>NC_069675.1:92159262-92463799 GCF_023699985.2 Odocoileus virginianus
CCGAGGCTTGGCTGTTTTGGGCTGTTCTCAGCCAGGAGGGGAGGTGGAGCACCCTGAGCCTGAGGCTGGAGCTCAGTAAAGCTCTGAGTTCCCAGGCCCCTGACTCCTTCACTTCACAGCTAAGAAGTCAGGTGTGTCCTGCACAGCTCGCCCATGGTCATCGCCCTGGCTCTGCCCTTCTGTGCCCCTCCCGTGCCCCTTTCCCCATGGCCTGCCCTCCCCAACGTGGGCTGCCAGCAGAGAAAATGGGTATCTTCAGAGCAATGAAATGAGGAACAGAAGAGCTGACCACTCCCCATGGTTCTTTGGGATGGAAACCAAACTGCAGTGGGCATCTTTCCATGGTGGGGCCATTTGGGTCCCAGGTTTCAAGTGGCAACTATGGCTCCTCCAGGTGGGATGTTTGGGGGTGAGGAGCCATTCGCTGATGCAGGGGATGGCCATTTGCTCTGAGAAATGGGTACTTTTTGAGTGTGTGTGCTGCCCGCAGGCAGCGACCAGAGGGGAGCCAGAACAGGGGAAGCAGGAGAGTGTAAGGCCAACATCCCTCGGCAGTTGCTTGGATTCTGGGTGATGAGAGTCCTCAACAAGGTATGACAAATGTGGCTCTTCCCTGGCATTTCTCAGTGGCCCTCTCCTGGGGTTGGTCGGCTACCACCTCAACCTTAGCGAAGAGGGAGCCAAGTGGGGAGGGAAAATGCAGGCTTGGGGAGGCAGAGAGACATACTTTGGAATCCCAGTCCTGCATGACCTTACACGGTCCCTTGCCCTTTTACTTCCGTAGTATTCTTCTCTGTAAAGTGGCAGCAATTGAGGCACCACCCTCGAAGGACTGTTCTGAGGCTTCAGTCAGATCATGCAGCGAAAAGACCCAGCACAGTGCCAGGCGCAGAGCAAGCCTGGGGCTTGTTGGCTTCTGTGACAATAATAAGAATTATTGCTCTCTACTAGAGTACTTGATATTCACAACAACCCCATTTCACATAGGAGGAATCTGAGGCCGAGGGAGTGCCATCTTTTGGGTTTTTGTTAAGCTCATTCCCTTTTGAGATCTGTCTCCTCAGCTCCTGAACTTCCCTAGTGGCTCAGTGGGAAAGAATCCACCTGCCAATGCAGGAGATGCGGGTTCGATCCCCGGATCGGGAAGATCCCCTGAAGTAGGAAATGGCAACCCACTCCAGTATTCTTGCCTGGAGAATCCCAAGGACAGAGAAGCCTGGTGGGCTGTTGTCCATGGGGTCACACAGACTCTTACATGACTGAATGACTGAGCACACACAGGTGCTTCTCAGTCCCAGGGGTGGCCTGGGCAGTGATGGAGCCATAGGACACCTGAGTGTTGGCATCTGGAGCCGAACCAGAGTCTCTTTGCAGGAATTGGAAGTTTGCGTTTGAGTCACGGAGTCTGGCCGGCTTCTGTTGGGTGTCCGAGTTTATGTAGGGTTAAGGCCAGGTGGCACGCAGAGAGAAGAGCATGAAGGCAGGGAGCAGG
Organism: Odocoileus virginianus; assembly: GCF_023699985.2. Lineage (NCBI taxonomy): Eukaryota > Metazoa > Chordata > Mammalia > Artiodactyla > Cervidae > Odocoileus > Odocoileus virginianus. The sequence goes on from NC_069675.1 coordinate 92,160,755, forward strand.
TTTGCTCTCTGAACCAGTGCCCCTTCTGTTCAGGCCCTACTGCCTCGTGGGGTCTGGCTGCCTGTCCCACCACTTTCAGGGACCTGGCAATACCAGCCCCCCTCCCCCCGTCCTCACCACCTCTTCTCCAGGGTGTGAGCGCCGTGTTCTTGTAACCAAGGGATGCCTGAGCACAGCCATGGAGGTTCACACCTGCAGGCACAGCGCTGGGGTCTGGCAGTGACAAGACAGACACGGTCCCTGCCTTCTGAGCAGGGAGGCAGAATTTGAACACATGTCTAATAATCCTTGAGTCATGGTTGATCTAAGAGCCGTGCATAGTGAGAGACTGAACAGGCCTGACCTGGTTGCATAGGAGCTGTTCAGGGAAGGGCTCTCATGAGTCTCCTGAGGTGAGCTCTGGGCATGGACACAGCATTTGACCGGCTGCCGTTCAGTCAGCCAGGAAATGGCCCAGATGAAGTGGGGGACCCAGGATACCAGCTTCCCCCACCCCCTGAGGCTGCCAACATCCTGGGGCCAGAGAACAAAGCACTGCCGGATCAGGAAGCCTTGATCCTTGGAAGGCTTGGTGAAGCCAAGGCTTAGGCCAGGGGATGTCCTGCACGCAAACTGAGTGCTTTACTGCTGACTCAGCTCCTGATTTAAACTAGGCGAGTACGAGCATCACTGCCCACATGGCCTTGGGTTTGCTGGCCGAGTCTGTGGAGGGTGAGGCCATATCAGTGGTGCAATCTGGTTTGGAACACACGGCACAGATTACTTCCCCAAGCCCATGGGATGACGTAGGGTGGGGGTGTTTGGAGTAGAAGAAGGGGCAACAACTTCTCTGGCTTTGAATCTGAAAGAATTGTTATTATTACTATTCATAAGAGCTACCCTGTTTTGGGAACTTGCTACATAGGAGGCAGTGTGCTAAGAGCTCCATGTGCATCAGGGGTCCCCAATCTCTTGGGCCTAATGCCTAATGATATGAGGTGGAGCTGATGTAGTAGTAATAGAAATGAAGTGCACAATAAATCTAAAATGCTTGAATCATCCTGAAACCACCCCTCGCCCAGGTCCATGAAAAGATTGTCTTCCCTGAAACTGGTCCCTGGTGCCAAAAAGGTTGGGGACTGTGGCATATATGACCTCAGTGATGCCCCCAGCTACTCAATAATATAGGAACTGGTAATATCCCCATTTTACAGGTGAATAAGCAGAGGCCCAGGTTTATTGTGATAGTTTGGATACTTATTCAGCAGATCTTTGATTCCATGCCCAGCATGGGTGAGGTGTATTTCCCTGACCTGTTGTTGTCGAGCTTGGCCATGTAACTCATTGTGGCCGGTGCAATGTTACGGATGTGACGTGAGCAGTGGTTTGAAGGTGCTCATTGGTTTCACTTGGCTTGTGCCTGCCTGTCATTTCCATGGGAACATGCCATGTGTAGACGCTGGTTCTAGAATGCAGAGACCTAAAGAGCAGGATTGAATCTGACTCTCAGCCTGAAGCAGAGGCTTAGCCAAGCCCTGCTTAGACTGCCTAAATCACAGCCAATCTGCAGACCCATGAGTGTGGCAATACATAGGTATCACTGTAAGTTACTGAGTTTTGAAGTACTTTGTCATGCAGCATTTCTGTGGCCATAGCCGACCAATACAGTTGCACAATCAGTAGTGACTGAGCTGAGATTTAAACTGAAGTGGTTCTGACCAGAAAATATAAATTGAATCCTTATGCTCTGCAGTCTATCAAATCAGAAAATGTAGGTGAAGTTTTTGGCAGAGTGCAAGACCCTTCATCAATAGTTATATGTAACAGCGTTAATGTTTATATTGTCATTATTGCCACCTGTAAAGAGCCAAGGAAACCCAAGGAATCGTGGGCTGCTGGAAGGGCCGTCATCAGCAGTGCTGGAGGAAGGGCCCTGGGAGGCACTATGGTTCCTATCTGGATTTTGGAGCAGAGCCAGAGTTACATGTCAGTGGCTGAGGTGCCTGAGTGGTCTCCACCTCCTTTGGCGTCCCCATGGGGACGAGGAGCAGGAGAGGAACATGGGCTCAGGAGTCAGATCTTGGTTGGGATTCTAGCCCATCACTTGCTGGCTATATACTTGGGCCAGTGCCCTCTCTCTGAGCCTCAGTTTTCTCATCTGTTAAATGGGGGTGAAGGTCAAAGTTTCCTTGTAGGACTGTCATGAGGATCAAATGCGATTGTTACTGAGGAAGTTTAGCAACCAACCAACCAAAAACATACATACACTCCTGTGTACACAGACCAGGGAGCCAAGAGGACTGGTCCTTGGAGCTCACGTGCCTCCAGGGGTCACCCGAGCACTTTGAGAGAACTGGGGGCTCTGAGTGGTACAGGCTGTGGCTGGAGAGAATGGCTCTTCCGTGGCCGTTGTAGTGACTCCACAGTGACCCTCGGAGTGGTTTCCTTCAGGTCTAAGAGAGTTAGCCAATGCCCCTGAATCTGGCCCTGGCAGGCCGGGTCCTCGCCAGTACCCTCACACCCCAATTCTCGGGACAGCCAACACAGCCTGGCCTGCCTGGCCTGCAGGGGTCACCTGAAGTACCTGGTCCAGCCTGACACCCAGGGTGCCCTGCTTACCCCAAACTCCTATGCCAGAACCTCAGACCTTTGCAGAGGATTAGCTGTGCCCCTGATGGGCTTGCTTTTTCATATTTGAATAATAAAAAGAACATCGTGGCCCCTGGCCGCCCTTCAATATGCCAAGCGCCCTCCCTCAGCTCTTCTCCCAGCTGCCAGGTCTTCGTTTTAAGTCACTTCCTATGGATGTCATCCCAGATCCCCCTAGACTAGTGTAGACCTCACCGTTCCCTGCCTTTCCTGCTATTCTCTTCCCTCCCCATGCCTCTCTCTCCCCACTGCTGCCAGTATTGCCCGTTCTTACTATAGTGGGGATGACTTACTCTTGTCTACAGTAGAGGCAAAGACAAGGGGAGGAGAAGAACGATTCTCAGGCACCTGCTGCTGCCAGGCATTGCGCAAACATGACCTCATTTTGTCCACACCAAAGGTTGGCTGTTAGAGGGATTACCCCCATTGAGTGGATGAGGAAACTGAGGCTTAGAGAGAGGAACCCAGGGCGTCCTGACACTGACATCTTGCCCCCCAACCCCTCTCACTCCTGGGTTCTCAGCACCCTGTGCCCTGAGGCCCAGCTCACCCCCTCTCTTAATTGTAATTCAACTACTTGTGATATTTTGGTACCAATTAATATTGATTTTACAATTGGTTTACGGAGATGTTGTTTTATTACTAATATATTTAATGTGCAAATCAATAAGAACACTTGCTTGGCCCTCTCCCTGGAAGGTAATAAAATCAAATATCTCAGGGGTAAAATGCTATCCGAGCCGTGAATGGCAAAGCAGATGCTTAATGTAATAGTTAAAGATGAGGCCAGGGGCTTGGCAAAGCCCATCTGCCCCCAGCCGGCTCTCAAGGCTGCCAGCAAGGGGGCTCCCTGGGCTCTAGACCTGCTGGGGAGGCTATTGTGGTTTCCTTGCGCTATGGTGCAGGGGCTCGGATTGAGGGGGACAAGCAGGGGACCACTGCTTTTGGGGAGCTGCTCTGCATAGGCCTGCTCTCACTGCCTGTCCTTTTCTTCCTCTTCCCCCCCCCTTCTTTCCTTCCCTCACTTTCTGCTCCTACTTCCTTTCTGTTTCTTCATTCTTTCATTCATTTAGTGGTTTATCTGATCATTTGTTTGCTCTCATATTTTCCCATCCATCCCTCCCTCCATCCAATTTTTCATTCATTCATTCAGTGACTTTTTGGACTTTTGTTCAATCCTTTATGTATTTTTTTAGTCATTTGATTGTTCATCCACTCTCGTATTTAGTCTTCAGTTTGTTGGCGTGTTCCTTCACTGATTTGAACAGTCATCCAGCAGCTATAAACGGAGCACTCACTCTGTGAGCGGCTGTTGCTGTGGGTGGGGCCTTTGGACCAGGGGCACGGCCCCTGCCCACCTCCTGGAGGCACGGTCAGATGGGGGAGCTGGCTGCCTTTGTTCTGTCCCACCCTCTTCTCTTTCTCCTGTGTCTGGTGGCAGAAGCTGGAGCAGAGGGACACTGAGGTGCCTTTGTCTCTGGGGGTCCTCCTGTACTCAGCATTTCCAGAGCACCCACCATGCCCGTGTGGGAACTGTCCTCACCTCCTAACTAGGGAAAGAGGCCCAGAGACGTGAAGGCGCTTGCTCAGGCTCATACAGGTGTAGACATTAGAGCTGGGATCTGAATCTGGGTCTCTCTGACTCTGAAATCTGTGCTTTCCCTGTCACTGAGGCAGGGTGGTTGGGGCACAGACCTTGGAGCCAGATCTGGGTTCTAATCTTGCTCCTGCCCCCGCCAGCCTTGGTACCCTCCTCAGTGAGAGTGGGTCTAATCACGGCAGTGAGCTCCGACTTGTGAAGGGTGTGGAGCAGCACCCTTCCAGGGTTGAATCTTCTGGATGTGGCCATTGGCAATGAGCATGTCCTTTCTGAGACTCTGCTTGTTAGGAGGCTGTGGCATGCCTTCAGGTGAGGAGGAGTCTGTATACAGCTCTCCGGGACAGGATGTGTCACAACTCCCCCTCTTCTGGGGTCCTCCAGAGCCCAGCTCTGCTGGGGTGCAGGGGTGGGGGCGGGGAGTTGGAGCCTGGCTCCCCTGCTGTGATTTATGGGGGAGCCGGTAATGAAGCTGGCTGGCAGTAAATAATCAGACACGAAATCTTACCATTTAATTAACCAAAAATAAATGGCCAAGGGCCCTCGGAAGAAGGGAGTCCTGGCCACCGCAGAGTCAGCTGCTGCTGTGGGCTTGGAGTGGAAATGCTCACTTGCTCATCATTCATTCATTCACTCATTGTGTATCATTCATTCTCACGGGCACAGCCGTTGCTGTTCCAATGGAATGTTATCATACCCATCTTGCAGACGGGGAAGCTGAGGCCCAGAGAGAGGAATAGATTTGCTGAGAGTTCCATGGGAGTCACTCAGTGGCCTGCCATTTGTCTTGTGGCCCCTGAACCCAGGGCCGCAGCCCACCTCCTCCTCCTTGTCCAGACCTGTCCGTCTCTCCAGATCCTGCCGTTGCCCTCCTTGCCCAGGAAGGCCTCCTGGGCTGCTGTTGCCCAAGGTGCCACTGAGTGACCCCAGATCTCGGGCAGCTGGGGCAGAGCTTGGTCCCAAGCCTTCCTTGCCTCTCCTCAACCTGAGTGGGTGGAGAATCTTTTCAGTTAAAAACAACACCAACCCATACCTCCAAGTGTATTTCTATAGCAATTGACTCCCTTGGTGGGAAAAAAAGAGTCATAGGGCGATGGGAGGACTGGCCCCAGGAGCAAAGAGAAAAGTGTGTGTGTGTGTGTGTGTGTGTGTGTGTGTGTGTGTTAAGGAGCTCTGTGAAGGGCCAGCTTCTCCTTTTCTTTCTTTGTTTTTTAGGAGTCAGCCCCTGACTTTCAGTCACTCCTCCCTGGCCTTCTGTATAATGGGTACATGCAGCTAATTAAATAGAGGGCAGAGAAGGAAGTGGGAACAGAGGGGAGAAGGAGCCAGGATATGTGTCCTAGTGTCCTGATTTTGTTGTGCTGGCTTTTTTCTTTCTCTGTTTCTTTTTTGTTGTTGTTATCATTTCTTTGGGTACTTTTTTTTTTCCTTCTGGTGTCTTTTTCTTAATTTGAAAAGTAGCTAGCATTTTGGAGCCCTTTGCATATACCAGAAAAGAGTTGCATGTAATGATCTCATCTGGTCTTCACAGCAGCCCTGTAGAGTGGGCGTTCTTAGTATCTCCATTTTCTAGCTGAGGCCTGTAAGGCCCAGAGAGGGGCAGTGACATCCCCAAGGACACGCAGCTCATTAAGTGGCCCGCCTGGGTCTGATGTCAGGCTCGTCTGAGCCCAAACCCACGGTCTTTGTCTGCTTTACTTGCTATTTTCCTGTTTGTGAACCGGCAGGGCAGGGTCAGGGCAGCTATAGAAACTTCAGCCTTTGGCCCTGGGAAATGGACAATTCCTGCAGGTTCAAGAAGAAGGGCTGGTGTGAGTGGGAAAGAAGATGGGTCAGACGGAGAAGGTGGGGGCTGCCCACTGTAGTCTGGCTTTGGCTCTACCAGAGCTTTGGTTGGGGGGGCGGCTTGGGAGCACGTGCTCTGTGTGAGACAAATCTGGCTTTGCATCATGGCTCTGCTACCCACTTTCTTTGTGGCCCTGGACAAGTTCCCTCCCCTGGGTGAGGGATCACAGTGGGGCCCACCTTCCAAGGTTGGGGAGGGGATTATATGAGATCATTCAGGTCTGTGCTCAGCAGAATGTGCCAGGTATACAATAAGTGCCAAGTAAATGAGAGCCAATATTGTTTCTCTAGTATCAGGACTATAAAGAAAGCTGAGCACCGAAGAATTGATGCTTTTGAACTGTGGTGTTGGAGAAGACTCTTGAGAGTCCCTTGGACTGCAAGGAGATACAACCAGTCCATCCTAAAGGACATCAGTCCTGAATGTTCACTGGAAGGACTGATGCTGAAGCTGAAACTCCAATACTTTGGCCACCTGATGCGAAAGAGCTGACTCATTGGAAAAGACCCTGATGCTGGGAAGGATTGAAGGCGAGAGGAGAAGGGGATGACAGAGGATGAGATGGTTGGATGGCATCACCAACTCAATGGACATGAGTTTGAGTAATCTCTAGGAGTTGGTGATGGACAGGGAGGCCTGGTGTGCTGCGGTCTATGGACCCGCAAAGAGTGGGACACGACTGAGTGACTGAACTGAACTGAACTATCAATATTCTACCGAAAGTAAAAGTGAAGTTCACTCAGTTGTGTCCGACTCTTTGTGACCTCATGGACTGTACAGTCCTTGGAATTCTCCAGGCTGGATTACTGGAGTGGATATCCTTTCCCAAGCCAGGGATCGCACCCAGGTCTCCCGCATTAATACAAAGTCTTCTTTGCAGGATTATTGTATGAATTTGGGCTTGTATGAATTGTATTGTATTGTATGAATCAGAGATAATATGTTCAAAATGCCTAGATGAGTACCTGGTATGTGTTGGGCACTTCACAAACGTAGAGCTTATTTGTTTCTTGTAAAACATATATTTATTTATGTTCATATACACACTGGAGAAAGTCTGGGAGGAGAATTACCAAAATATCAACAGTGATTCCCACTGACACCACCCCTCCCCGCCCCCCAGGATTTCAGCTGATATTTTTCTTTTGTGTGATTTTCTGTGTTTTCTGCATCTTTAGCCACAAGGAGATGTCGTTTTTGCACCTGGAAAACCAGAAACAACAGAAGCTGCCGTGGCCAGGCAAGCGGGGCCCTCCCCCCCGCCAGTCCCCCGGCAGTGGATGCTCATTTTCCAGGAGAGGGGGACCCACAGAGCTGCCCTTGTCCTCTGTGACTGAAGGCCCTGGACCCGTGGGTCTCAATACTTGGGGACTGGTATTTCCATCTCAGGCCCCTCGCCTCAGGCATCCATTGAGGGATGTCCAGGGTTGGTCTGTGACCAGGAGACACTCCTCATATTTCCTTAAAGCTGAGGACACCTCCAGGGCAGCCACCATGGTTCCAGCCCCCGCCCCCCCCAACCTCAGGCACACCCCGGTTTATTCCTTCCCACCCCAGTACGACCCTGCCCCTCCTTGCCAATTGGCATATGGAATGTGGAGACAATAGAAGCTGAGTGTAACCACTGTTTACAGAAAAAAAAAATGGTACAAGATTTATTTATTGGAAGGTGACTGAGGAATATGAATTCTACACTCCATTTAAAATGCTTTTTATTTCTCTCAGCCTTGGGGCTCAGAGTACATCTAATTTCACCCACAGCTATAATTCTCTACCAAACAGTTCCTGCTGCTCCTCTGGGGTCCCCAGGAACCAAGTTAGTTTATGTCTGCCACTGCTGAGGCGCAGGCAGGGGCAGCGACGGCTACGTGCCAGCGTGCATGGGGCCCTCCTGCCTGCGCCACCCCCTGGCCCCGAGGTGCAGGCCTCTGTGCTCACGACGGGCCGGGCCCGGCTGGGTCCACGCAGTGCCCGTGGCGCCAGGCCCCGGAGTCTCAGGCTGGCCTGTACATAAGCAGGCGAGCGGCCCATATCTCATGCTGGACGTGTTGATTGCTCCAACCTCAAAGCTAACAAACAATTAGTTTGTTAGTATATTTATCCCGTGAACATTGGAGCCTGTGATTACAAATCCAATAGTGGGATTGTGGCAGCATTTGGAGATAAATCTGTGCTCCAGGCCTGAGGGTGTCAGCCGTGGGGGTGGGGACAGCGGCTGGGGGGGAGGGAAGACATTTCGGTGGCCTTGCCTACCTGTCCCTGTGGCTGTTTGTTTTCTTTTTTTCAGTTGCTTGTCTGTCTTGATGTGACTCAGCCAGCGTGTCTGTCTGACCCCTTGCTGGCCTTCCTGCCTGGCAGTCTGTCCTTCCCTCTATACCAGCCCCGGGGCTGCAGAAGTACCTTGGAAGATGCCATGCCTCGAGTTGCTGATGTTCTACCTGGAGAGACAGTGACACCCATGCTGGTGATCAGAGGGCTGGGTGGGGAGAGCACTGTGGGGTCTCAGGGAGGAAGGTGCTCTCTCTGCCGGAAGGTCAAAGAAACCCCCACGGGCGCTGGCCAGTAGTGGCCCCCTCTTTCTCTCCTTTGCCTTTTTCAGCATCTTTCCTCAGGGCTGTCCTATCTTGAAAACAAAACCCCAGCCCCTCCCTAGGATACCCACCCCATCTTCCTACCATCATAGTTTTCTTCACTTGTGCAGATTTGGACCACTTCTCCCAATCCCTTCTTTGGTACCCAGTAGATCCTGTTGCCCCTGGAGATGCTGTAACGGACACCTGTCCTCCCCACCTCTCAGTCCCTTGGGCACCCCTGGACTCCCTTCCCTTTGTGACTTCTTGAGCTTTCCCTGGCACAGCAGCCCCTGGACTGGCTCCATCCCCTCCGAGTGAGTCTCCCCAACTCCCTTGGGTCCCTCTTGCTCTGCTTGCTGCTTACCTGCAGCTGTCCCCTGGGGCCAGTTCTCTAGCCCCTGCCCTGCTCTCTCTCCTCACTCTTCCTTGTGAGTGCCTCCCTCCCATCAGAGCATCCACCCACCCAGCCTCGTCCCCCCAGCACCGTAGTGAGCCCCATATCTCTGCCTCCAGCCCTGAGTTCTCCCATGGACCTGGGTTTTCTAGGCTCTTCTTCCCGCTGTGGCCCTCAACTCAGGGTCCAGCCAGCCCCAACACCCAGCTGACCACCAGTCTAGACCCTGGGGGTGGCTGGTCATCCTTGATGAGACCTTCTGCTTTGCCCCCAGCCAGGGAGTCACCCAGGCCTGTCAAGTTCTCTTCCAATGCTTCTCACATCTGTTCTCCTCTCTTCTCATCCCTGTCCTCAGCCAGCCACAGACATTTCTCCCTGGCTTGTCTTCAGCAGCTTTCCCATTGGCGCCTCAGCCCAGGAGCATCCCCCATGAGCTCCACAATTCATCCTGATGTTCCTGAACCTCAGAGGGGAACACAGGCAAATCTGTGAAATGGGGATAGTCTCCTCTCTTAGGAAGGTTGGTAGGACTTAATGAGAGCTCAGTGATTTTTAGCAGCTAACACATATTAAGCTTTTACTGTGTATCTAGAGCCCTACTGGGCTTCCCTGATGGCTCAGCAGTAATAAACCTGCCATGTTGGAGACACAGGAGATGGAGGGTTTGATCCCTGGGTCAGGAAGTTCCCCTGGAGGAGGGAATGGCAACCCTCTCCAGTATTCTTGCCTGGGAAATCCATGGACAGAGGAGCCTGGTGGGCTACAGTCTTTGAGGTTGCAAAGAGTCGAACACAACTGAAGAGACTGAGCACGAGCACCCTGCCAGGAAATTTGCCGGATGCTCTTATTTCATTTTCACAAGAACTTTGTGAAATAGTATGTTTTCTCCCATTTTGCAGATGTGGAAACTAAGACTCAGAGTTAAGGCATATGCCCAAGGTCAGAAGATCATAACTGGTGGGGTGAGGATTTCAGTGTGGATCTGCTTTATTCCTGGGCTGTGCTCTCAACGGCTGTCTGTGCTTCTCAGGGGTGCCCATTCCAGCACCAACCCCATACCTGGCCCTCAACAGTACTTTCCCTCTAAGGTTTGGAGCTTTCTGAGGGCACTGCAGGGCTCTTATGGTTTGTGAAGAGATTTCAGGGCACTGACCAGGGCTTAGACTTTTATCCATCAGTCATCATCATCTTCTTTTTAAAGACATAATTCTCACACTGTAAAATTCACCTTTTAAAAGTGGGCATTCTGTGGTTTTTAAAATTTATTATTTTTACTTAGATTTTTTTAAAAATTATTTATTTGGCTGCTTCAGGTCTTAGCTGTGGCATGTGGGAGTGCCAATCATCCTTGAGGCATGCAGGATCTTGTTTTAGTTGCGGCATGCACGATCTTTTAGTTGCAACATGTGAACTCTTAGTCGAGATATGTAGGATCTAGTTCCCTTACCAGGGATTGAACCCAGACCCCCTGCATTGGGAGAGTGAAGTCTTAGCCACTGGATCACCAGGGAAGTCCTAGTGGTTTTTAGTTTATTTACAATGTAAACAAAAGGGGCTTCCCCAGTGGCTCAGCAGGTGAAGAATCTTCCTGCAATGCAGGAGACACAGGAGACATGGGTTTGATCCCTGGGTGGGGAAGATCCCTGGAGGAAGAAATGGCAACCCACTCCAGTATTCTTGCCTGGAGAATCCCATGGACAGAGGAGCCTGTTGGGCTACAGTCCATAGGGTCACAAAGAGTCAGACATGACTGAACACATAGCACACACAGACAGAATTTCTGGGGTTTACAGTCTAAACCTATGTGTGAGTCCTCTGCCTGTAAATGTCTGAACCTGGGTGAGCCAACTGCTTCTCCAATATCAAGATTTTTATCTACAAAATGGAAGTGATAAAGCACCTACATCATTGGTTTTGTTGGAAAATTAACTGGGATAATGTATGTAGAGGGCTTAGCACAGACCCTGGCACACAGTCTGTACCAGGGATAAAGACTTCATTTTTGGGCCATTTCTCAGTCAACTGTGGATCCTAGTCTGGGATAGTCCAGGGACAGGGAGCTTAAAGATGCACTCAGGGTGAAGGAATAGGACTGCCTTTCCACTTCTCAACAGTCTATTCTATAAAATAATTTCTTTAGATCTAGAACTTACCAGTGAATCAATAACTCTGATCCCCTGTAGTCTCAGTCTCCAGATAAATGTCCTGTTGCATCTCCTGGTTAGACTGTGAAAGGGGCGAGTGTGCGGAGTGGACAAGCCTCAGTCAGCACCCTGAACAGAGACTTGCTGCTGTCCGCGGTGCTGATACCTTTCAGGCCTGCTGCTCACCTCGGAGATGTGGCTACTCAGGGACTAGAGGGAATGTCTGAAAGCTTTATGTGTGTGTGAGTGCATGGGAGTATGTTTACGTGTACACACATGTGCGGGGTGGGAGGGACCCGGATCAGAGAGCAGTTGATTTCCATAAGGTCAAAGAATGTTCAAACTGCCTTACAATTTTGCTTATTTTACATGCTAGCAAGATAATGCACAAAATCCTTCAGGTTAGGCTTCAGCAGTACATGAGCCGAGAACTTCCAGAAGTACAAGCTGGATTTAGAAAAGGCAGAGGAAGCAGAGATCAAATTGCCAACATCCATTGGGTCACAGAAAAAAAAACAAGGGAATTCCAGAGAAACATCTACTTCTGCTTCATTGACTATGCTAAAGCCTTTGACTATGTGGATCACAACAAACTGGACAATCCTTAAAGAGATGGGAATACCAGACCACCTTACCTGTATCCTGAGAAACCTGTGTGCAGGACAAAAAAATGACAGTGAGAACCAGACATGGAACAGGACTGATTCAAAATTGGGAAAGAGTATATCAAGGTTGCATATGGTCACCTTGCTTGTTTAACTTATATACAGAGTACTTCATGTGAAATGTCAGGGTGGATGAATCACAAGCTGGAATCAAGATTGCCAGGAGAAATATCAACAACCTCAGATGTGCAGATGATATCACTCTAATGGCAGAAAGTAAAGAGGAACTAAAGAGCCTCTTAATGAAGGTGAAAGAGGAGAGTGAAAAAGATGGCTTGAAACTCAACATTCAAAAAACTAAGATCATGGCATCCAGTCCTATCACTTCATGACAAATAGATAGGGGAAAAGAGGAAACAGTGACAAGTTTCATTTCCTTGGGCTCCCAAATCACTACAAATGGTGACTACAGCCATGAAATTAAAAGACACTTGCTCCTTGGAAAAAAAGCTATGACAAACCTACACAGCATATTAAAAAGCAGAGACATCACTTTTCTGACAAAGGTCTGTGGAGTCAAAGCTATGATTTTTCCAGTAGTCATGCACATATATGAGAGTTGGACCATAAAGAAGGCTGAGCACTGAAGAATTGATGCTTTCAAACTGTGGTGATGGAGAAGACTCTTGAGAGTCTCTTGGACAGGAAGGAGTTCAAACCAGTCAATCCTAAAGGAAATCAACCCTCAATATTCATTGGAAGGACTGATGCTGAGGCTCCAATACTTTAGCCATCTGATGTGAAGAGCCGACTCTGGAAATGAATTTGAGTAAACTATAGGGGATAGTGAAGGACAGGGAAGCCTGATGTGCTGCAGTCTATGGGGTCACAAAGAGTCAGACAGGACTGAGTGACTGAACAACAAGAAGGTGACTTGGGACTCTTCCGTCAATCCTGCAGGCACTGGAGACCCTAAGCCAGGGTGAATAAGAGGTTGGCTGGAGGAGGAGTGACATCTTAAGATGACTGCCCCAACCTTCTAGGAATTCCTCTCTATGCTAAGAGAACCTGAGAAAAGCCGATTCCCACTCTTTTCAGTGGCTGGGACTATACAATGCCTTATTATAGTAGGTTGTAGGGGGGCACTGCTCTAGTCTTCCTCTAGTGTTAGTCATTCAATAGTGTCTGACTCCTTGCGACCTCAGGGACTACAACCCACCAGGCTCCTCTATCCATGGAATTCTCCTGGCAAGAATACTGGAGTGGGTAGCCATTCCCTTCTCTAGGGGATCTTCTTGACCCAGGGATCAAATCCAGGTCCCCTGCATTGCAGGCAGATTCTTTACCATCTGAGCCACCAGGGAAGCCCAGTCTTCCTCTGAGTGGGGGACAAATGAGAGATGGAGCCCCATCAGCTCTTTGCAGTGTCCTCTAGGCCTTGTCTTGGAGTAAGTGAGGGTTAGTAGGGTGTGACATCAGGGCTTTCTTCACCTGCCCAGGAGATTTGTGATCTGTCTCCTGTCTCTGTGTCTAACTTCAGGGCTAAAGACTGTAGCTTCTCTTCCTTCCCCTTCTGGAGGAACTTGGTTTGTGGGCTGGATCCCATGATTTAATTCAAGTCCCTGCTGATGTGGGAGCAGGCTCCCAGACTAGCCTGCTTTCCTGTGGCTAGGACCCCCTCACTGGGGGTTGCCAGCATCTCCCCAGGACCTGGGAATTGGGCTGGGTCACTCTGATCTGGTGTATGTCTGGGAGAGCACTCAATGCCCCAAACCAGCAACCCTGAGACCCTGCCCATCCCACCCAAGATCACTTTAGACATAGGCTTTAGTCACATTTATTTCATTCATAGCTATTCCTGTGCCCATCTGTCCCTGATTCCTGCCAGGAGCTTCTTGATTGCTGGAAAGCTGAGGCTACGCAAAATAAACTTTTCTCTTTCCCCTTCGCCATGGTTCTCTCATCCTCATCTCACATTGGGATGCTTGCCTTTGGGGACAGAGTTCATTTCCCCCACATTTCCTCTAATAGTTAAAAAACAGTTTTTAGAAAACCCCCCAAAAGACTTCATGATCCATTAACAGGCTATAGGACAGACCCAATAGGATGCGTATCTGTTTTGGTGACTGCGAGAGACGTTTGATATATGGTTATTTTTATGTATGCGAGATGTGACTCCATATGGGGCTAAATCTGTATGTTCTTTCTCTGTGATTGTGTGTGTGCATGTGCACACGTGCACGCATGTGTGTGCAAGAGAAAGAGCTGTCTCCTTGGGTGAGACTAGATCATGTCAAGAAATAAGTCTCAGTCTCTTTCTCTCTTCCTCCTCTCTCTCTCTGTTTTGTGAATGCACATTTATGTGTATCATCCATTTTCCTAAAAGCTCAGAGTGCAATGTACTGGGTGTGTCTGTGTGTCCTCTCCCAACATAAACTATGTCCATGTACACGGGCCGAGGCAAGTATGTGTGCATGTGTGGGCTGTGCCCATCATTTAAGTTCCTGTCTCTCTGCCTCTCCATGTCATGCAGCGAGCACACGCCAGTGTCTGTGGGGATGTGATCCTGACACCCTGCCAGAAACCAGTTCCCTTCACCGAACCAAGTTGCCGACTTTTCCCCCCAAATGGCAAAGTTGTTTCTTTGAAACGCTTCCAGCACCTGGCTTAATAGACCTTCCTGTGAGCATATTCCCAGTTCCGCACTGCTCCCCAGTGACTGGGGACCTTTTGTCAAGCACATATGAAATTAAGTGAAATAAAAATCATATTAAAAATTATTACCATCTAACAGCCATTAGTCTGCACACTGCTGTCAGCCTGTGATGGATTCCTCACTTACTTCAATGAATGTTCTAACGACAGTGATAAAATCACTCAGAAAAAATAGAATAAACTGTTAACCCTCTCCCCATCGACACTTGTTTTTCTTTGAGAAAAATACAATGAGAGATCATGGTAGAAGAGATGGAGCCATATGTGACTCTTTATTTCCTTAAAAAATGTTTATTTACTTGGCTGCATCGGGTCTTTGTTGTGGCACATGGAATCTGCCGTTGTGGCCCATGGACTCTCTATTTGTAATGAACAGGTTTAGTGCTCTCCCCATAGTACATGGGATCTTAATTCCCTGACCAGGGATCAAACCTGAATCCCCTGCATTGCAAGGCATATTCTTAACTGCTGGATCACCAGAGAAATCCCCATATGTGACTCTTCAGATAGAAAAGTGAGCTGGTTGTGGGGCTCTAGGCTTTGACCTCTTAATTTTGAGAGAGAATTTTGCTCTAGACCCTAGATATCAGCCCTACTTTCTGAGCTCTGAGTTGAGATTTGGTTTCTGGTTGAATTGTTGTGAGTCAGGTCAGATGGGGCTTAGTTCTTATACTTTAAACTTTAAAGTAGGTTAATTTATTTAGAAAGATTTATTATATATCTACATCTGATAGGAAGGCCCAGGTGAACCATTATATGTATCTGAGCTGAGGCAGTGACCAAGGGGATGGAGAGACCAGGCAAATTAGAAAGATGCCTTAAAGGTAGAAAAGACAGGATTAGCTAGTGGGTTTTATGTGAAGTAGAGAGAGTGAGGTATCATGATGTTAATTGTGGCAGTGACTATAAGTTGTTGTTCAGTTGCTCAGCTGTGTCAGACTCTTTGCAACCCCATGGACTGCAGCACACCAGGCTTCCCTGTCCATCACCAACTCCTGGCACTTGCTCAAACTCATGTCCATTGAGTCGGTGATGCCATCCAACCATCTCATCCTCTGTCACCCCCTTCTCCTCCTGCCTCCAGTCTTTCTCAGCATCAGGGTCTTTTCCTATGAGTCAGTTCTTCGCATCAGGTGGCCAAAGTATTGGAGCTTCAACTTCAGCATCAGTCCTTTCAATGAATATTCAGGATTGATTTCCTTTAGGATGGACTGGTTGGATCTCCTCGCTGTCTAAGAGACTCACAAGAGTCTTCTCCAACACCACAGTTCAAAAGCACCAATTCTTTTGCACTCAGCCTTCTTTATGGTCTAACTCATCCATACATGACTACTGGAAAAACCATAGCTTTGACTATATGCACCTTTGTCGGCAAGGTGATGTTTCTGCTTTTTAATATGCTGTCTAGTGAGGAACTAGAGGTTGGAGGACATGATTCACTGAAGTATGGAACACACAGTCCTTTTTTAGTGGGAGAGAAGAGCTCAGTGATGAGTTCATTGAGTGTGGGGAGCCTCTGGGTAACCAAAGTGGCTGCAGAGAAGCTGCTGGACTCCCGAATCTGTGGTGTCTGAGAGGGTGTGGGCTGGAGAGACAGATCCAGGCGTCCCTGGCCCTCAGGTCAAAGGAGAAGCCAGGGAGTGGATGAGACCATCCAGGGAGTGTGTGGAAAGAGGAGAGTCCCAAAGACAGTACCTTGAGGACAACAGGCCCTCGAGAAGGTCCCAGCCGGAGACAGAGAAAGAGTGGCTGGGGAGGAGAGGAAGGTGTGATGTCCCAGAGCTCAGGAAGGGAGAGGGTTTCAAAAGGAGGGAAGTGGTGGGTAAAGTAAAATGATGCAGAAAATCAGTTAGGCGCTGATAAATGTTGATGGCAACGTGGAGGTGCTGGGGACCATCCTGAGGGAGGAGGGACGAGGAAGTGAGATGGAGAGGTAGGTACCCTCGCAGGCAGAGCCCTCTTCCTGCAGAGAAGATCCCTGATGAAGCCATTCCCTCTGGCTCAGTTTACCTGAACACAGAGGGGTGAGCCTGCAGACCTCCTAGAGCCTCCCCATCGAGATCAGAGGGGCAGGCTGGTTTTGCTCTGGTCCGCTGGGCCCTCCCTTCGCCTGTGGGAACAGTGTGGAGTCTTCTGGTGTCACTCGGTGACCCTCAGAGGTGGAGGCACGTGAGGGAGGGGCTTCTACCTCAGTCCTTGGGACCCTAATGGGTTCACAGGTTCTGCTGATTCCTCTGGGGGGGCTCACAGCTCCTTGGGTGAAGGTAGGGGGCCTTCAGGAAGGTGGCAGTGCCTGAGAGATGGTCCTATGTGTGCAGGGAGGGTCTCTCTCCTGGTGGATGACCTGTCCCCGCCTCCCTCACCTGTGAGGCTTGGCCCCCTCTCTGGGCTGAGAGATCTGAGTCCCTTCTCTTCCCCTGGAGCCTCCTTTGTGAGAGAGGCATGCAGGGCACACCTGTTCACAGTGAACCTGAGACACTTGGGGTGTCTCAGCTGGTGCTGGGCGGAGACCAGGGCTACTTGGAGAGGACAGATGGTCTTCCCCAGCTAAGCTGGAAGCAGTGGGCAACTGGACATCCATCTCCGTCCCTTCAGCAGAGGGATGCTCCCCATGCCATTTTGGGGAGAGCATGGACCTACATTCGCTAGAAAAGTCAACCAGGGAGGATGGGTGATATGTCAGGGCCTGGCTTCTCCTGAAAATGTGACCTGTAAACACGCACACGTGGCCACACCAGCGGGACTCAGATTCTTTCATCCATTTTCCCCTTTTTGGCTTTCTAGGGCTGAGATGATGTCTCCCCTTTTGGACTCAAATAACTAAACCCACTCTATTTGACTTAAGCTCAAAGGGGATTTATTTTCAAGGACAGGAAAACACAGCCTAGGAACAGGGTCAGAGAACCCTAGGGGTCTCAGGCAGCCTCACCCTCCATCTCACTCTGTGTCTGGAGCCAAATGGGCCTCTTGGTTGAGCATCTCTGTGTGCATCTGTCTCATTCTTCTGTCCGTACTTGGCTCTCCATGCTTCTCCAAGCCTGCGGACAAATAAGGCTGTGTCCTGAACTCTGTGCTTTCATGTCACCTGGGTGAGCCTTGTGTCCTGAGCACACACCCCACATTCCTGAGACTGAGGACCTGATTGGCCCAGGCTGGGTCAGGTGTTCATCTCTGGTCCAATCAGCTATGGCAGGTGTCACATGGTGATAGTAATACTAATGACAAGGAAGATAATGATGATCAGGTAAGCATTATAATTATCAGCCTCACTTACAGGTGAGACACAGAGAATTGAAGAGGCACGCTCAAAGTCACACATCTAGTGTGCGGCTGAGTTGGACTTGGAACCCAGGAGCCTGATCTTAATGTCTGTGAGCCTGGTTGCTGTACTATACTGCCTCTTGAACATGGCGGCCGGGCCCATCCCTGGAAGGGCAAGTTTTATTTTTAAATCTTTAAATATTTACTTATTTGACTGAGCCTGGTCTTAGTTGTAGCATGTGGGATCTTTAGTTGCAGCATGTGAGATCTAGTTCCCTGACCAGAGATCGAACCTGGGGCCCCCTGCCTCGGGAGTGTGGAATCTTAGCCACTGGACTGCTAGGGAAGTCCCTTGGAAGGGCAAATTTTAGAATAAGAGGAATTGGGACAGATAACTCTAGAGTTGTCTGCTACATTCAAGTTCAAAGATAGTTTGTTGCAGAAATCAAAGAGACACGGGAGAGTATCTGAAGAAGGGTGTCCCCTGGTATTGACCAGAGAGGTTGGGATTACAGAAAATTGGACAGGCTCCAGCCTGAGACTCTGGAAGGAGACAAGCCTGGCAAACTGGGGGTGTCAGTGAGGCTCAGACCTGGAGGCTACAGGCAGAAACTCGTGGGTACACCCTGGAGTGGAGTAGGGCATGAGATACATGGAGCTTCCTTGACCTCCCAGCAGCACTCCAGGCACGGGAGCCCCTGGGTCTACCTCTCGGTCAGGCACTCACTGGCTTAGGTCTGTGTCTGGTGGAGCCCCCAGGGTAGCTGACACCGCAGGCAGCTCCAATCCCGGTCCACACTGTGGTCTCCTGAACACATCCCTGAGTTTGACCCCTTGTTCCAACTTCCCGACCTATCTTAGTCCATGCATGTGGATGCATATCTTCTTTGGGTGTCCTTGGGGGTGCTCTTCTCACCCCTCAGGAGTCAGGACAACATGATGGGCTTGGAGTCAAAAAGACCTAGACTTGAATTCTGGTTTTATCATCACTAGCTAGCGGAACTTAAATTAATTCCTTCTGGGCCCTCTTTGCTCAGGTATGAAGTGGGGAGGATGAGACGTGTCCATGGGAGAAGGAACTCAGATAATGTATGTCAAGTGCCTGCCATAAAGTAAATGCTTGATATATGTGTAGAGGAAATCAACCCTGAATATTCATTGGAAGGACTGATGCTGAAACTCCAATACTTTGGCCACCTGATGCAAAGAGCCAACTCATTGGAACAGATCCTGATGCTGGGAAAGACTGAGGGCAGGAGGAAAAGGGGATGACAGAGGATGAGATGGTTGAATGGCATCATCGATTCAGTGGACATCACTAGTGAGTTTGAGCAAACACTGGGAGATAGTGAAGGACAGGGAAGCCTGGCGTGCTCCAGTCCATGGAGTTGCAAAGAAATGGACATGACTTTAGCCACTGAACAACAGCAACAACGTTATTGGAAATCTATCCTTTTGTCCAGAGCTTAAGTTGTGCCCCTTTCATTCCCAAAAACATGCCTCTTGTCGACTTCTCTGCTCTATGTGGCTGGTAGATTGGCTCAAGTCTTTCATGAGACATTGAGCAAAGAGGCTTTGTGGGGAAGAAGCTGGTGTCCCTTATAGATGGCATGGTCTCTGGAGAGACAGGCTCACAGCACACTCTCCAGAGACTGTCACAATCCTCAGACAAGCTGGCCCCAGCCCATTCCCAATGCACACTGAGGACGCACTGAGGATGCGTCCTGAGCAGCCCTGCACCCAGACAGCCTCCAGATGGCTGCATTATCCTCCCATTTCAGACCCAGCAGCACCCCACCATCCTCTGATGGGAGGGGCTCACACACCTGGCCCCAGGCAAAGCCCAGGGCCTTTCTCCACATTGGCTTCTGGCCCCTGAGCCCACAGTTTCCTGTTTTAGCTTTCTGGAGCTGCTGTATTGAGTACCACAAAGTTGGTGGCTTAAAATGATACAGCTTACTCTCTCGATTCTGGAGGCCAGAAGTCTGAAATCAAGGGTGTCGGGAGGGCCAGGCTCCCCCAAAGTCTCTCGAGAAGAATCTTCCTGGCTTCTTCTTGCTCCTGGAGGTTGCTGGCAATCCTTGACACCCTCTGGCTCACAGCTGCATCACTCCAGTCTCTGCCTCTGTCATCACATGGCATTTGTCTCTCCTCTTCTTATAAAGATGCTAGTGAAATTGGATTAAGGGTCCTCCCTAATCCAGTATGGCCCCATCTTAACTTGATTATATCCACAAAGGCTCTGGTTTCATAGAAGGTCATGTTCACAAGTACCACTGGTGTTAAGTGGTATTAACACTTCATCATATCATTTTGAGGGACACAATTTGACCCATAGCACCTTCTAAGAGGGTCCCTGAGACCCTGACAGTGTCATACTGAGGACAGGGGCTCTGGTCAGAGAGAGACATGGACAAAGGGGTAACTTTGTACCTTGGGAAGCAGGAGTTGGGTTAGGAAGGCAAGGGAGTGACAATTACCCCCGAAACCATTTCAGCTCTGGGGTCTGAGTCCCATTGCAGAAGGAATGATTAGAACTGTCAGCCCCAAAGCTAGAATAAAGCTGCCCCTTCTGGCTTAGAAAAGTTGTTATACAGAGGTGGTGACCTCATCTAAGACCTTGGCCTGATTATTCCTGGTGGGGTTTCTTGGGATGACTTTGGGGTACAATAATGAGACTACTCCTGGGACTGAGGTCCCCTGAGCAGCTCCCCACTCATTCATTCATCAAACATTCCAATACCAGGACTTGCCACTAGCATGGGAGATAGCCTCATGGGGTGAGACTCAATCAACCACTCCAGTGACTACTGCTAACTAGTGATAACTGGTGTGGGTGTATGTGTGGGGGGGGTGTGTGTGGTGCGTATGTGTGTCTAACAGAATACCTAATAGGGAGGCCTGATTTTGATTAGGTTCAAGGAACTTAAGCAGAGACCTAAGGGATTAAGAAAGAAGCAGACAGGTAGGGAAGGGAAGGCTGGACAAAATACTGTAGGATGTGTGTGCTTAGTCACTCAGTCATGTCCAGCTCTTTGTGACCCATGGACTGTAGCCCACCAGTCTCCTCTATCCATGGGGTTCACCAGGCAAGAATACTGGAGTGGGGAGTGGGTTTCCATGTCTTCCTCCAGGGGGTCTTCCCAACCCAGGGATGGAACCCAGATCTCCCAAATTGCAGGCGGATTCTTTACCATCTTGGCCACCAGGGTGAGGTGAGGAGAGGTCGTTTGAGATGGGGCTGTGTTCATTATGGAATCTCTAGGTGGGTGACAAAGGTCTGAAGAAGTTGTCACGTGATAGGTGAGCCTGAGAGTGTGACCAGGGGCCCATCCACAGAGTTACTCCAGTGACAGGGACTCCGTCCCACTTTGAGCCGGGTCGCTGTCCGAGGAGGGAGGAAACACCGAGTGGGCGCTGGTGCTCAGTCCCTCAGCCTGTTCCCTTCCTTTCACACTGACAACTCTGGGGCTCTGTCTACTCAGGACCCAGAGCTCCTGGCTGCCCTGGAATCAGAGAGGCTGCCATGGCTGGCAGAAAGCTGGAGCGCTGGGCGGGCCAAGGCAGAAGGGGACCTGGGATAACCAGGAGGCCGATTCACGGGGGGAAGGAAGGGCTTCGAGATGCCCATCTCACCAAGACCTCCCGGGTAAAGTAGCTCGAATCCCTTGAGTCCACAGATCTACTGCCCTGACCAGCGTCTGCACAGAGTCTGTGTGGGGCTGAATCTGTAAAATCCTTGCAGTTGAAAGGGACAACAAGAGCAGAGGTTGCACAGTGAGCTTGAGAGGTGGCACTGTGACCCTCCCTGGGGGGTTGTGTGATCACTGGGTTCCACGTGACCGGGTTATCCCAGCTCCATGAAGGGGCTGAGGACTCGGGCCAGAGACTAGAATTGAGCTGGTGGGCAATCACAGAGCCTCCTGGGAGGGGAAGGGGAGTTGGAGGGGTATGTGTGGGGCAAGAAGATTCAGTGGGGGCTGAACCATCACACAAGGCTGTGGGAGGCCCTGGATTCTGCTGGCTCAGAAGGCTTGGGGATGCCCACACACCAAGAGAGGGACATGGCTCTGCACCACTCACCCTGGAACCTGGGGGTCAGGAAGGTTCCCATTCTCCTTGACCATAAGCAGTGCGATGGAGTCAAGTTTGGATTGCGCCTGGGCTCTGCTGCTTTGATGCTGTGTGACCTGGGGCACAGGCTTATTTAACTTATATGCAGAGTACATCCTGAGAAATGCCGGGCTGGATGAAGCACAAGCTGGAATCAAGATTGCCAGGAGAAATATCAATAACCTCAGATATGCAGATGACACCACCCTTATGGCAGAAAATGAAGAAGAACTAAAGAGCCTCTTGATGAAAGTGACAGAGGAGAGTGAACAAGTTGGCTTAAAACTCAACATTCAGAAAACTAAGATCATGGCATCTGGTCCCATCACTTTATGGCAAATAGAAGGGAAAACAGTGGAAACTGACAGATTTTTTTTTGCGGGGTGGTGGGGGCGGGGCTCCAAAATCACTTCAAATGGTTACTGCAGTCATGAAATTAAAAGATGCTTGCTCCTTGGAAGAAAAGTTATGGCCAACCTAGACAGCATATTAAAAAGCAGAGACATTACTTTGCCAACAAAGCTCTGTCTAGTCAAAGCTATGGGTTTTCCAGTGGTCATGTATGGATGTGAGAGTTGGACTATAAAGAAAGCCGAGTGCCAAAGAATTGATGCTTTTGAACTGTGGTGATGGAGAGGACTCTTGAGAGTCCCTTGGACTGCAAGGAGATCCAACCAGTCCCTCCTAAAGGAAATCAGTCCTGACTATTCATTGGAAAGACTGACGCTGAAACTGAAGCTCCAATACTTTGGCCACCTGATGTGAAGAACTGACACATTTGAAAAACCCTGATGCTGGGAAAGGTTGAAGGTGGGAGGATAAGGGGACAACAGAGGATGAGATGGTTGGATGGCATCACCGACTCAATGGACATGAGATTGAGTAAACTCCAGGAGATGGTGATGGACAGGGAAGCCTGGTGTGCTGCATTCCATGGGGTTGCAAAGAGTTGGACATGACTGAGCGACTGAACTGAACTGAACTAATGTGTTGAGGGGTGTGTCTGAAGCCCTAGAGCCTGTATCAGTGGCCTTGAGGGAAAGGAGGAGGGTGGTGTGAAGAGGTTGAGGGTGATAGACAAGAATCTCATCTGTCGTCTCGATCCCAGGGACTCAGATCTGAGCCATGGAGAGACGGTGTCCAGGCAGGAGCTGAAGGAACATTTTCATGGGGATGCTGGTGACTCAAGCCTTTGAGCTGCTGTGGGCTCAGAGAAGTGCTTCCCCCCTAAATCTGCATGAATTCTGTATGGCATGTGCTCATTGAAGGCCTCAGGGGAAGCAGTGGGTTTGCAGCTTTGTTGATACCGGGGCAGCCTCTTGACAGAGACTCAAATTGGACCAGGGTAGTGCAGGAGAGGGCTGTGGGTGACCTCACGCATAAAGCCCCCACCCTGAGGGACCCCAGAGCTGCCAGTGTGCTTGTGCAGGGGTAGGAGGGGGTGTGTAGGGAAATGCAGGCAGATCTAAGGAGTCCCTGAGATGGTGCCCCCCTCGGCCTCTTCGGATTTGAACTCAGGATGGCCGGCCACTCCAGGGTCCCACAGAGTCAGTCCCAAGCCAGGCCTTGTTCTCATTAGCTCCAAGCCCGGGGGGTGGAACTTGGGGGTGGTGGTGACATCCTGTGGATGCCCAGGCCATGCTGAGTTCGTAGATAATGTCACGACTTCCAGCACATCTGGGTCCTCCCCGTAAGATTATTTCCTTAGTACATATTACATGTTGACCTTTTTTTCTTTACAATAATTTATTTTAAGAGAAAAATTCACCTCACTAGGGGAGACCCTCTAATCATAAAGGATTCCAAGCCTGGCCCTGGACCCTGGCAAGCTGTGTGACAGGGGGCCAGTCCTAACCACTCTGTCCTTGGCTTCCTCGTCTCTTCATCAGGGCTGATAACAATGGTGCCCCATAGGGTTTTCTGAGGTTCGATGAATTAAGATATACAAAGCTCAAAACAATACCAGACCCACTGTAAGTGCTGTCTGTGTCTAAGCTGCATTATTATCATTGCTGTTAAGTGGAGAGCCAGCATTACTTGCTATGAATGGAGGCAGCTGTAAAAACAAATATAATGAAAATGCAACGGAATTATTAAACCCCAGCCAGTTCCTGCAGCCTGCAGAGGGCTCGCAGCCTGGGCCCTGCGGTCTCTGTTTGTAAAATGGTGATTTGTGGTGTCAGAGAGGCGGTCCACAAGCCAGGACCAGACCGACTGACTTCTGGGCAGTTAAAAGGGAAACCACTTCCCCGCTAAAAATGCAGGGAATTTTACTGCCTACCAGTGGCTCACATGCTGCCCTGGGAGGCATCATGGTGGCAGTCAGGGGTGGGCAAGCAGGACGGACAAACACTCCAACCTGGGCTCAGTTCCAGGGATTTTGCTGTTTGCCAGCTGTGTGGCCTGGGCAGGTTTCTCCACCTCCCTGAGCCTTAAGCTGCTTGCCTGAAAGGAAGGCAAACCAAGCGCCCATCCTAGGGATGCTGGGGCAGCCATGAGATGAAGAGCTGCAGGCCTTCCCATGGTCCTGGCCAAACTCCCAGGCTCTGTGTCACCTTCAGTGGGTCAGAGAGGACTCAGGACCACCCCAGGTGGGAGAGAAGCCGGGAGGACAGCATTTGAGGGTGTCATTTGCAGATAGCCGTGGGTCAGGTTCCATCTCCACAGACACTCTGGGTTCACCTGTGATTCTGCTGTTTGGAGAAGCCGGGGGAGGGAGTCAGGACGCCGTGGTGGCCTCTGCTCCGCCGTCACCCAGGGTCCACCCGGGCACCCGTGGAAGCTGCCTAACGAGCGGCTGAGGTGGCAGAGGTGGCCTGGGCACTGCCACGCTCTCTGAGCAGAGCAGCGAGACGTGACCAGGAGGATCGTGGGGCCTGCCCAGGCTACCCAGCGTGCTCTCCTTGCCAATTTGCTGGCGACCCTGCGCCCGGCTCTTAACCCCAATGCCTCAGACTCTCTGTCAGTAAAGTGAGGGGAGGCCCTGTCACCTTCAGACCTCAGGAGGCAGCTCAGGGTGCGAGGAGAGAACCCGGGTTCACAGGCTGGCTCTCCTGGGGTTTGCCGTGTGACCTTGGGCGAGTCCTGTGTCACTATGGGTCCCAGTTTACATGTTGGTTCCTAGGGGTCAGTCTGGCTGATCCCCACAACCTCAGCCTTTGGGGGCCTGGGATTCTGTGGACCGCAGACAGAGAGCAGTGAGGCGGAGCAAAGCTGAGCAGAGGGGAATTCCTGCCTGGAAGGTGCCTCTAAGCCGCCTCCCTGAACAGTCTAGGGGGCCCTGGGCTGGGCAGAGAGGAGGAGACAAGTGTCAGATGGCTGGATTTTGGCATTGATCATGCTTGGTATGAATCCTGGTACCACATCAGGCCTTGCGTGGCCCTGGACACGTATGTTCATCCTGAGCTTCAGTCTTCTCGTCGGTAGCATGGGGGAGATGGCGGCGTGTGTGGCCGTGACATCACAGCGGGCAGAGGGGAAGAGAAGAACTGGGCACAGAGTCTGGCTCCCAGAGGCTGAGAAGTGATGGATGATAATAATAATAATGGTATTGATTATGGCTGGGTTTTGTTGGTGGTCTTGTTGCTGTTGTGCAGATTCAGAACCGGGGGGGTGGCCGGATAACACAAAGTGGGGAGGCCGGGGCAGGCCTGGGCTCTGGGAGTGGAAGGGTTAAGTCTCCATGGAAACAGGCATGCATTATTTACGCGGCCTAATGAATAAAACATTTATGTGGTGGGCTAATAAATTCCCTCACACAAAGCAAAGTAAGCTATGATTTAAATATCGGCCTCTGCTGGCTGGCTGAGTTATGGAGCCTGCTCAGGGGGACCCTCTTGGTTCTACACTGCCATCCACTGCAGGGAGGGGAGCGGGGGAGGAGGGCGTAGGGGGAGACCCTCCCTAGGAAGTGGCTTTCTGGGCCCTCTGGACCCCTGGCCTGAACCTGCTGCTGTCCCTTACTGTGGTGCCCCAGGGAACTTTCCCCAGGGCCACGGACGGGGAATGGGTGACAGGTGGGGCTGGTCCCTGCCCTGGGACTCGACCTTGTGGGGAGAGGTGACCGGGGTTGGGGGCAGCATGCTAGGGCATCCTGGAGGTGGTGGCTTTTCTGGGGTTTGAAGGGCTTGGAGGTGTGGGTTGGGTGACAAGAGGGCACACACGGAGGCTTGGGGTCCTGCCTGGTCCTCCTGGGAACGGGGCCCATCTGCCCAGCATGGGGGAGCTGGCACAGCTGGGGGGCTGAGGTGGAGGTGGGGCTGGGGGAACGTGAACAACAGAGTGGGGTGGGGGGGTCAGTGGTAAAGCCCATGTCTGAGGAGCTGGACCTCCAGCCTGCCACCACCCGCCTTGGCCTCTGCTGTTGTTTCATCACTGCGGTTTTCTCTCACTGCTCATCTCCTCCTTCATTCATTTGGCTGTTTCTGCCCATCTGTCTCTCTCTTTCTCTCACTGTCTCTCTTTCCCTTTTCCTTCCTCTGCATTTCTGTCTCTTTCTGTGACTCTCAATTTTATTTTTCCTTCTATTTCTGTCTCTTTTCTCTGTCTCTCTCTTTGTGTCTCTGTCTCTACCACTGCCTCTGTATTTGTCTTGCTCAGGTTCTCTCTCCATCTCTGGCTCTTTACATCTCTGTATCTTTCTGGGGAAATCTCACATGGTGGCGAGAGGGTCCCGTGTGCTTGGATCGGGACATGGGAGGCCCCCATGTGGTTGTGAAGGAGGGGCCTCCCGGGCTCTGAGCATTTGCCTAAGGAACCCCAGGGAAGCAGGCTCTAAGGAACCCTGGGGAAGCGGGCTCGAGGTCCGCCCACACACCAACACACTGGAGATTCCACTGGGCCCCCTTAGCTGGGAAGCCTTCTCAGTTCTGTCTTTAGGCGAGTAGAAGCCACCAAGTGGAGACCTTCACTGGGGAGCCTGAGAAAGGGGTGCTGACACTTTGAAAAAGCTCATTGCATTGGATTAGGGCCTCCTGGCCACTCCCTGGGAAACAGTCCTCGGCAGTGGTGCTGATGGAACCACATGCTTGGGGTGGCCCTCTCTTCTCCAACCATTTCAGCATCCTGCCACCCCGGGGGCAGGTCTCCAACCACTGCTTCCTAGGGCTCCCAGCACCCAAGCCATATGGCTGGTCAGGCCTCTTTCCCCCTCCTCTGGTCACTCTGCTACATAACCAAGGACATCAAAACAGAGGGGTTTAAAATAGTAAAATAACCGTTTTACGATGTTCATGGTTCTGCAGATTGGGAGCTCAGGCAGATACCCATGGGTCAGGCAGGGCATGGAGGAAGTGACCCTCTTCTGGCCCCTGTGTCTGGGGCTGGTGATGCTGGAATGGTTCGGCTGGGACCGCACATCTGAGGCCTCACATCATCTCTGCATGGCGTCTATGGGGGCTGAGAGGCCCAGGTGGCTGCCTTACTCACATGGTGGGCACCTGGGCTGGGATGGCCGGACAGGGAGCTGGGCCAGCATGGCTGGCTGTCGCTCTTTGGGCTTTCTTAGAAGATGGTCGTCTCGGGGTACATAGTGCACCTTCCGGCATGGTGCTGACCTCCCAGAGTGAGCATTTCGTTGGAACCCGCCTGTCCTCTGAAGTCTAGGCCTGGACCTGGCCGAGCATCACCTCTGCCAGTTTCTTCTGATTGCAGTTGTCACAGATCAACCCAGGTTCAAGGTGGGGTTGGGGTTGTTGGACGCTGGCTCTTGGTGGGAGAGTGGCATCAGGTCTAGCCAGGGAAGGACTTGGTGACAGCATCTCAGAGACAAGGGACCACATCCCCCTCAGTGTCGTGGTAGAAGGGAAAGCCTGCTGTCTTCACTCCAGGCTAGGTCAGGGCATGAGCTTCCAGGCCACAGGCTTTAGGGTTCAAATCCAAGTCCTGACCCTCACTAGCCTCTTTGGGGGATTGCAAAGCTATAAGGATGTGGCTTACACTGATGGAGCACCCACCACATAGGAGGTGGCTTTCCATGCTCTCTGTCCCCACCAGAGACCCCAGGGCAGTACCTGCCCCCTGAGGGCTCTGGCAGCTGCCACATCAGAGGGTGCCATGTCCTAGAGTGGAGACCTTGAACAAGAGGTCCTGATCGGGGGGCAGCAGAGGAGACCTGCGGGGGATACCTCCCTTGTTTAGAGGAAGCAAGAAGGTGGAAGCCTCGAGAGTACTGGCTCTAGCACTTGTGGGACACCCTGGGGGTTGGGGGGCTCACTGTTGAGACAGACAAGCCTGGAGGTCAGGACCATGGATGTTGGAACCAGACTGCCCAGTTCTGGCTCCACCATTTCTTAGCTATGTGGTCTTAGACAAATTATTTCTCAGTTCTGCCCCTCGTTTCCTCTTCTGCAAAGTGGAGGTATTAAGAGTACCTGCTTCATGGGGCTGCTGTGGGAATGAAGTTAGTCGATACCTATAAAGTGCCCCTTGAGTGGCTGCAGCAAGCAATGCACATGTGTTCTATTACTCACTTTGGTGAGCGCTTGTTTGTGTGTGTGTGTGTGTGTGTGTGCTGGGTGGGGGGCACCCTGCAATGGCAGGTGAGCGCTTAGTGTCAGCCCAACATTTGTGTTGGCAGGGCTGCGTTTGTCCTCATACTGGTGGTACCTGGGCTGTTTGGGACATCTCTTAACTTGCCAGTTCTGCCAGGGAGTTTCTCTCATCCCCATTTTTTGATGTTTAGTTGCTAAGTTGTGTCTGACTCTTTGGGACCCCATGGACTGTAGCCCGCTAGGCTCCTCTGTCCCTGGGATTTCCCAGGCAAGAATACTGGAGTGGGTTGTCATTTCCTCCTCCAGGGGATCTTCCTGACCCAGGGATCGAACTCATGTCTCCTGCATTGGCAGGTGGATTCTTTACCACTGGGCCACCTGGAAAGCCCTATTCCCATTTTATAGATGAGGAAAGTGAGGCTCTGGGAGCTGAAATGACTTGCCGAAGAGAACTTACATATGTATCCAGTTGGCAGCATAATCATAGAAAGAGGAGCAGCCTCAAGTGACTTCAAAATATAGAATTTTGACTGTATATTTTTGTATTAAAATTAATTTCAGTAATCACATTGTTGGTAAAGTGTTAGTCCTGTCATTCTGAGGACATTGTGTGCATATAACAAGATAAAGTGAGTGAAGAATTATGTCAGTGTCTTTGAGGACTAGAAATTTTTACATGGGAGAAAGGAAAGCAGATGTAAGATGTATGAAGTTAAAGACGTCGCAGTCCTGAATTTGAATTGGAAGTGATAAAAAAAATTCAGGCTGCATTTTATCTAGGAATTAAAAACAAAAAACCATGTTGCATTGCTTCCCTGGTGGCTCAGTGGTCAAGAATCCACCTGCCAATGCAGGAGACACAGTTCGATCCCTGATCTGGGAAGATCCCACATGCAGCGGAACAACCAAGCCTGTGCACCACACCTGTTGAACCTGTGCTTGGAGCCCAGGAGCCTCAGCTACGGAGCCTGCGTGCCCTGAGCCCGTGATTTGCAACAAGAGAAGCCACTGCAATGAGAAGCCCGTACACTCCAACTGGAGAGTAGCCCCGCTCACCACAACTAGAGAAAAGCAGCGCAGTAACGAAGACCCAGCACAGCCAAAAAAAAAAAAATTATTTTAAAAATTCTCTTAAAATAAAAAACCACATTGTCTATCTCTGCCCCCTGAAAAGCATTGAAAATGGTGAACAACTGAGTAGCTATGGACATTCCTAGTACTCAGGGTATGGTCTCTAAATGCCAATTTCCCCTAAAAGAAAGCAGGATTTATTGGATAAATGATTGATTCCAGGACTAAGGTAGGAAGTGTACAAAATGAGCCTGGGCTGGTTTGTCTTTCCAGAAAGCAAAGGCATATCAAACACTCCTAAGATTATTCAAAAGGACTCCAAAGCAAACCTGGAAAAGGCTCCCATGGCCATTAATCGGTCAGTTTGAACACAAATAAGGATAATAGCTGCAATGGGCTGAAACACAAAAAATAGGTTTAAGTCCATCAGTTCATAATGACCTTTAAAAAACCAAGTCTGATATTAACAGATCACTTTTGGAAGAAGTGAGCATTATTTTGAAAAGTGGCAAATAAAGGACAGAATCAAGTATTCATCTTGCCATTAACATAGTATTTCCTCAGGTAACCAGTTAATTGATTAAAGGAAATTCCTCTTTATAGAAGCTACCCAGATAATAAGTGAAGAAGGAGTAATAAATTAGAATGTCATTATTTTGTAACCTCTAAGAAAATAATGGATCTAGGCAATGAGTTTTAATAGCTGCAAACACTTCCAAAAGGAAAGAAAAGATAACCAGGCATATAGATATAGATATAGATATAGATATAGATGGGTGTAGCAACACCACTTATAAAGTAGTTCTGCCAAAAATAATCTAATCAAGCCTCTAGAGCAACTGGTAGGAAATGTAGGGGATGGTGAGAGACAGAGAACTAGGAGTTACTAACTTGTTCAGTTTAAAACTTTAAAAAAAATTTTAACTCTACTGACTGATAGCAAATGTAGGGGATGGTGGAACATGCTGCATGAGACTGTGGGGATGTAATCAGCAAAATCCAGACTAGTGGGATATTCTATAGGACAAATGATCTGGTTTCTTCAATGAAGCATTAGAAAGAAATGAAAGAACAGAACAGAAGCTACAAACTGAAAGCAACCAAAGAGATGTGTCCATCAGTTCAAATACACAGTCTTTGTGTGCATGCTCAGTTGCTAAGTCATGTCCAACTCTTTTTGACCCCATGGACTATAGCCCGCCAGGCTCCTCTGTCCGTGGAATTTCCCAGGCACGAATACTGGAGTGGATTGCCATTTCCTACTCCAAGGGCTCTTCTTGGCCCAGGGATCGAGCCTGCATTTCCTGCATTGGCAGGTGGATCCTTTACCAATGAGCTTCCTGGGAAGCCCCTATATGTAGACTTTGTGGCTGTTGTTTAGTTGCTCAGTCGTTTCCAGCTCTTTGCGACCCTCATGGACTGTAGCTCGGCAGGCTTCCCTGTTCATGGAGTTTTCCAAACAAGAATACTGGAGTAGGTTGCCATTTCCTTCTCCAGGGAATCTTCCTGTCCCAGGGATCGAACCCACATCTCCCTCATTGGCAGGTGGATTCTGTACTGTGGAGCCACTAGGGAAGCCCCTATAAATTAGCTTGTAATTCAAGAAAACTATGAAAAATGTATAAGGCAATTTGATGAATATAAGCTCTGATTAGATTTTTATCATAGTAAAAATTATTGTTAATTTTTAGGTGTAATAATAGTATTTGGTCATTAAAAAGCTTTGTAGAAATACAGCCAAAAGAACAAATGAATTGATAGCTTGTCTGGTATTTGATTCAAACTTAACTAGGAGTCGAGAGTGGGAATGATAGATGAAATAAGACTGTCCATAAGTTGGGAATTGTTGCAGCTGGGGATGATTATGCTGTTTACTTTAGTGTAATTTTGTACAGTAACATTTGCTATGTTAAAAATGGAAAAGTGGATTTTTCTATAATGAACTTGAGTTAAAATTTTTTTTTTAAGTTTTAAACTGAACAAATCAGAAACTCCTAGTTCTCTGTCTCTCAACCTGGCAGGCTGCATTCAGGATACCTAGGCCACCCCAATCTGACTTCCAAATTTCTTGTGAAAAACCTTTGTACATTTCCAAACATCTTCGTTTATTCTTTCCTTTACTGACCACCCACCCAGGTGGACACCGCCCTGTTGAGATACTTGCCAATAAATGTGCTAGACTTCTAAGAGTGAGGGGCTCCTGTGAAAATCAGTAAATTTATTGAGTAGTCACTCTGTGCTAGGCACCTTGCTGAGCCCTGGCTATGCATTTTATCCTTCCTACCATCTATCCTTACTGAAAAGATTTATACTTATATCAACAACCATTCTCATAACTGATAGACCATTCTGCCCCAGGCATGGAGCAGGGAGCTTGGATTTCCACTGATGTGTGCTGGGGAGACTTCTCAACCAAAAGGCAGTGGGTGTTGAGTGGTGAACGTGGTCAGCCATGGGAGCCACAGGGCCACTGCCCAGGCCCTGGAAGGTGGGGAAATTAGGAGTCAGGAAATGCAGCTGGCCTGGAATCCAGATGGGGGCAACTGGTAAGAACCAGGAGTCTTCAGGGGGGTCTGTGGACCCAGAGACCCCATTGCCTGAAAGGCTGTGGTGGGGAGAGGATGAACACGGTTATCAGGTGACTTCTAGGGCAGGAGCCAGGCTGCTCTGTAAAAGGAGTAGCCGGGGGTGCGTATGCAGAGCAAGAGCAGAGAAGGCGGTCCTCTGTCAGATCCAGGACTCTGCCCAGTCGCGGGGAGCTACAGGCTTAGGCTAGGCTGACGTTGCATCACCAGCCTCCCAGGTCTTAAAGTTCAGGACGTGATTTGGACACAGGCTGCTTCTGGTTTCAGATCTGTATCTCAGTTTCCTCCATCCCAGCCTTATCATTCTAGAGGTGGGCAATGCTGGGCTCAGAAGGCAGACATTTAGAGGGATGGAATGAGTTTAAAGGAAATGATTATGTTTAACCACATCTTAAATGGAGGAAACAAAGAAATGGTTAAATGTTAAGAATGTTTTGTCCTTAAGACCAAGGTACTTAGTGGACTTTCTAGTAATTGTGTTCTGGGGTCCACCTCTCAGGCCAAGGCTCAGTTTCCAGGCACCCTCAACTTTCTTCTCATGGAACCCAACCCTTGCTTTACTTTCTACTTTTAAACCCACTCTCTCCCCGAGAGTCCCTTGGGTCTCTCTTCCAGAAATGACTTGTCTTACCTCCAGCTGTCCCTTTCTTGGCTGCTCCCAAAAGAAGCTTCTAGACTCTTTTTAAAAAATTTTATTGGCATATAGTTGATTTACAATGTTGTATTACTTTCTGCTGTTCAGCAAAGTGAATAAGTCATACATATACACATACCCTCTCTTTTTTGGTCCTTTTCCCAAGTAAGTCTTTACAGAATGTTGAGTAGGGTTCCCTGTGCTATACAGTATTTCCTTATTAGTTATTTATTATATGTAGAGAGAGGCTGTTTGTTTTTAAATTTATTTACTTATTTAATTTGGAGGCTAATTACTTCACAGCATTGTGATGGTTTTTGCCATACATTAACATGAATCAGCCATGGGTGTACGTGTGTCCCCCATCCTGCACCCCCCTCCCACTTCCTTCCCCATCCCACCCCCCAGGGTCATCCCAGTGCACCAGCCCTGAGCACTCTGTCTCATGCATCGAACCTGGACTGGCAATCTGTTTCACATATGATAATATGCATGTTTCAATGCTATTATCTCAAATCATCCCACCCTCGCCTTCTCCCACAGAGTCCAAAAGTCTGTTCTTTACATCTGTGGAGAGAGGCTGTTTTAATCCTAAAGGTTTTATTGCTTATCTTTGTGGAGATCTTAAGTTTCCAGAATCCTCTAGAACCTCTGTGGTTTCTGGGTCCTTTTCTGGGGTGATGCCCAGACTCCTGCTCACGTCTGGTATCCCCGAGTGGAGGAGTTTAGCAAACCACCCCATCCCCCACATCCCCACCCCAAACCTTTCTCAGTGTACTTATGGCTCCTTTCCTTTACTTGACCTGTCAGTAAATTGCTCCACACAGAGCATGGTGCTCAAAGGGTTAATAGGGGTGAGGCTGGGCCAACGTGCCCCGATTCCAGCTCCTGTGCCCATGGCCCAGAAACGTACCATGACTTTGTCTGCAAAGATGGCCATTGGCAATTCCTCCTATCGCTGCATGCATGTGCCTTCCTCCCATCGAGAGATGGACACTGTTTCTCCATCCCTTGAGGCAGGGCTGCCTGGCTTGACTTGACCAACAGACGAGGGCAGAAGGGGAGAGGCCTTGCAGCATCCACGGGATCTCAGAGAAGAACCAGCTTCCATGGAAGTAAGTGCAGGTCACCCTGCTGGGGGATGAGCCCCCATGTGAAATTCAAACTGAGACTGTGAGTAGAGAGGCCCAGCTGTGCCAGCCAGCACCCAGCCAGTGCCCAGACATGGGGGCCACCACCCCAGCCGCGGCACCAGCTGTGTGAGGGAGGCCACCTTGGATCTTCCCGCCCCAGCCACGCCATCCTAGCCAACACCATGTGGAGCAGGGACAAGCCCTCCCTGCAGACCCCTGCCCTAATTCCTCAGTTCAGGTCAGTTGCTCAGTCGTATCCGACTCTTTGTGACCCCATGGACTGCAGCACGCCAGGCCTCCATGTCCATCACCAACTCCTGGAGTTTACTCAAACTCATGTTCATTGAGTTGGTGATGCCATCCAACTACCTAATCCTCTGTCATCCCCTTCTCCTCCTGCCTTCAATCTTTCCCAGCATCAGGGTCTTTTCCAATGAGTCAGTTCTTCATATCAGGTGGCCAAAATATTGGAGCTTCAGTTTCAACATCAGTCCTTCCATTGAATTTTCAGAACTGATTTCCTTTAGGATGGACTGGTTGGATCTCCTTGAAGTCCAAGGGACTCTCAAGAGTCTTCTCCAACACCACAGTTCAAAAGCATCAATTCTTTGGCACTCAGCTTCCTTTATAGTCCAACTCTTGCATCCATACATGACTACTGGAAAAACCATCGCCTTGACTAGATGGACCTTTGTTGGCAAAGTAATGTCTCTGCTTTTTGATATACTGTGTAGGTTTCTCATAGCTTTCTTTGAAGGAGTAAGTACCTTTTAATTTCATGGCTGCAGTGATTTTGGAGCCCAAAAGAATAAAGTCTCTCACTGTTTCCACTGTTTCCCGATCTATTTACCATGAAGTGATGGGACTGGGTGCCATGATCTTAGTTTTCTGAATGTTGAGCTTTAAGCCAACTTTTCAACTCTCCTCTTTCACTTTCATCAAGAGGCTCTTTTGTTCTTCTTCTAAGGGTGGTGTCATCTGCAAATCTGAGATTATTGATATTTCTTCCGGCAGTCTTGATTCTAGCTTGTGCTTCTTCCATCCCAGCGTTTCTCATGATGTACTCTGCATATAAGTTAAGTAAGCAGAGTGACAATATACAGCCTTGACATACTTCTTTCTTGATTTGGAACCAGTCTGTTGTTCCATGTCCAGTTCTAACTGTTGCTTCTTGACCTGCATACAGCTTTCTCAGGAGGCAGGTATGGTGGTCTGGTTTTCCCATCTCTTTCAGAATTTTCCACAGTTTTTTGTGATCCACACAGTCAAAAACCTTTGTGTAGTCAATAAAGAAGTAGATGTTTTTCTGGAACTCTCTTACTTTTTCGATGATAAAGTGGATGTTGGCAATTTGATTTCTGGTTCCTCTGCCTTTCCTAAAACCAGCTTGAACATCTGGAAGCTCATGGTTCATGTACTATTGAAGCGTGGCTTGGAGAATTTTGAGCATTACTTTGCTAGAGTGTGGGATGAGTGCAATCGTATGGCAGTTTAATTCCTCATCCACCCAGAATCATGAGAAGTGAATTGGTGGTTACTTGAAGCCACTAAGTATTGGGTGGTTTGGTGTGTAGTGATAGGTGATCCAGATATACGTATTTTATGCTCTGTCTCCATGCCTCTTGAGATGAGTTAGGATGTCTTAGGCAGTTGAGATCAGAGGTCGGCTGGCCAGCACCTGGGGCCCTGAGGGAGGCAGATGGCCATCAGGGTTTCTGGAGATGGTGTCTCTAAGCAGAGCCAGGCCTTTGGTGACAGACAGACTCAACTTCCAGCTCTGCCACTTACCATCTGTGTGGCCTTGGGCCTCACTGCATTTCCTTCCTCAACTGAAAACAGGGATAATAATTGTATACAATTGAATTTGAGCAAACTCTGGGAGATGGTGAAAGACAGGGAAGCCTGGTGTGTTGCAGTTCATGGAGTCACGAAGAGTTGGACATGACTTAGCGACAGAACAACAACAAATTATATACATCTCCTAGAGCTGCACTCTCCAATAGAACTTTTGGATAATGGTGGAAATGTACTATTTTTGTGCTTTCGAATTCAGTAGCTACTACCCACATGAGGCTATTGGACATTTGAAATGCAATGAGCCCAATCAAGGGGTTCTGTAATCATGAAATGCACAGATTTGTATGAACAAAACATGTGAAATGGCCTCATCAATACTTTAAATATTAGTTACACATTGAAACAATATTTTGTATTATTTGGGTTAAAAAACATTATTCAAATTAATTTCCCCTATTTTTACTTAAAAAATTATGTACGTGGTTCACATTATATTAGGTTAACCAATATTGGGTTTTTGTTTGGGTTTTTCTGCATCATCTTATGGAAAAACCTGAATGAACTCTTTGGCCAATCCAATATTTTATTAGGCTTCCCTGGTGGCTCAGAGGTAAATAATCTGCCTGCCGTGCAGGAGATGTAGGTTCATTCCCAGGATTAGGAAGATTCCTAATTAGGGATTAGGAGAAGGAAATGGCAACCTACCCCAGTATGCTTGCCTGGGAAATCCCATGGACAGAGGAGCCTGGCAGGCTACAGTCCATGGGGTTGCAGAGTCAGACACGACTGAGCAACTAAACAACAACACCAGCAAGTATTAGAGCTGATGTAGAGTCTTCAGAAAACTAAATGTGTATAAAGTGCTTAGTATAGCACCTGGCACATGAAAGACCTTAAGTGAATGCTATCTATTATTTTTGTAAACTTTGTCCTGCAGGACAAATCACAGATGTTGGCAGGCTGATGTCTGGGTTCCTACAACATGGACCCCACTTTATGAGGCAGAAGAAATGAACTCACATTCAGTTAAGCAACTATGTGCTGGTGACTAGGAGGGGTTTTACTCAGGCCAGCCATTCATTTATTGACTTGTGGAGGAGATATTATTCTTCCCATTGGGCAGATGGGAAAACTGAGGCTTGGAAAGGTGATGTGACTTGCCCAGCTGGTTTTGTGACAGGGCAGTTCTTGACTCTGGGGACCGGGGTTCTGCCCCAGTATCTTTGCTTGCCCTGGAGGTGATGTGCAGACCTAGCACACACCTTCTGTCTCCGCTTCCTCTTATCCCCCCCAGATCCTGCCACCTGCACCATCTCCTCTCTGAAGTCCAGAGCCCCCAGCCTGTCTCCTGCCTCCTTGCCTCCCTCCCTATCCAGACTTCCAAAGAAACTAATTTATTTCTCCAAGTATAAATGGACTCTTTCCCACAAAGATACCACATATGTCGTTTCGTTCGTTATTTGTTAACTTCATCAAACAAAGTACAATTCTCTGGCACTAATGTCAATCTCCACAGCTCATTGGGTTTTTTAAAATAGTAGAAACACAGCCCTCATCTCCCAGTCACAACGAGGAAGGCAGCCTGTGCTCCAGCCAGTGAGAAGAACCCTTTACTTCTCACCCCAGAAAGAGCCATAAAACACGCTCAGCGCCAGAGCACGCGCCCATTTGACAAAGACAATTTGATTTGTCCGCGGCTTCTAAAATATTCATCCCACTTTGATGGACTATCGTTTTATAAATATAGATTATCATTAACCGACACCAGCGGTGCGCTGCTGGCCGACCCAGCGCCACGCCACTGGTTCGGGATGAAGACGTCCAATAAAAAAAATCATTATCTCTGTCTGCAAACCCTGATCTGTATCGTTTGCCTCATTTGCAGTGCAGGGGTCAGTAACTCACGCTAACTGCCTCTGTTTGTGCATTTCACAGCCTGCCCACCCCCGCTGGGGAGATTGGCAGGATGCTTCTCAAGTTCAGACCTGGGGAAGGAAATGAGGTGATTGGGGGAAGGAGAGAAAAGATCCCATCGATAAGGCTGTATTTCTGGAGAGACAGCAAAGTGGAGTAGACACCTGCTATGAAGTTTTGGAGTATGTCAGACCCAGCTCCACTACTTATTGGCTTTGAGACCTTGAGCGAGTGAGTTAAACTCTCTGGGACTCAGTTTTCTCATAGGTAAAATGGGAACCACAGTCATATCTCTCTATTGAGACACTTGAGCACACAGTCAGTGTCAGCGATGATGACGATGGTGGTGGTTCTTTTTGACAGCCTTGAGCCCTTAAGCAAATTGCTTGACTTCCCTGATCCCTAGGTTCCCCATCTATAGAACAGTCTCAATAATACTGACATCCAGTTGTTCTGAAGATCCAATAAACTGACACATCCAAAGAGCTCAGTGCATTAGAGCTGATGCACCCTAAGCACCCAGGAGGGCCATTTTGCTTAAGCTCAGTGGAAGCCAGACAGAGAGAACAGTGGAGGAATCACCCCAGAGAGTCACTTCTTTAGCATCCTTGTTCCATGAGGACTCAGGATGCATAGCAGGTGAGCCCAGAGCAAAAGGTGGCTCAAGGTGTCATGCTGAGATGCATTCAGATCTGTTCTACAAGGATTCTGGGTTGTAGATTCTGGGTCTGTGGGACCTGAAAAAGAGATGGGGGTGGGGTAGCTGAGTTCACTAGACATATTCCTCAGTGCTATGTTGCCAGGCAATGAAATTCAAGGTGGAATTAAAGATTTGCCTGGCCTTGGAAACAAGCCTTGTCTGCAGTGTTTCCTCTTACATTTAGGCTTTTGAAAGAAATATACAACCAGGTATGGGGAGGGGGAAAGCAATTGCAGAGAAATCTCCAATAGAATGTAGCCTGAGGGAGAAGAGAAATAGCTTGGAAAGTGTGGATTTGAGAGCAGAGAGCAAACCTCTCTTCATCCTGAGCAGGAATGGAATGAGAAAGGGTGAAATAAACTCTCAGATTTAAGCTCTAACCAGGAATAGATGAGGTGGATGGCCTGGAACATTCCAAGCAGTCCCAATGTTGAATTCCTTGCTGATCTGGAGGCGGGCAGGCAAGCTGTGTGTTGAGGCTGCCGCCGGTGGGAAGACAGCCTGGGGCACTCAGCCCCAAAGTTTATTTAAGTGAAAAAAACCCACCCGGAGACAAGAAGAAGTGTTACACCACTGTCAAGTTGTAGACGTCGCCATCAAGCAAAAAAAATTACATCCCGTCCTGACGAGCGACTAATCAAGGCATGGCAAACGGTCCTGCAATAAATTACTCCAGCACGAAATAAACCACACAAACAGACCGATGATAATAAATGTAAATTATTTCTCTGAAGAAATTTTCTTGGTATATGAGTAATACGAACCATCAGGAAGGCGTCTTCCTTAACATTAATTACAGAAAATGACAAGTGAGCTGATGACTGGGAAGGCTCATTATCTGAGAACATATTCACAACTTTGCAATTTGCGCGAGATGTACTCCGGCTAAATTAATCTCCCTTCTTTGCATGAGCCTCTTCTAATTTTCATGTTATTAACAGGTTTGCAGTATCAGTCAGTGCTTGTCACTCTAATCAGGTTTCAGCATGTTCGCAAAAGCGAAGCGTCATTTATAAGGATAAGCCCTCATAATGGTGCTTGCTTTCATGTGGAGAATTCTACAAGGCTGCTTTTAATAAGGTACTTTAATCATCTCCTTTGCTCAACTTTTGGCCCCACTGTTCCTTTATGAAGAGTCATTAAAAGACTTTGAAGTTCATCAAGGAGGAAAAATTCATGACATTGTTCTGGGGAGGTTGGGGATGGTTCTGCAAGGAAGCTTGGAAAGAGTCAGGGGTGAGAGGGTTCTCTTGGCCCAAAGCCTGGTTTTGGTGACTAGGGGCAACGTGGGCCCATTGTCTACACCATTCCATTCAACCCCCTGCAGTGTTACTGCTGAACCAAGACTCCTCTGATCAAGTTCACAGGGCAAATTTCAGGATAGATGGCAAGAGAGGCTCAAGGTTTAGAGAAAGCGCCAGCTAGGTCAGCACATTGGACAGCTCCCAGCACTTGGCCATCCCTAAAGAAAGCTGGGAGGGTTCTGAGGGTTTTAGAACAATTTTGATGGTCTACTTTGCTTCCGAAATTACTGACTCTTGGGGGCCAGGTTGACTTCTCTGAATCCAGTCATTCTCACTTTTTCGTGGTTTTTTTGTTCAGAGGAGACCCTAAGTTTTCTATTCCACCTGGAGTATCCAGAGGATGCTTTGAAACTTAGTGGGCTGATAGACCAGATTAATGGGTGGGTGAGTGAGTGAGTGTGTGTGTGTGTGTGTGTGTGTGTGTGTGTGTGTGTGTGTGTGTGTGTACAATCCCCCTTTTTGCTGCATGGCTCAGAGGAGCAAGACAAGGCTCATCCTGGAATCAAGCCTCAGGTATACCTCTTGTCCCTGCTTAATTTCTCCAGCAGTCCATGAAAATGTCCTTACATGGTTCCATCACCAAAGATGCATGACTATTAGTTTGCCTCCAGTGATCCTTGGTGGCCCCTGACAAGCCTTTTGAGCTCTCTCTTGTCACAGAGAATCCTTCTTGCTGAGGCAGTTCATCTCATAGTGGACAGAATACTAGACTGAGAGGCAAGGTCCTAGTCCTACCTTAGCTACTTTCTCATTCTGTGACCTTGAACAAGTCATGCTTTTCTGGCACCATCCACATAACTTTTACAGGTATCTTCCAGCTTAAGCCTTTGAGATGGTATTTATTTTCCATCTTCTGGGGGATGGTAGAGATGGTGGCCCTGTATCTTGAGGTGGCAACCTGATCAGAGCTCACAAAAGAATAGTCTTCCTGTTCCCTGAAGTGTATGTCTCTCCCTGTAGATGTGGGATGGTCATAGGGGTGGCAGCAATATGGTGCCCTGTGTTCCATGCTGGCAGGGGTAATGTTAGCAGAATCTTTTGCTCTGATAACAGTGATCACTGTTCTTGGAAACCTGCTCTCTGAGGCACAGGAGTGGGTCCCCAGAGCCATATTGATGCTACTTGGGGCCACCCTCTGGCCATAGTTGACCAGACCACAGCCCAGCAGGTCAGAGTCTTCCCCTTTGTGACTCTGGAATCAGACTAACAGAAGGTCTGATAGTGTGGGAGGATGACTGGGTCTACAGTGTGGGTGCTCAAGAAGAGTGGGGCAGTTATCATCTCCCGTATGACCTGGAGATGGAGCAAGACTGCTGGGCAGACTGGGAGAAGGAAGAAGCAGAGACAGGAGGCAGAGAAAGCCCAGCTCCCAGTTTCAGATCCTCTTGGAAACCTTTGGGTTCTCTGAGATATCATATCCTAAAACTGTCTCCTTTTCCTACTTATGCTCACATTTATGTTTCTGTTACTTTCAGCCAAAAAGACCCAACAAGTACAGCTTCCTTGAATGTGGGAGTCACTTGCTGGAGCAAGACCTCATAGCCAGCACCAAGCAGGGTGGGGCTGCTGACCTGGCCAGGGAGGACAGACAGCTGCCCAGTCCCTTGGTACAGAACAGAGGACAAAGACCTCATTGGGTCTGAGAGGTGGATTGCTCAGTGTGTAGGGGCTTGTTTTGGAGGACATGGTATGTAGCAGATGGAGGCGGCCCTAGGGGACAGGCAGCAAGGGGAAGGAACTTCAGCAGTGGATGAGTTTAGTTTAGGGCCAGAAAGCTAATCTTTAGAAACATTTTTTCCCCCCAGGCTCTTTGCCACCTGTATTTATTTTTCAGTCACTATGCCTCCAACTCTCTTCAGAGGTGCCTGGCTCAGCTCTGCCCTGGGGGACAAGAGGGAAGGGTGGGATCTCACAAGACCAGACATTAGAGGAAGGACAACCCCACTGATGGTGGTAATGAACTTAGCAGAGGACCCTGAGAACAGACCTGGGGCATTTGGTTTGGCACCCATCCCAACCAAGTGAGTCCCATTGGTTCAGCTCCATCTATGCCTGGGAGGCTTCTGTGCTTCAGTGAATCTTTCTCTCCCAACTCAACCAACAGACTCAAAGCTTTTAGGGTTCATTCAAATAAGCAGAAGGATGGGGTGTCTGGGTTCAACTTAGTAATAATGGGTCACCTCCAAGTTCAGATGGTCAAACTGGGTATGGTAAAAGGAATCCACTTGTACTGTCTCCAGAGGTGGCAGTGGCGCCTTCAGAGTGGATGACCATTGTGGAGTGAGGAACCCTGGGAGCAGAACCCAAGCCCGTTCTGCACCTAGGATCCCCTCGATGGAGCTGGGGCAGTTTGGGATTGAGGACAGAGAGGGTGGCAGGCTGGGGCGAGGCACTGCCCCTCTCTAACCCACCCTGTAGACCTGATTAGGACTCACAGAGGACCAAAAAGGGTTGAGGGAGGGTGCATACAAGATTCAAAATAGAAGCAGTACTAAACTGTAAGACTGGTGTAACAAGTTCAGCTAAGCTCTGATTTTTCCCGTGATGGTTTATTTATTTTCTTTTATTAAAAATTCTTTTATTTTCCTCCTTCTTATTGTAAAGTATCACTCCTTTAGTGGACCACTAAGCTTAAACTTACCAAGCCCATGAGGTGACCCAGCGCATCTCACGCACCCAGAGGCCTCCCTGGAGCACGGAGTCCCCTGTGGGTCTGGGAGTGTCCCAGGAGGGCGTCGCTCATGTGTGTGTGTGTGTGTGTGTGTGTGTGTCCACATGTGCTCATAGACACATGTATCTGTGTGTGCAGGAAACCAGGTGTGGTGGCCAGAGCCTGGGAAGGCACCATGGGCTCTCCCTAAGGTGGAATTCTCTGTCTGTCTGTCTCTGCTGATGCTAGGAGAGAGGCCTTGCGGGATGGGCACTGGGGCACAGCTGGGCAGCCGCAGGTGGGCAGCCGAGACAGACGCTCAGCAACGTGAGTGCTTAGTCACTCCGTCGTGTCCCACTCTTTGTGACCCCATGGCCTGTAGCCCACCAGGCTCCTCTGTCCATGGGATCTCCCAGGCAAGAACACTGGAGTGGGTTGCCATTTCCTTCTCCAGACTCAGCAACATGGTCTGACCCAACAGACAGACAAGCAGGAGCCATGGGGGCTGGGCTTCCTCTCAACCCCCTTCTGGGGACCCCTGTGCTGTCAGGCCAGGGTTGAGAGGGGCAGGTCCTCTCAAAGGACTTAGCCAACCTGACTGGGAGGGGCCTGGGCAGACACCAGGGATGACTTTCCAGTCTCCTCCCCAACCCCCAGGACCCTTTGTTCACCTCTCCGGCTCCTGATCAGCTGGTCACATGTGGGAAAGAGACGTGAAAACTGTAGTCCTAGGGGCTCTGAAACCAAGTGATAGAGAGGAACCACCGGGCCAGACTGGGCAGCACTGACCCCTGCAGGGAGAGGTTCTTCTAATGATGTTGCCAACACCCAGACCACACGTAAGTCCTCAGGAAGCACCATCCCAGGGCTCAGATGCCTGGGACCACAGCATCTCACAGACCTCAGCATCTTCTGGTTCGCCACCCACTGTCCAAATGGGGCCACTGAGGCCTGGCAGGGGCAGTGACTTGCCCTGGGCTGGGCTCTGAGTTGGAGGCATTCTAATCTGGACTTCTGGTCTCCCTGTTCTGTGGGCTTCTCCCTCCTTTGGCCTTATTTTCCAGTGGTGCAAGTGCTTTCCTTTCAAGGCTGTGCTTAGCTGAATTTTGTAAATAGTTGGGTGTCACTTGGAA
This sequence comes from Odocoileus virginianus, assembly GCF_023699985.2. Lineage (NCBI taxonomy): Eukaryota > Metazoa > Chordata > Mammalia > Artiodactyla > Cervidae > Odocoileus > Odocoileus virginianus. The sequence continues at coordinate 92,204,043 of NC_069675.1, forward strand.
GCAGACGTGGGGATCCAGTGGGACATGGTACCCAGCCTCCAATATGGCCCCAGGAAGCTGTCTCCTGGTGTTCACTCTGCTGGGTAGCGCTCGCCCACACTGTACCAGTCTGTGTGGCCAGTAGATTATGGTGGAAATGATGGTTTGCCACGTCCAAGAGTAAGTTGTGAAAGACTGTGGCTTCCATCGTGGTTTCTCTCTTTCTCTCATCACTTGCTGCCATGTCAGAAGGACATTTAGGCAGCATATGAAGCGGCCCATGGGAAAGGAACTGAGGCAAACACAGGAGCCTCCAGCTCTGTCTGTGGACCACAGCCCCAGCCAGCAGTCTGACTCTGAGCCTCAATCACCCAGCTGAGCCATGCCTGGATATCCTCAGAAACTGAGCGATAACAAATGTTTACTGTTTTAAGTCACTACGTTTTAGAGTCTCTTGTTACACAGTGATAGATAACTAGTGTAATGTTTTGTTGTTAGCAAAATGGGGCTGGAAAGTTCGATCAGCCTCAGATTCCCCAGATTTGGGGGGAGGAAGGCAAAATTTGAAATGATTCAGAAATGCCACAGATTGAAGGACTGGTTTGCCCCGTTCTGGTCAAGAGGATTTGTGGGGCCAGACTGTGAGTATTGTCCTAGGCTGGATCACGAGACACAGACAGTGACAAATTCTTTACCATCTGTTGGCAAAATGACAGGAAAACAAATGCATCGTCTTCAGCATGGAGAAATTGTCCCTCTGGGCGGTCAAGGAAGGAAACTGGTGGTTGTCCAGTGTCTTCCATCCATTGCAAGTCCGTCACTTCATTTACTCTCTCTCAGCGCTAGAGGGTGACCATTACCATCCTCGATATTTAGTTGGAGCCCAAGGCTCAGGAGTTTGAGTTCTATTCTACAGACACGAGGGCCCCTGGAAGGGTATTGAGCTGGGTTTTGGAAAGATGACTCCAACCATCTGGGTAAAGGATGCACCAGAGGGAAATGCAGGAGGTGGGGACTCTTTCCACCCAGGAGAATAGCCCTGAGCCTCAAGCTTAGGCAGGGCTGTGGGGGTGGTGAGGGGTGAAGCTAGGAAGGCAGCAGGGCTGAAGCAGCCCTGGGTGCTGGGGGAGGGGTGGCTCACAGTTCCCTGATGTGGGGATAGGGGACACAGTGGTTGTGTTTTTCACTTAAGCTGGGATTCCCCCAAAAGACGTTCTGCTGAGGCTGAATTTTAGGTGCCTATGGGATGTCCAGGTGATATGGTATTTATTGACCCAGCTGGAGTTCAGAGGAAAAAATCTGGATTAGGTCCTCAACTTGTAAATGTTAAAAAAAAGAAGAGAGAGGTCATGGGAGTGGTTACAATTGCCCATAACATATGTAGTGTCAGGAGTGAAGTGAGCCAGGCCTGGAAGAACTCTTACATTAAAGAGATGAACAGAAATGGAGACTGAGAAGCACCGGCCAGGGGCAGACAGGGGAGAGAGTTACTTGTGGTACCCTGGAGGCCATGCGTGGAGGGAGCTTCAAGGTGGACCAGGGGGTGGCACTGCCAGATGCTGGGGAAAAATCCGAGGATGAAGGGATGAAGCCCTCTTCAACAGGCATGCCCAGCAGGCCAATTCAGCAACAGCCCCAGGCCCATGGGTTACCTCCCAAACCCATTACAGGACAACAAGTCAGCTCCTCTGGGGGACAAGACACTGTTCACACGTCCACTTGGAGCTGGGAGGAAGTTATAGATGAGGTCCTAACAACCAAAGCTGAGTAACAGTGGAATAGGCTATCTGCTGAGTAATGAGTGTCCTGTTGCTGGGGGCATGCAAGAAGTTGCATGACTAAACGTCAGAATTCCAGGCAGCGAACTGGATTAGACATCCATCAGTGTTCCTTCTGGCTCTGAGCTGTTGAGCAGGATAGGAAGGAGGCCACAAGCCAGCAAACAGACCTTGGCTACTGAGCCCACAGAGGGTCCCAGACAGGACTTCAGCAGGAAAGGAGCAGGGTCATGCCCACCTTGGGGAGGCGTAAGGCGCTTCACACACTCTCCCCTATTCCCTTGCCCCTTCCTTCCATGTTGAGTGGAATCGCAGTCCCCGGCACATACCATGGGAAACCTCGGAAAAAGGACAAGCAGATCAGAACTCTGGCTAATTCTTGTTCATGTCTGAACATGGTGATCCAGACTGTGCCTGGGCACAGGAGGGTCTGACTGCCTGGCGAGGCAGGGAAGTGTATATGTGCTCGATGGGTAGGGGTCTTCAAGGGGCTCCACCTAGGTGCCTCCCTCAGACCACTTCTACCCCCATGACGGGAAGAAGCACCACCGTTCCTAGTATCCTGGTATGCTTGCAGTGGTGGGGGCCCCTCTGCCCCAGACCCAAAGCCTCCCTCTCCCCTGGGGGCCATCGCAGGCTTCCTGAAGGGTGGGGAGCCCCTCTCCTGTAGGGTGGGGTGGGGCACCCTGCCACAGGAGGCCTGCCAGCCACTTTCCCCCTCTTCCATGGTGAAGTTCACCTGCAAAAATAATGTCAGTGCGCTTTTCAGAGCTGACGGAAATCCCACCGATAATTGGGAAGAGTGGAAAATGCAAACGTTAAAATCTGCCGTGTCATGGGTTCACTTTCCTGATTGCCTGATGAACGCACCGTCCACCGACAGATGCTGTATTATTAACACTTGATTAAAAATCACTTCAGGTTTGAACCAGCCCGTCGAGAAGGGAGCGTCTTGACAAGACTTGTGGTTTGTGATTGACAATTAGTAATACTCGGTGTGTCACAACATAGAGAGTGTGGCTTATTGGTGCCCGTGTAACGCAACACGCTTCATCTGAGCCGCTCAGATTGGTACATAGGAGTAAGAAGGAAAGGATGGAGTCCCATTCAGCCGACTTTGATTACCAACAAAAGGGAGATTGTACATACCTGTTTCGGCATGCCCTACCTGGATTTCCATCAATCAGCCAGACGGCTGAGACCCCCTCTTCTCTTTGGGAAGGAGACCCTCAACAGAGTTGGATCTCATTATGCAACCCTCCACTTCTCTATCAGCAGCCAAATCCTTTCTGTCTGGAAATATGAAAGCTTTTCGCTCTGACGCTGCCTCCGCACCGCCAAATTACCAGCCTGCTCCTCTTAAAACAAAGGGCTTCTCATTTTTTAAAAAGAAAACGATCATAACTTGATTGACATGCTACATCCTTTTCCTTCAGCTATTTTTCTATCTTGGTGTCAGCGGGAGTTGGATTCAGGGGCCAATTTTTTTTTTTTTTTTTTCTCAGTTCTAATTCAATCCCTTTTAAGTGCTTTTAAGAACAGTGCAATTCAAGGTCTTTCCTTTTTTGGGGTCTGACCTGGATATCGTTTTTAGTTTCCTTCTCTGCTAAGATTATCCAGGCAGAGAATGGTTGTTTGCATTAGTGAAAGGTGATGAATTTAATGCGATTAATCTCTGCAAACTTTGGGAGAAGTGGCCTCAGATGTGATTTAAATGCCTTGCAGAACTGTATTCCTTGTAATAGAGAAGTGAACCTTAGCGCAGCGATCATGTTAACTCACCACCCTGTGTGAACTGGCTTCTCAGAACTTACCACCATCTAAAAAACTCTTCTTTCGTTTGTTCACCTATGTTTCCACTGTCTGCTCCCACCCTGTCTCCCAGAACCCCCCAAGAACCCATGAGAATGGAGACCATGTTTCTTTGGTTCACTGCTGTATCCCCAGTGCTGGAACTTTCTGGCATGCGAGAAGCTCTTAAATATTTGTGGGATGAATGAATGAATGCATTAATAATGAGGGTCCTGGGAAGTCTGAAGGTCAGAACCTAGACCTGGCTTCCATATGAGGAATATTCTCTTGGGTAGGCAAGTAGTCAGCTCTTGGGGGTGCAAAGGGGCTCACATTTCTGTCCTCACCCAGACCTGAGGTCTAGGCTTTTCCAGCTCTGGTTTCCCATCCACCCTCTCCTCTGGGGAAAGTCTCCAGGGATCAGGCTTTCTGATGGCAAGAGACGCAGCTTCTCTGCAGGAGTGAAGACCAGTGAATGAGGCCCGGCGCTGCCGGAAGGGACAAAACAAAGACGTCATGACTGGCTGGCACGGTGGTCCCCACAGGACACCCCTGGCCAATCCAGCCTTGGCTTGGTCTAGGATGAACCTGTTTATCTGTTCAATTACTCACTCATTCAGCCCATCAACAAATGTTTCCTGAACTCTTTAACAGCTGTGTAAAGTGGCACGGAGCTAGGAGCTGATTACTCCTGTTCTCTCCTGGTACCTCCGCCCTCAGGCCTGGACATAGCCTTACCTTTGCTGGCTGGACACATGGAGCTGCTCTTGGGCCCGCTTTCAGGGACTTATCACCGGCTGCATCCACTGTCCATCTCCAAAGTCAGGACACCCCAACTGAGGTCTCAGATTTACCCTAGCCAGCTTTGACTCAGTCTGGGTACCCCATTCCCAAAAGAGGAATCAGATCAGGGCATCTCCTGGAGCTGATAAAGAAAAGGGCTTACAATCATGGGTTAGGATTACACAGGAATCTGTCTCCCTGATGCTTGGGGACCTCCTGGAGTGTTGGGGCCATACCAGAGCTGTATTGTGTCCTCAGCCCTCAGAGCAAGACTAAACAGGGGAAGCACGTGGGCTGGGCAGTGACTCCAGCGAATGCCAAGGTTAAATTGAAGCTTCATCATTCACTAGTTGGAGAAGGCAATGGCAACCCACTCCAGTACTTTTGCCTGGAAAATCCCATGGACGGAGGAGCCTGGTGGGCTGCAGTCCAAGGGGTTGCGAAGAGTCAGACACAACTGAGCGACTTCACTTTCACTTTTCACTTGCATGCATTGGAGAAGGAGATGGCAACCCACTCCAGTGTTCTTGCCTGGAGAATCCCAGGGACGGGGCAGCCTGGTGGGCTGCCGTCTATGGGGTCGCACAGAGTCGGACACGACTGAAGTGACTTAGCAGCAGCAGCAGCAGCATTCACTAGTTGGGTGCCCTTGGACAAGGGACCAACCTCTTCAAGCTTCTGTTATTTCATCTGTGAAATGCAGAGAATGATGGAAGCCACTGTAGAATTTCTAAGGCAGGGTTCTTAACCCTTTTTATGCCACAGACTGCCTTCAGCAGTCTGGGGAAGGCTGTGGGTCCCTTCCCAGGACCAGTGTTGCTAAATGCATAAAATCATGCATACAGGATTACCAAAGAAACTGATTTCTTTCTTTTTTTTTTTACCCTGACATTCTTTTTTTTTCTTTTTTCATTTATTTTTATTAGTTGGAGGCTAATTACTTTACAACATTGCAGTGGTTTTTGTCATACATTGAAATGAATTAGCCATGGATTTACATGTATTCCCCATCCCGGTCCCCCCCTCCCACCTCCCTCTCCACCCGATCCCTCTGGGTCTTCCCAGTGCACCAGGCCCGAGCACTTGTCTCATGCATCCAACCTGGGCTGGTGATCTGTTTCACCCTAGATAATATACATGAGAAACTGATTTCTTAAAATATAATGATCAAAATATAAAAACTTGTGATATATCAGTATACATGCTTCTTTATGAACACATTAAACAGCAGGGTCTGGTGGCAGTTCTTATCACTGTCCTGATTTCAACGTGGTGATAAATGTAAAGGATATTCTGAGAAATTGGTAGCAACTGTGATGTGATATGAAAATATCTGTGATTTCCACTGGTGACGGAGTCATCGGTATTGGTGACATGACATTCTTTTTTTTTTTGCGATTTTCTTTTCATTATTTCTATTTTATTTTTTTCCATTTATTTTTATTAGTTGGAGGCTAATTACTTTACAATATTGTAGTGGTTTTTGTCATACAGTGACACGAATCAGCCATGGATTTACATGTATTCCCCATCCTGATCCCCCCTCCCACCTCCCTCCCCACCCTATCCCTCTGGGTCTTCCCAGTGCACCAGCCCCAAGCACTTGTCTCATGCATCCAACCTGGGCTGGTGATCTGTTTCACCCTTGATAATATACATGTTTCGATGCTGTTCTCTCAAAACATCCCACCCTCGCCTTCTCCCACTGGTACATATACACTATGGAATATTACTCAGCCATTAAAAAGAATTCATTTGAATCAGTTCTAATGAGATGGATGAAACTGGAGCCCATTATACAGAGTGAAGTAAGCCAGAAAGATAAAGACCAATACAGTATACTAACGCATATATATGGAATTTAGAAAGATGGTAACGATAACCCTACATACAAAACAGAAAAAGAGACACAGATGTACAGAACATGACATTCTTAATGGAAAGAAGGGCTGGATTTCAGCTACAGGCGAGTCAGTCCAGGTTTAGGAGCCCTGTTTTGAAGGAAGCAGCAGGAATGGCAACCAGAAAGGCAGCAACAAGGACAGAAGTGAGGAGGACGCCAGGGGAGGAGGACTGTGGGACTGGGGTGGGCCTGACGTACAGTTGTTGGGGGCCCGGGCCCTGGTTCTCAGTGTGAGTCCTGCATCTGGTTGTAGCACAGGTTTCTTGCAAAAGGTGGGCAGTGTTTGCACATAACAGTTTCACCGCAATTTAACACTGCAATACAGTAAGTTCCCTACATGCAAACCTTCAAGCTGTGGACTTTCCAAGATGCGAATGTGCGTGCCAGCCCCTGTGTGCCAGCGGCTGTACTGTACAGCTGTGCTTTTCAAGGTGCTGGACTGTCAGATTAAAACTGTTTATTTTTTGTGCTTGTTTTCTCATGTATGTATTGTGTGAAAGCTATTATAAGCCTATGACAGTACAGTCCTATAAAGCTGATTGTGTTAGGTGGGTACCTAGGCTGACTTTGTTGGATTCATGAGCAAACTGGATTTAGGAATGGGCTCTTGGAATGGAACCTGTTTGTATCCAGGGGACTTATGGTACAGCAGTTGACCCAGCTCAGATGTACCAGGGCCCCCTGTGGACCGTGGCCTGTGCTTTCATTCTGTCTCAGTTAATACAATGGCCCCACACGGTCCCCACCTTTCAGATGAGGAGATGGGGCCTCACCTGCCCAAGGTCACACAGCGGTGGGTGGGGGAGTATGGAGGTTGATAGCAAACCCAGGTAGGGCTAATTCCCAAGGGCATGTGTTTTAGTTCTTTGGCAGACTTTAAAGGGAGTCTCACTATTTAATCTTTTTCTAAAAATCATTTATGAAGTGGATTTCCCATGCTTTGATTTACTATGGTTTTGCCTCCTGGATGAGTGACCTATTCAAATTCTTGGCCTTGATGCATGTCCTTCAGGAAATCTATTAGGATTTTATGTCTTTCTTACAGTTTGTGATGACTCTTTAGTGCGTAAAGATATGCTTCCTGAATGGTGACTATAATTTTGGCATCTTCATTGGGAAATTCCTCTCCTTTTGCCAAACAGAGAAAAATGCTTCAGTGATGATGGCTGAATCATTTATTTCCTTTGTACTAACATCTATTACTATTAGGAATCATTACAAAATAAACCAATGTCCACATCATTAGATAGCAAAGGAGGGCTTCTTGAGATAGACATCCTCAAACCTGTCTGAGCACTAGACCCAGTAAAGGACTTGCAGACCCAGACAGGCTCTGGGCTGCCTGACTCCTCCACGTGCTGCAGAATAGGATGGGCCTGACATGCAATTGTGGGGCCCCAGGCCCTGAATTCTCAGTGTGAGTCCTGCATCTGGCTGTAGCACAGATTTCTTGCAAAATTTCTGGGCCTCTGCATTCTCCAAAGTCCCTTTTCTCACGCTGAAGACACGCCAGTTTGTGGAGCAGCTTGGGGGGACCACTGGTTTATAACACCATTTCTCTGAACAATAAAGGAAGTAAGGAGTGCAGAAATAAACATTCAAAAACAGTCAGACTTCTGAGTTATCTTTCAAGTTTCGTATGCTGACTCTGCCATTTATAAGTTGAGTGTCCTCGGACAAATAACTTATGTCCCTGTGCCTCAGTTTTCTCATCTGTTAAATGAATACCAAAGTTTCAAACTCTTAGATAAATGAGATCATGTATTGTTCAGTCTCTCAGTTGTGTCCAACTCTTTGCAACCCCATGGATTGCAACACACCAGACCTCCCTGTCCATTACCAACTCCTGGAGCTTGCTCAAACTCATGTTCACTGAATTGGTGATGCCATCCAACCATCTCATCCTCTATCGCCCCCTTCTCCTACTGCCCTTGATCTTTCCCAGAATCAGGGTCTTTTCAAATGAGCCAGCTCTTCGCATCAGGTGGCCAAAGTATTGAAGCTTCAGCTTCAGCATCAGTCCTTCCAATGAATATACATGGTTGATATCCTTTAGGATTGACTGGTTGGATCTCCTTGTTGTCCAAGGGACTCTCAAGAGTCTTCAGCACCACAATTTGAAAGCATCAGTTCTTTGGTGCTCAGCCTATTTTATGGTCCAACTCTCATATCCATCTGGGACTACTGGAAAACCATAGCTTTGACTACACAGACCTTTGTCAGCAAAGTGATATCTCTGCTTTTTAATACACTGTCTAGGTTTGTCATAACCTTTCTTCCAAGGAGCAAGCGTCTTTTAATTTCATGGCTGCAGTCACCATCTGCAGTGATCTTGGAGCCCAAGAAAATAAAGTCTGTCACTGTTTCTACTTTTTCCCCATCTGTTTGCCATGAAGTGATGAGACCGGATGCCATGATCTTAGTTTTTTGAATGTTGAGTTTTAAGCCAGCTTTTTCACTCCCTTGATCATGTACATAATATACTAGTGTCTGGCCCATGGTGAGAGACAAGTAAATGTTAACTGTTACTGTTGCCACAATGATTACTACCAAAATTGCCCTATAATATGATGAATATTCAGGTAGAGCATTTGCTCAAAAGACCCTGGGACTTGAGTAGCTGTAATGACCACATTCTTTAATGAGGAAAGTTGCATGTGCTCATCAAACTTTTGTAACACAAGCGACTTGGGCCTGATTCTGGAGCAGGTGGGATCAGGTTGAGGGGAACTGGTTGGCCTCCTGGATTCACACTGCAGTGCCCAGGGTGACCTGGTGAACTCTGAAGGATTCAGGTTGGCAAGGCATTAATTCTCTGGAGCCTGTCTGATGGGTAAGTATATGGGGGTACTACACAGGGTAGCAACAAGATGGAGCAGAAGGAACAAAAGTTTGAATCCCAGATCTGCCACCTGACAGCTGTGTGATCTCAGAAAACCCTTTAAGCCCTCTGGTTAATCATATACACCTTTCAGGAATTTTAAAAGGATGCTATGTAAGACTTGTCCAAGGGCCTGGACTCATCCTGATACTTGGTAGCTGTGGCTTTGATTAATAGGATGGTTGCACTCTGGGTCCATGGGCAGTCCATTAGAGTCGAGAGGAGACCCCTAGGAGAGCCGGGGCAGAGCGCCTCTAGGTGGGGGAGAAGGATGACTGTCAGGGACTTTAGCAAGAGCTTGGGGTTCAGGGCTGGTCCTAGTCTCAGCTGGGGTGAGACTGTGGCTCAGTGGGTACGTGGTGACTGGCTCTCCCAGTCCCATCAGATGCCAGGCTTGTGTCCCATCCAATGCCAACCTAACAAATAATATCCACTGTCAATGTGATTTGGGACCAGAAATCCAAAGGAAGCAACTCAAATATATACAAACAAATAACCATTTAGTAAAGTGGCCAGAGACAAGACCTATTTACCCCAGTCAATGCTCTCCTGTGTTCCAACCACAGTCCGCCAGCAACTGTAATGAAAGAAAGAGATGCCATTCCCAGAAGCAATGGAAAATACTTAGGAATAAACTTAATGAGAAATGCCTGTGACCTATATAAAGACAACTACAAAATTTTATTGGTGAAATAAAAGAAGAGCAGAATAAATGGAGACTCATACTATGTTTCTGCATGGGAAAACCGAATATTGTAAAAATGTCAAACCACCTCCATGTTAATTTGCAGATTTAATGCAATAGCAAACAATCCTGTGAACAGAACTTGATGAAACGATTCTAAAATTCATCTGGAAAAAAACACTGGTCAGAATATCAAAGAATATTCTGAAAAAGGAGAACATTGATGTAGAGCCTTACTGAATGTTGAAACATATAAAGTAGCAATAATTAGAACAGTGAGAATATTGCTGGAAAAAAAGAAATAGATTTAAATGGATTAGAAGAGAATGTCTGGAAATTGATGAGATCACATGTAAAAATTATATATGATAAAGAAATCACTCCAAAACAATGAGTAGATGATGAATTATTTAGTAAATGCTGCTGAAAAAACTGATTAGCAACTTGAAAAAATAATCTGTAATTTAGATACACCTTAGATACAACTCTTTCTGCATAAAAGATAAAATTCAGAAAAAAACAATACTGAAAAAGCTAGAAGAGACTGGATCTGAGTATTTATTAGATCTTGGGAATACAAATTTTAAAAAGACAACATAATAAATTATATAAAATGTAAAGTATATACATACAATAAAACTTGTATACAGATATGATGACTAAGTAAAATATTTGCATGGGAGCAAGAACCATGAGGGTAATAATATGTTCAGGGAGATGTTTTTCCTTTTTGTTTTAATAACCTTGTTTTTAGCAAATAAAAATCAAGAGTAAAATGTCCATAAATTATATTTAGATAATTAAATATTATAAAATCCTAAATATGTATGAACACACAATCCCTTTATCTACTATTGCTATTCTGATTTTAATATAAAGAGTTGGAAAGCCATTTAAGACAATATATTCTCCTAGGTATGATCTCTTTTGAGGAGCTGCTGTTAAATGTTCTCACTAATTCTTCAAACTCTAGTTCCCACTTTATTTCCTCCAGTTGGAGTCAAGGGCTTTGTCAACTCAGCCTAAATTTAAAAATAGTTTTATTTTTATTGAGGTAAAACTTCTAGAAAAGTGCATAGTCTTAAGTGTAGAATCAATAGCATTCATGTCACCACCCATAAAGATACAGAGCATCTCCAGCACCCAGAAGTTTCCCTCTGCTTATTACCCCACCTTTCCTGGTTTCAACATAAGCTAGGTTCATCTTGCCCATTCTTGAACTTTACATAAATGGAATCACACATGCTACAGTCTTTTGTGTCTTTCTTCTGTGGCATCACATTGTCTGTGAGCTTGATCCATGTGGCAGTGTGTACTGATTGTTCATTTTTCATGGCTGTGTACTATTCCATTGTGTATGTGCTGATACCATATTTTTGTCCATGCTACTGGTCCAATGGGCTTCCCAAGTGGCTCAGTGGTAAAAAAAAAAAAAAAAAAAAGCTGCCTGCAGTGCAGGAGATGAGGGTTCGATCCCTGGGTTGGGAGTATCCCCTGGAGAAGGAAATGGCAACCCACACTAGTATTCTTGCCTGGAGAATCCCATGGACAGCTGAGCCTGGCAGGCTACAGTCCATGGGGTCATAAAACAGTAGGACAGGACTTAACAAATAAAAAACAACAACTGGTACAAAGGTGTGGGGTAATGGAGACAGGCTTGTATCACTAACTTAGACACCCCCCACCCACTCCCTGCAAAACCTCAGTGCTTTCCACTCCCCCACCCTGACAAAGGAAGGAGAGAGGGCCCATCAGTAGGAGAACTTGTGACTTCTCACCTCTGCCCTTTGTTTTGGGAGAACCCTTGTCATGTGGCATTTAACCATCCTCAGCATCCAGGCTTTAATGGACATCTGGCCTCCACCAGGCCAAAGCTCAGAACTCCAAAATGCCCCAGTTCTGACCCCCTTAGTCCTAGAGCCTGGTTTTGGGGAGAGCTGTAACTGGTCCAGGGTCTGGGGACGTATTTGGTGAACAGATGAAGGAAGGGAGGCCACAGAGCAGGTGTGCCGCCAAGGCAAAGCCCTCCCTCCCACCACCCCACCCCCAAAGCTCCCTTACAGTGAAGGTGGCGGGAAGGGTGGCAGACAGGAACCTGCCCAGGTGGTGGCAAGGGCAGGAATAGTCAGATGTATGCTTCAGAAGGACCGTTCTAGTTGGTGAACAGTGGATTGGACAGAGTTAAACGCGGGGAGACCATTTACTCATCTGTAAAATGGGGTAATAACGCCAACCTCATGGAGGTGGAGCCAAGGTGGAAGCGCTTTGTCCCTGTTCAGGTCGTGGGTTTCCTGATGGAAGGGTGGGAGGAAGCACGGAGGCGGGGCCAGCAGGTCCCTGGCCTAGCTCGGCCGTAGGCACAGGACATGGGCTCTTGATGACCTGAGCGACTAGTGGTCATTTCCAGCTTCACATTCAGTCTTTTCAGTGGATCGGCAAGGCCAGGTAAGTCACACAAGGCATAATAATACCTCCCACGTGGTGTTATTGAGACAGACCAGCTCATAAAGTAAATATCCTCGTGTAAATCCTCAATTAACACTAGCCACTGTGGTTTGGGATGATGAAAAGGCTGTGAAGGAGATTCATGGGGGAAGGTGAGGCCGTGAACCCTCTTTCCAGGCACCAAACACCCCATATTCCGTCCCCTGGCAAGACTGTAGGCCCCACCCCCACGCACCCTGACTCCTCCTTCTCTCAGTCCCACCTGCTCTGCGCTCCCTCCCTCTCATCTGGATCCTGCTTGAAGAATCAGGGTTGCCAGGGCCCTGCTACTTCCATACTTAGCCCCTGACCAGTTCTCCACTCTACAGCCAGAGGTGCTTTGACAGAGCAGACCAGCGCCCCATCACTCTTCTTTCAGGGCCGTCTGATGGCTCCCTATGGCGATTAGAATAAAACCCCCTGATTCCTTCACTCCTGCGCCATCCCAAGGAGGGATACCTCCTCCTTGTCAGTTATCACCTCTTAGCTGGCTCCCAGCCACTCTCCTCCGTGCGTCTTGGCTCCCCTAGCCCAGGTCCCTTCCTGTCTGAGGGCCTTTGCACTTTCTGTTCATGCTCCTGGCAAGTTCTGTCCCTATATCTTTATATGTCTGGCTTAGCTCTTACAGCTAAAATGGCTTTTTCCCGCCCCCAACAAAGACCTACCCTGAGCAAGCAATCTAAAAGTAATGACTCCTTATTGCTTCCTTGGATTCATTTCTTGTAGCACTTAACATTCTCTGGAAAAAAAAAATTGTTTTAGTTCATTTACTTATTTTCTTGCTTATTGGGTGTTGCAATCCAGCACAAACTCCATGAGCAAAGGATCTTATCTCCCCAGCAACAGAATAATGTCCAGCACATAGCAAATATTTAAAATATAAAATATGATGAATGAATGAACAGTAGTGGACAGAACGGTGGTGGGGGCAATGGAACCTGGGAGACGTAGTGAAGGTAAGGATGATGGTGAGGACGTGGGGTGTACTTATGATGTTCCTAGTCACTTGGATGACTTGTCTGTGGCTAGCTGGTGCCCTTTGCATCTCAAGGGTGGTACATTCTGAGAAGAGATTTGGGGCTCACTGCTCTCAGGACTATCTCTGAACATCCTCCAGTCTATAGAACATCCCAGAGCCCCAGCCATGAAGCCCACCCAGCCTTTCTCTTTGTTTAATATTGACCTTAAACTTTACATACCCTGTTTAAACACTATAGTACCTTCGCATCGATTCTACTCACCGAAAATAAAAATATTTTGGTACTGCAAATATTTGACACCACTTGGTATTTTTCATTGCATTAATTAGCAATTTGCTGGATAAATATTGCTGTGTAAATCAACAATCACTTCCCGATAATTAAAAGCCAAGTCAGATGTTATTGGAAAACCCACTGGTGTGCACTCCAGCTCTCTGTGGCTGGAGCAGAGTAGCCCAAAGAGGGTGTGGGTGATCCTGGGCTGAAAAGTGAAAGTGAAAGTTGCTCAGTCATGTCCGACTCTTTGCAACCCCATGGACTGTACGGTCCATGGAATTCTCCAGGCCAGAATATTGGAGTGGGTAGCCTTCCCTTCTCCAGGGGATCTTCCCAACTCAGGGATTGAACCCAGGTGTCCTGCGTTGCAGGAAGATTCTTTGGCCACCTGTGAATTCCAGATTTGGTTTCAAGGAGAGAAGAGGGGGAGCTAGAGGTTCTGGCAGTGTCTACAGAGCTGGAGTGGTATGCTGAGTCTCTCAGTGCCCCAAAGATGGTTGGGGGCAAATGTGAGAAACAGATTTTGGGCAAAGTTTTTTATTTTTTAAAACACAATGTTTATTTCATTAAAAATTATTTTAAAAGATAATTCACTGTTTAAAGCAAAAAAAAATTGAGAACAACATGCTATGGTCATTATAACATGATTAAATAAAAAATATGACAGTGATCACAAAAGGGCAAAATTTTGTGATTAGAATGAGTCAGTCTAGAGGAGTAGTTAGATGCATGAACTTGCAAATCCAGCAGAGCCCCAGATCAGCCACTTGCTGGCTCTGTGACCCCAGCTGAGGCACGTCTCCTCCCTGGGTCTCAGGTCTATCATCTGTCAAATGGGTATAATAAAAGTCCTATTTCACAGGACTGAGAACAAGTGGATGAATCCATGTGCACTCAACAGCTCCTGGTGGTTGATTGTCATTGGTTGTTTTTCCTCTGGGTAACTTGATCTGGGTCTAGTCTCTCTATATCTCTGTACCTCTTACCTTGATGCTTTTTGCCAGTGCTGCCTACCCAAAGAGGGTAGTGGGTAATTCTTTGCCTGTCACTTCTTTGCTCTGCCTGTCTCCAAAATATCTTCTTGGTTGTGAAGCAAAATCCTAATGACCAGCTGGGAATCCTCCCTAATCCCTGACTTGGCTAAGACGGAAGGAAGGAATGCAGGGATGGCCCAGCTGGTGGGGTGCCATAGGGCCAGGGCTACAAGGAGACGGGTTCTCTCCCCTTAGCTGTGTGGTCTCAAACCCGAGGAGCCCATTGCCTCCACAGGGTGGATGGGAAGCTAAGTCCTATAGGTTAGGAAGATTGTAAGGAACGTGAACAATCAGATGGTGAACAAGATAGCGAACTGAGACTTTTGTTTGACTGCTTTCTCCCCTCCTCCTGTTCCTTCTGAAATGATTATAGAGTGATATTTATATAGGGATATAAAAATAGGGGAGCACAGAGGACAGGTCCCCCAGGCACACAAAGGAGAGTGACACTGATGGATTAGAAACTGGCAATAGTTCTCCCAATACTTGAGGAATCTGCCTGGGGAAAAGGCTGGTCATCTGTGGGACACATGGTGCAAGAAGGAGGCACCCTCTCAGGAGTTATTAGTGTTTCCAGTGATGGTGAGTCTGTGCTGTGTTAAGTCACTTCAGTCATGTCCGACTCTGTGCAATCTCAAGGACTGTAGCCTGACATGTTCCTCTGTCCAGGGGATTCTCCAGGCAAGAATACTGGAGTGGGTTGCTGTTTCCTTCTCCAGGGGATCTTCCTGACCCAGGGATCAAAACTTCATCTCTTACATCTCTTGCATTGAAAGGCAGGGTCTTTACCACTAGGGCTGCCTGGGAAACCCCTGATGATGCACCTACTGTGTGCCAGATCCTGGGTCAAGAAAGTCCCACACATAGTGAGCCCTCATCACAGCACAGGGATGAGTTGCTATCATTGACCTCATTTTGTCCAAGAGGGAACTGGGGCCCAGAGAGTCTGTCCTTTGTTTGTAGCAACTCAGCTACTAAGCAGCTGAACTGGGACTTGAAACCACACCCTTCCAACCAGCCCCTGAGCCCATATAGTCTTAACTACCAGACTAGGTGGCTGCCTTTTGTGTAAGGGATCCCCATCAGAACCCCATAACCCACCTAAGCACAGGGAGGCAGAGCGTGAAGATGAGGTGGCCTGGGGACAGTAGCTGAGAGCAGTTTCTGTGAGTGCCTCAGGCAGTGAACTGAGGGGCCAGCTCATAGCTTTCCTCGGAGGCTGGCTCTGAAGACTGGTCTGTGAGCACAGCTGGGTCCTGGTGTGCCTGGCCATGCCAGGTGGAGACAGAGGACACCCCACCAAGTTGGAGGTGCATCCCTAGCTTCAGAAAGGAGGCTCACTGGCAGAGCGCAGATGTTGCTGTGATGTGCGTGCCTTAGTATCTCACCTGTCTTACTGCCCTCAGACAACGAAACCTAGATGCAGCAAACTAACTGTCAGCAAACCCAAACATTTCCTCATCTGGGTCTGGAAGATTAGAACCCTCTCAGGCCCCGGGGATGGATGCTTACCACGAGAGTGACCAGAGGAAGACCACGGGCCATGTGAAAAGACAGCCATTTGTAAGGAAGGAACCCACGCAAGTATGTCCCTCTGAGATAAACCTCCTGCAGGGATCAGCAGAAGTTTTTAGAAAATCTCCATTTGTGTGCCCAACAGGATTCAAAGGGACGTCGCATATCTGAAAAAAGTATCCTCTGAGACTAGAAAAGATTGTTTTCAGCTAAAAAGTGCAAATGCTGCATTTATAAAGGCAACGAAGGCAGGAAGTAGCAGGTTGGATACTGCAGAAAAACACAGGCCATGGTTTAAAAGATGAGTCTCAAAAAAAAAAAAAAAAAACTTTCCGTAATTCATAATAAAAGAATAAAGGAATGGGTGTGATTGGTGAAAAGACACCTTGAATAAAGACCCTACAGATAGAATAAAATGAGCAATAATCAAAGGAATAATTAAACAAAGCTTCTCTTTGAACGTTAGGTAAAGCTAATGAAAAGAGACCTATAGCCAGGTGAGATAATTGAATTTCAAGGATTAAAGGGGAAACTCCTATCAATATACAGGCCGGAGGAAAAAAAAATACCAACTGTATTAGTTGTAGAAAAGATTTGATAATGTATACGAAGTGCCAAAATAATAATAGCTAGAACAGTATGAAATATTTTTCTTTCATGTAATAGTACAGAAGTATGTGATTCAAGGTTAGTATGGGGACTGCTCCATGTGGTTTCCCACTGCTCTGAAGTAGAAGATCATAGACTCCTATTTTGTTGCCCTGTTATTCTCAGGGTTCTAACTTCATCTGCAATTCCAAACAGCAGAATCAAGTAATAATAAAACCAGGGCATACTCCTTAACCTCCTTTCAAAATCTCCAGCTAGAGGGTCTGTACATGATACTATTCCCATCCCATTGGCCAGAACTTTGTCACATGATGACTTTTAACTGCAAGAGTGGCTGGGAAATGTAGTTTTTATTCTGAGAAGCCATGTGCCTGGCTAAACATTAGGGTTTTATTATTACCAGAGAGAAGAGAATGGTTATTGGAGAACTCTTATCCCAACACACTAAAACTGGAAATTAAAGATAAAATGAGAAAAAAACACCAAACTCAATGATTCTTTACCATCTAGAAACTTTTTAAACTCCCTATTAACTAGCACTTGGGCCAAAGAGGAATATAAGCAGAATCTGTAGAAAACCTAGAAAATAAAGAAATTAACTACATATCAGAATCTGTGGGAAATAGTTATAGTAATACTCAGCGGAAGAGCCTTTAGTTTTGATATCAATAAACAAGAAAGATGAAAATAAGAAAATTAAACATCTAATCTAAGAAGTTAAGGAAAGAGCAAGAAGCCAAACCATAGGAAAGCAGGAGTAAGAAACTCATGACGATAAAAGGAGAACTTGAGAGTTAATAAGCAGAAAATTAGAATTCATTTTATGAGGAAACTAATAAACCATAAGGTAACCTAATTAAGATAAAGGGCAAGAAAGAAATGATGAAGGAAAAATAGCCATAGAAAGAAAGGAAAGAATCATGAAACAACTTTATTCAACTTTATATAAATATGTTTAAAAACCTGGATGAATTTGGTAATTTTTTCCAAAATGCAAATGACCAAACTCAATTCAAGAAGAGATAGAAAAGCTGAACATTTTCATATAGAAATTGTTTTATATAAAAAAGTAGATAAAGAGTTATCTCCCTAAAATATACCAGGCCCGGATGGTCTTTCAGGGAAATTCTTTTAAACCTCTAATGAGCAGACAAATACAACATTATTTAGACTGTTGTAGACTCCAGTATTCTTGCCTGGAGAATCCCAGGGACAGGGGAGCCTGGTGGGCTGCCGTCTATGGGGTCGCACAGTCAGACACGACTGAAGTGACTTGGCAGACTTTTTAAAAGAGGATTTTTTCTAATTATTTTAGTAAAGCAAGTGGAACATTAATACCCAAATGTAAGAAAGATTTCACATGAAAAAGAGAACCATAGTCACTTTAGGAAAAACAATGCAAAAAATTCTAAATAAATCTTAAGTAAACCAAATCTAACAGTCTATTACATAATGACCAAATGCGGTTTATTTCATGAATCTACAAACTGTTCAATATTAGGAAATAAATGAATGAAATTCATTGTAGTAATAGATCTCAGACCCAGTATCCTGCCTCAGTCTATCCCATCAGGAAGCTTCCATAAGCCTCTTATCCTTCTCCATCAGAGGGCAGACAGACTGAAAACCACAATCACAGGAAACTAACCAATCTAATCACATGGACTACAGCCTTGTCTAACTCAATGAAACTATGAGCCATGCCATGTGGGCCCACCCAAGACGGATGGGTCATGGTGGAGAGTTCTGACAAAATGTTCCACTGGAGAAGGGAATGGCAAACCACTTCAGTATTCTTACCTTGAGAACTCCATGAACAGTATGAAAGGGCAAAAAGATAGGGCACTGAAAGATGAACTCCCCAGGTCGGTAGGTGCCCAATATGCTACTGGACATCAGTGGAGAAATAACTCCAGAAAGAATGAAGAGACGGAGCCAAAGCAAAAACAACACCCAGTGGTGGATGTGACTGGTGATGGAAGCAAGGCCCGATGCTGTAAAGAGCAATATTGCGTAGGAACCTGGAATGTTAGTTCCATGAATCAAGGCAAATTGGAAGTGGTCAAACAGGAGATGGCAGAGTGAACATCAACATTTTAAAAATCGGCGAACTAAAATGGACGGGAATGGGTGAATTTAACTCAGATGACAATTATATCTACTACTGTGGGCAAGAATCCCTTAGAAGAAATGGAGTAGCCATCATAGTCAACAAAAGAGTTCAAAATGCAGTACTTGGATGCAATTTCAAAAATGACAGAATGATCGCTGTTTTTTCCAAGGCAAACCATTCAGTATCACAGCAATCCAAGTCTATGCCCTGACCAGTAATGCTGAAGAAGCTGAAGTTGAATGGTTCTATGAAGACCTACAAGACCTTCTAGAATTAACACCCACAAAAGATATCCTTTTCATTATAGGGGACTGGAATGCAAAAGTAGGAAGTCAAGAAACACCTGGAGTAACAGACAAATTTGGCCTTGGAGGACAGAGTGAAGCAGGGCAAAGGCTAATAGAGTTTTGCCAAGAGAACACACTGGTCATAGCAAACACCCTCTTCCAACAACACAAGAGAAGATTCTACACATGGACATCACCAGATGGCCAACACCGAAATTAATCATTAGAGAAATGCAAATCAAACCATAATGAGGGTCTTCCTTAGTGGTCCAGTGGCTGAGAATCCTCCTTACAATGTAGGGGACATGGGTTTGTTCCCAGTTGGGAAAACTAAGATCCCACATGCCCCAGGGCAACTAGGCCCACAGGCCTCAACTAGAGAGAAGCTGGAGAGCTACAACAAAGACCTGATGAAGCCAAATCAATAAGTAAATATTAAGAAACAAAAGCAACAAAAGCAAGCCATGATGAGACCACTTCACACCCATGAAGAAGGCTACTATCAAAACACACACACACACACATTAAAAAAAAAAAAAAGCCCAGAAAGTAATAAACACTGGCAAGGATGTGATGAAATTGGAACCCTTATGCCCCACTGGTAGGAATGTAAAAGAATGCAGCCGTTATGGAAAGCAGTATGGCAGCTTATCAAAAAATTAAAAATAGAATTACCATATGATTCTGCAATCCCACTTCTGGGAATAGATCCAAAAGAATTGAAAAGAGAATCCTAAAGAGATATTTGCACCCATGTTTATAGCAGTGTTTTTCACAATAGCCAAGAGTTGGAAGCAGTCCAAGTATCCATTGAGAGATGAATGATAAACAAAATGTGGCAAATACATACAGGGGAATACTATTCAGTCTTAAAAAGGAAGGAAACTCTGACACACTCTTGACATCCTCAACAAGGATAAAACTTGAGTACATTATGCTAAATGAAATAAGCCAGTCACAAAAAGACAAATACTGTATGATTCCACTTATGTAAGGTACCTAGAGTACTCAAATTCATGGAGACAGAAAGTAGAATGGTAGTTGCCAGGGCCTGGGGGAAAAGGGTAGATGAGGAGTTGTTTAATGGGTAGAGTATTTCAATTTTGCAGGATGAAAAAAATTCTGAAGATCTGTTGCACCATAATGTAAATATACTCAACATACTGAACTGTACATTTGAGAAGGGTTAAGGTGAGTTTTTAAAATCATGTTTTTACTGTATTTTTTTTACCATGGTAAAAAATTGAATTATTAAAAATCTTGATGTTTTATTTCTATGTGCCAGAGGATGGATTTTTTTTTTCAAGTCCACTCTTCCCCTCTCCCTGGCCACCTGCTGTGACAGCTCCTCTGCTTACCTCTTTGGTTTTCAGTTCCCATTTTATTTCTTGCTGGTGGAAAAGTCCTCTGCATTTCTGTAAGCTCGAGTATTTGTTATACTGTATCGATCATTTCTAGATATTTATGGCAGGAAGATTTGGGAGATATTTGGTCCACAGTATTTCTAGAACCAGAGGCCCTTCCAACTCATTTACAAAGCTAAGTAAACCTGACAAAAATAGCACAAAGAAGAAGGCTGCAGGCTAATCTCATTTACAAATATAGATGCAAACATCTTAAATAAAATATTAGCAAATTGAATCTAGCAATACATAAAATGAATATTCCACAATGACCAGGTAAGGTATATTATTGGAAAGCAAGGACAGTTCTATTTTAGGAACTCTATTAATATAATTCATCATATTAATAGGCCAAGAGGGAAAAACCAAGGATGATAAAAAGGCATTTGATAATATTCAGCATCCATTTCATAAAAAAACATCTCTTGGCAAAATAAAAATAGAATTCATCTTTAAAATGGTAAGACAGGCTTACAGGAACCGCCCATCCTTCAAAGGGAAGGCAGAACAGCCGAGGGACCTTCTGAAATCAGAGGAGGTATCTTCCAGTCACCTGTCTCCTCTGCCCTCAAGTTTAGAGGGAATCTCCATGTCCCCACTTCTCTGACTGAGTTGAGGGAAAGCATTCTACTCGCCCTGTGAAGCCCTAGATATTTTGGTTTCCATGCACACACTTAGGACCCAGCTTTAACTAGAATGACTGTGTCATATTGCACAAGCTGCTGCCAGTAGCTGAGCTTCTCCAAGCCTCAAATTTCTCATCTGTGAAATGGGATTAAGATTCTCTCTTCCATGGGAAAACAACAAAAGCTCGAAGAGTATTTCTCTTTTTGAATTGAAATATAGGTAATTTTCAATGTTGTATTAGTTTCTGGTATACAAAGTGATTCAATTTTATATATACATATATATATAGATATACAAATTCTTTTTCATTACAGGTTATTACATGATATTGGAGATAGTTCCCTGTGCTATACAATAAGACCTTGTTACTTCTCTATTTTATATAAAGTAGTTTGCATCTGCTAATCCCAAACTCCTAAATTATTCCTGCACCCCTTTCCTCTTTGGTAACCATAAGTTTATGTCTGTGAGTCTAGTTCTGTTTCGTAAATAAGTTCATTTGTATAACTTTTCTAGATTCCACATATAAGTGGTATCATGTGATATTTCTCTCTCTCTGTCTGATTTTCACTTAATATGGCAGTCTCTAGGCCTACCCATATTGCTGCAAATAGCATTATCTCAGTCTTTTTAGTGGCTAGGTAGTATTCCAGTGTGTGTGTGTGTGTGTGTGTGTGTGTGTGTCTGTGTGTGTGAGTGACACATCTTTATCCATTCATCTGTGGGTGGACACTGAGGTTGCTCCCATATCTTGGCTATGATAAACAGTGCTGCAGTGAACACTGGGGTGTGTTCATCTCAAAGAATATTTCTTGCCTGACACTTCCTTCCTTCCTAGCTCTCTCTCTGTTCTTTCTCCTCATCTTCCCATCCCAGAACCTCCTTTCCTTTTTCATATCTCCATGCTCCCACATCTGCTCTGTTTAGTCTCCTTACCCCAACTAAGCCCTCTAGATAGAGGAATTTGGGGAGACCCCAGAGTGAGCACTCAGGGCAGGAAGGTAGCTGCCTTGGGCCTGATTGAGTGCTGGTTTGGGGGACTCACCCAGGTTAGTGAGTCCTGGAGATCTCTAGGCAATGAGGTCCATCTGGATAGCTGGCCTAACGGGGTGGTGAGCAGACAACAGCTTGAAGAAGAAAACTCTGTGCTCCTCTGGGAAGTCAGCCTCCTGCTAATTCCTTC
Organism: Odocoileus virginianus; assembly: GCF_023699985.2. Lineage (NCBI taxonomy): Eukaryota > Metazoa > Chordata > Mammalia > Artiodactyla > Cervidae > Odocoileus > Odocoileus virginianus. Next base: position 92,226,354 of record NC_069675.1, read on the forward strand.
TTCCTTTCGGGTTCGTCCCCAAGGACAGAGTCTGGAGTCACTGCCCCTTAGCCGATCTGAGGAGGACTAAAGCCAGACCTTGGTCTCCAGGCCCCCACCCTCAGGTCTCTGCTGCTGCACCCTGCCTCTCTCCCACTGGGCCCCTAAGCTCCTCGCCTCCCCCACCTTCGCATCTCTGCCCCCATGTGCCTATCAGAGTCAGCACTTAGTCCTTCACATGCTGGAACATCACAGTTGTCCCCTGTATTAGTCAGGTATTAACGATGTGTTAACCAGTGTATTAACCAGTGCATTAATCTGTATCCTGATGCTCTGACATCTTGGAGCCTTCCCAACGCCGGAGGGACTGCTGCTCCCAGCCTTAGCTAACTCTTGGAGGTAGTCCCTGACTTGCCAGGTAGCATGCCTTTCAAGTGCAAACCAACCAGTCCAAGACCCACACCTCCAGCCTTTTCCTTTATAGGGCTTCAATACTCTGGGCCCCCATCCCCCTGCCCTAATCACCCCAGGGCAGGTACCAGGCTAGTGACAACCCCTCAGACTCAGAGCCTGCTGGAGTTATTCAAACCAGCCAATCCTAAACCTGCTACCTGCTTACCTGGCCTCACCTGTCCTCATGGAAGCCGCAATGAAGTCTAGGGCCCACATGTCTATTCACTCCTTCTGCCTCCTAACTCACTCTGTGTGACCCCTTATGGTGTGATTCACCTCCTCCTCTTTGCTGTTGTTCAGTCGCTCAGTTGTGTCCGACTCTTTTTGACCCCATGGACTGCAGGACGCCAGGCTTCCCTGTCCCATACTGTCTCTCAGAGTTTCCTCAAACTCATGTCCATTGAGTCAGTGATGCGCTCCTGCATTGCAGCAGATTCTTTACCGTCTGAACCACCAGGGAAGCCCTTAGAAGCCTTCTTAGGGCCATCATCTCCTGGTCGCTGGCCTCACCTTCCCCAGTAACATAGAACCTACATTTAAAAAGTGTGAGGGTAGGCTTGGTTATGCCGAGGTAACAAGTAGATCTCCCAGTCTCAGTGGCTTAACCCAGGAAGCATGTTGTTGTTCTAGGTGACTCCCCAAGGCAGTGCTGTCTGTGGGGTGGCTCGTGATTCAGGCTGCCCGAGGCTCCACCTTCCGGTAGCTGCTCATCTGCCATCACCGTGGAGGGCAGGAAAGTGCTGGAAGGTGTAAAACCTGCACTTAAAGACTTCTCCCCTGGGACTCCCCTGGGACTCCAGTGGCCAAGGATCTGGGCTCCCAGCTCCAGGGGTCCAGGTTTGAACTAAAGCCAGACCTTGGTCTCCAGGCCCCCACCCTCAGGTCTCTGCTGCTGCACCCTGCCTCTCTGCATTAGTTCTGGCTTTAGTTCTGGCTTTTAGTTCCCTGGTCAGGGGAACTAGATCCTACTTGCTGTAGCTAAAATCTCAGATACTGCAAAGAAGATTGAGGATCCCATACGCCGTAACCATGCCCTAACACAGCTAAATAAATACTTTTAAAAATTGTTTCAAAAATTTAAAAAAGCGTCAGCTGAGAGGTAACACACACCCATTGTATTCACAGCATAAGCACAGAACAAGTGATGTCATAGGCCGCTGACTGCAGGGGCAGAGGGGTGGAATCCTCCAGGGTGGGCAGAAGGAGAAAATAGATGAGTGCATGCTGGAAGTCTCTGCCACACCCTCTCTTCCGTGTCACCCCATCAGGAAGGGGCGCTCACCCCCAGTGTGGGATGTTTCCCTCTCACATGTGTGTGCGCTCGGCTGTGTCCAGCTCTTTTTGACCCCCTAGACTGTAGCTCCTCTGTCCATGGAATTTTCCAGGCAGGACTACTGGAGCAGGTTGCTGTTTTCTACTCCAGGGAATCTTCTGGACCTAGGAATCAAACCTGCATCTCCTGCATTGGCAGGTGGATTCTTTACCCTACAACTGTCCTGGTTGGGAGAAGTCATATCATTTGCTGAGATAGCATTTGGTGGGACTGGCTGGAGCAGGAAATTGGACTTTGTTGAAGGAAACCCTTATTTTATGATCTCCCCCAGACAAAGTAGGCCAGCTTGAGTTTGCCATCATCTAGAACTTAAAAAAATTAAAAATTTAAAAAGGAGGGTGAGAAAGAGAGAGAGAGAGACAAACAGCTCCAATCCCAACTGGGCAGAGACACAAATAGCGACTTTTAATTATATAATCTACTTTTGATGAATTTATTTCTGACAGTTTTATAGGTTGACGAGAGAGTGCATTTTAGATGCAAAAAAACCCATTATTCATTCTGGGCTCTTTGAGCATAAAAATTGTCAAATGATTTTAATACAGTTTTAAGTTTTATGTTTATTGTCAAGGGAAAAAAAAAGTCCACAGCAATTACCGAGTCACATGCCCCTTAAATCTTTATGTTTCTGACAGCAAGAACAATAAAATATGTTTTTGCCCAAACCTTTTACCGTTCAGATTGACATGGCTTCAGCGACAGCTGCTTTTCTTCCATCTGAGAAAGCTAACTTAGAACCACTTTGGTGGGGAGTGGGGAGGGGGCATCGGCCGCTCTGCAGAACAGCTGTTCGTTTTCAGAAAGGTGCAGACCCCAAAATCTGAGTCCAGAAATGGAAATGAAGTGAAGTGTGATCTAGCAGGTCTGAAATTTTATACTGGCTGCATGGCACCCTATTGATTTGCATACCCTGCCTGGTGGTAAACACATTCAACACTAATGTGAATGCCTTGGGCAGGTGGGTGAGGCCCTGGCACACCTACCACATCTGCCAACCTAAACCTGCCGAGGAAGCCTGCCATTCAAGTCACTGGAGCCAATCAGGTACTGCTTTGAAAGGACCACCCACCAAGCCAGATATTCCAGTGTGGCCATCCCTTCCTTCTGAGCCGCCAGTAGACATGTGTTGCCTCTCTGCTTCGTATCCCATGCCAACCCAGTTGCAGGGTTCAGCTCCTCCATGAGTCCACAAATATAAGCACTAGCCAACCATAAACACTATTATTATTCTAGGGAGATGGAATTATTTCCATTAGTGGCAGAGACAAACCTTCAAGTTGTGCTTTGGATGGTGGCTTAGGCCCTGAAGGTCGTGGAAGTGTTGGTCAAGAACTGCCCACCCCATCATGCTGGTGTGATGTGGGGTGAGGGGCATTAGCCAAAGGGTGCTGTGGTCAGGCTTGGCCCAAGGCAGGTCAGCAGGGCCCAGTTTTTTTTTTGAGATTTGTTTAAATTTTCAGGGCTGAAGGATATGGCTGACCTGAGATCCAGCTCCCAAGACTGGTGTAAATCCAAGCTTCACAGGATTTCAGGCTGGATGGAGTAGAATATGGAGGAGGTCCAGGGCAGCATTTTGTCCAGTGGGGAACTCAACAGGGCAAGCCTATGGAATGGGAGCAGGGCCCAGGAGGAGTGAGGTATGGAGGCTGCAGGGAGAGCCCCAGCCATCCAGAGTCCTCCCTGGGAGTCTGGGGAGGAACCTCCTATAGAATCACATCTAGGCAGGCCTAGGAAAGCTGTGATCCCCACAGTGAGCAGGAGCAAAACATCTTAGGGCCTTTATTTGTGCCATTTCCTCTGCCTGGAAAACTCTCAAGCAACCCATTCAACTAACTCCTACTCATCCTTCAGAACTCAGTGTAAAAGTCACTTCTTCAGGGAAGCCCTCCTGGATTCCTCAGTCTTTCTCAGGCTCCAGTGGTACAAGCTGTCATGGCACCCTGTGCTTCCTGTGTGCATTCGTGCTTCTCATGTGCATTCGTGCTGAGTCACTTCAGTCATGTCTCTTTGTGACCCTGTGGAATATAGTCCGCCAGACTCCTCTGTCCATGGGATTCTCCAGGCAAGAATACTGGAGTGGGTGGCCATGCCGGACTCCAGGGGATCTTCCTGACTCAGGAATTGAACCCACGTCTGTGTCTCCTGCTCTGCAAGTGGATTCTTTACTGCTGAGCCACTGGGGAAGGCCCCTCTGCTTCTTGGTGGTATTTGTAATTTTAGTGAGAATAATCTATGTTATTGCTGTGATTTCATGTTTCCCTTTCCCTCTGGATTATGAACTCTACAGGGACAAGGTCATGGTCTGTTTCATTCATTGCTCTATCCAACATACTGTACAGTATCCAGCAGACTACAGATACCATTACATTTTAAATAGATGGATGGATGGATGGACAGGCTTCATTGCTTGTGGCACTTCAGCATATGCCATTTCCCTTTCCTCTTGTATCCCCAGTTTTCTTCACAAGCAGACATGGCCAGATGACTGAGTCTGGATAATTGAGTGTGGCTGGAAGCGAGGTAGGTACCCCTGGAAGCGAGGTTCTTCAGGGGCTTCTCTGTGCTGGATTCGTGTTCCTCGTCCATCTGCTGCCAGGTGTAGAGGATCCCACAGAGAACTCTGAGGCCCCGGGGGACAGCAGAGCCCCGCAGATGCAAAGGTTCCTGGTTCACTGAATGACTGCTATGTGGAGAGCATGTAGCCCTCCCGTTGCCAATGGTCCTGATCACTTTATCCTGGGAAACATGCTGCTATTGTGTGAAGCTGCTGATATGTGGGAGCTTATTTGTTACAGCAGTGAGCTGTAACTCACCCTAACTGATACATCCCCTGTGATCCCCAGAGAAACCAGGTCAGATCCTGTCTTTGCTTTAAGCATCTCTGTCTGGTTGCCACCCTCCATTAGAATGGACCAGAGGAGTGTCCAGGGGGAAGAGGGAGGAATTCATTTTCAAGCACTGGTTTCCCAGACCCACCCTCTCTTGGGAAGGTGTGAGCTGCTCGAGGACCCAGAGATTCTGGAGCGAGCAGTGGCCATGCAGGAGAGACAGTGGATGGGAGTTGGGACTCTGAAAATAGCTGTGTGTGTCTGTGACCTTGGATGATCACTGTCATTTCTGATAATAAAGCCTACATCCTGGAGGTATGTGATCACTAAAAGAGCTCAGATGTGAAGCACTTAGTGGAGCGCTCTGCACCCAGTAAACACTCCATAAAAGGGAGTTATCATAATAATTATTATTTTCCTCAGGTCTCTGTTGAAGGAAGCCCTGAATTGAAAGCCTTTTGTCTCATTCCATTTCCAAGCCAGACGGCCCCATTTTTCTCCCAGTTTCTGCAGTTCTTGAGTGCCCCGGTGCCTATTACACAAACCCCAATGCATCTTTGAAGTTAGCAGCTAATTATGTTCCAGGAAGTTATAGATCTGGAGTTTTCCATGTGCCAGAGGCAATTGCCTGCTCCGGCTCTCATTTCTCGGTGCAGCCTTCCAAGGCCTGATTGAGGTTGTAATTGGGAGCCCCCTCCCCCGGCCCCGGGGGCCTTCTGGGGCCATCTCCTCAGCCCTAGGAGTCAGGCTACCCCTTCCCTCTCCCACCTCCCAAGCTTTGCCTGCTCTGGGCCTCCCTCTGCAGCTGCTGACAGGCTGGGGGAAGGGTGGGCTGGGAGGTGGAGGGACAGGCTCTGAAGCCCCTTCGCCAGGGAAGCGGTGAGAACCTCCTCTCTCGGGGGAAGGCACCTTTGGTCCCCCGTGATTGTGAGTAATAGCAGTTTCTGCTGCTGAATGACTGAGTGACTTGGGTCTGTTTGAAAGATAAGTGCTTGCCCTCTCTCCACCTCGCTGCCTGCCCAACTGCCTCTCTACCCCTGACCTCATCTCCACCCCTCTGCTGCAGCCAGCTGAGCACCCCTACCAGGGCTCGGCCCCTCCCACCAGGCGGCCCTGGGAGGGAGAGCTGGATCCCCAGCACTGGGGCTGGGACAAGGGTGAGGCTAGTGAGGTGCCAAGGCAAAATTTAAGGAGGCACTCACTCTTTGGGTGCTGATCATGCACTTGCATGCCCCTGAGAATGGCTGCCTCCTTAACTTAGCTGCCTCACTCTCCTCACCCTGGTCAGGGATTAGAGACTCCTCCCTGGCTCCTTGGGAGATAAACTCCTGCACAGAGCCCAGCAAAGACTTCCAGCTCCTTTTTCCCTGCCAACTTCAGCTGAGCTGTGGGTTGTGTGGGAGCAGGAACCAAGGATGTCCTGCTCACCATCATCGCACCATCCTTAGCTCCCGGCCTGGCTCACAGCGAGTCTCAGTAAACACTGGTGAATAAAATGAATGAAACGCTCCTGATACTGAGATGAAATTTAGCGAGAGATGATGTCAGAAAGGTACTGAGCTGGCCTCTCAGTGAGCAGTAGGTGCTCTGTAAACTCGAGGGCCTTTACTGACACGAGGAGGGCAGCACAAGGGTGAATCTGTGATCTGGTTCATGAGATAAAGATTTGGGTGTTTAAGTGGAAATCAGATTGAGTATGTGCCTAAAGTGTGACCTGCCCTGAGAAGGGTGTTCCCTAATACTCTGCTGTATTAGCACCCCCATTTAATCTCATTTATTTAATTAATAGTTGTTTCTGCACTATGACTATCCCATGCTTGTTTTGACCTTGAATCTTGTTTGGCTCTGAGTGATTTTTGAGACCCCCAGCACAAACTTGTGTAACATTGTGCCAGACTCAGTACAGAGCATCTCTGCATAACCTCAGATGTTAGATTATATTACTAGATGTATAGAGTCTAGACTAAAGGAGGCTGATCATTTCTGCACTAGCAGGAATTTACCCAGACTGTCTCCTGCTCAGGGAGTCCCACTTTAAGAAATATGTTGATAACTGAGTGGGCTGAGAACCAACCAGGGGCAAAGGGACACCATGTAATGGCGAACAGATGAAGGCTGTAAGGACACATTGCCCACAGATGGAAAGGGTCACTGCCTTTCACTGTATGAGCTAACTTCTTTCGTGAGGGATTAAACTTCATGGTGGGTAGCTTCCCAGTTTCTGCCTGGCCCAGGCAGGGACCCACCAGCAAGAACCATCCAGCTGTGGAGTGGGCTGCCTGGCTAGGTACTGAGCTCCCTTCACCAGAGGTGAGCAAATAAAAATGAAGCAGAAACAACTGTATGGAAGAGATAAGCTTCTGAACTCTTTCAGATGTGAGCCTGGGAGCCTCTCTGAACTACAGCCACTTCAGTCATCTATCTATCATCCATCCATCCGTCTATCCATCCGTCCCATAAATAGTTATTGAGCCCCAGCCACGTGCAAGATACCATGTCAAGTACTGGAGGAAAATGGTGAGAAATATAGCCATGGTCCCTGCCCTTGTCAAGTGTCCATTCAAAGGGAGGAAAAGTTAGAAAAGTGAGGAAAAGGAAAAGCTGATGAGCCTTCTGACAGCAGAAAGACAAACTCCTAAAAGAATTTTCTTTCTTTTTTTCAATTTATTTTTTAATTGGAAGAAAATTGCTTTACAATGTTGTGTTGGCTTTCTGCTGCACAACAACATCGAATCAGCCATAATTATACATATATAATTTCCCTTTTGAACCTCCCTCCCCATCCCTCTAGGTCGTCGCAGAGTGCCAGGCTGGGCCCCCTGTTTTATATAGCAGCTTCTCACCAGCTATCTGTTTTACACATAGTAGTGTATGTATGTTGATGCTACTTTCTCTGTTCGTCCCACTCTTTCCTTCCCTACTATGTTCACAAGTCTGTTCTCTATATCTGTGTCCCCACAGGAGGATTTTAAATCTGGGCCACTTTGTGGCCTGAGGCTTAGCTCATCAGCTCAGTGATCTGCTAGTCCCCTGCAGGACAGTCAGTTCACTGGTAAAAATATGGACAGGATACACTGCAACCTGTCCCTGTTCCTTGATAGCCCTGTGGATGTGCTGAGACCCACTGGGAAGACTAGCATCTTCCACAGCACTTGGCACAGCGGAGGGACTCATAAAAAGTTAGGTGATGAAAGAGGTGGAAGGATGGATATTAGGATGGATAGATGGGTGGACTGACAGGTGAACTAGGGCAGAGTGCTGTGGCCGGTCAGGACTGCAGTGGGTGGCAGAGCCCACCTTCTCCCTGACCAGGTGTCAGGCACCTCCGAGGCACTCTGCAGCCTGTTGGTCCAGGGCCTTGGCGACCTGAGCTCAAGACAGTGTTAACAGTACAGCCAGCTGCCTCGCTGAGCGGAATCCCCCAATTCCCCCTAATGCTGTCCACTCGCCCCTTTCTAATGGGAGGATCAATCTCTTCATTGGGAGGAGTTGGAATCAATAGAGGAGTTGATTAGTTCTGCTTTCTCTCTGCCATCCATTAGAAGAAGATGGTGTCGCAGAAAGGGCACAGGCCTGGGGTTGGGCAGGCTGAGTAAGTCCTGCCTCATCTGAGATATACTTGGAGCACATCTCATCCCCCAACCCCGGCTATCAGTTTTTTTCACCTTGAAAATGGGATCAATACTACTGGCTCATGGTTTTGCTGTGAGAGTTGGTGGGGATTGGAAGAGCTAGGAAGGTGGGTGCAGCAAAGGCAAGGTCATCTTGGGTGAGGCCTGTCAGTTTTGGCAATGTCTGTTTCTCCATCTGCTGGGAAGGCAGTGAAAGGACCCATGACATCCTGCCCCAAGTTGGTGTCCGTGTACCCATAGAGGGCCAAACTCAGTATTCCAAAACTCAGCTTCAGAACCTCTGTGAACCTGCCTGGTAGGAACAGGTAGATCTAACTGGTGCATGTGCCAGGGAGACCCTCTACCACCCAGATGTAGTCAGGGACCCTGAGGCCCCACTTGTATCCCTGGACACTTGAACCTAAGGACAGCCTGGAGCCCCAGGACACAAGCTCAGGTTGGGTAACCCCAAGCTCAGTGGCTGCATTCTCACCCTCTTGAGAATTTGAGGATGCAATTTTTTTATTTAAAGCAAATTTACTACCTTTTTTTTGGTTATTGGGCTTGATAAATACCCACCCTCATGAAAAGAAGAATAAACATTTTCCTTAATCCCATCACCTAGAGATAGCTTACCTTAACATACATCTCTCTTTCCTTTTTTCTTCCTACTGATAACAATAAACATAGCCACTCTCCTTTCTTTCTTGTCAGATGATTACACCTGCTTTGTCGTCCATGAAGCAGGAACTCTGTTGTTAATATAAAGCAAAGGGTCAGAGAGATGAGGTACCCTCCAAGGTCACTCCGCTTGAGTGGCATTTATCTATGCAACAAATACCGGAGTGATGGGCAAGATGAACAGAAATCTCTGCCCTTGGGGAGTTTACATTCAGGTGGACAGACGCCTCCCAGACCTGTCAGACACAGACCCAGTGCTCTCTGCTGTACACACACTATACATCTCTGGGAGATTCACGTGCAACTTTTTAAGTGTGTGCATGCAGTGAAGCTTGGATGTGCCGTCCAATAGATGCTCTTCTATGAGTCTGCTCAGCCATCAAATAGTCTCAAATAAGGAGGTTGCTTTTAAGGTCATGGACTATGTGTGTGCGCATTCAGTCTGTCAGTCGTGTCTGACTCTTTGCAGCCCCTTGGACTGTAGTCCACCAGGTTCTTCTGTCCGTGGGATTTCCCAGGCAAGAATATTGGAACGAGTTGCCATTTCCTACTCAAGGCACTCTTTCCGACCCAGGGATCGAACTCATGTCTCTAGCATCTCGTGCATTAGCAGGTGGATTCTTTACTACTAGCACCAGCTGGAAAGCCCCAAGGTCATGGAGCAGCATCAGACAAATGGGCCTGGGGTCTTCCTGGTGAATGAAAGCGTGGGGGTTGTCTTGGGGCCCCAGTGAGCTGTGGCTTCCCTCGGAGGTTGGCCAGAGCCCTAGGACCTCAGGACCAGCTCATTCTTTCAGGTGAGTGCCCACGCAGGGTCTCCACTCTCCTCACAGCCCTGTTAGCCCTGTGCCAAATAAGAAAAGAGGCTCAGAGAGATTCTGTCACTTGTTCAAGATCACACAGCCGTGGAGGCGAGAGCCTCCACTGGCAGCCTAGGTGGGGGCTTTAGTCGACCCTCAGCTGTAGGTGATCCTTAACTTGGGTCTGTCAGGAGGTGAGGGGTCCATGCCTGGCATGGTGCTGTAAGTAGGGAGTGCTTGGCAGATGGTGGTGATGGGGGTGGTTCTGGGGCGTCACTGCCCCATGTGCTAATGGAGGATAGGTTCATAGTAGCCATGAAAATCAAAGAAAGCTTTCTACTTCCTCCTGCATATGCCTGGGCTGGAGCTGGGGAGTCTTTGGCGTGGTGGTCCCCTGCCAGCAGCTGTAGACAGACAGACAGACACACACACACACAGAGACACACACTCCTTTCCCTATAGTGGGTGGCCATTGCTCACACTTGGTTTCTGTTGGCCCATCTCTCTTCTCTCTGGGTCTTTGGATCTAACCTCGCCTCGTCTTTTATTTCTCTTTATTTCTGGTTCTCCTTCCCTTTCACCCCCTTGTGTCTCTTTCTCCCTCTCTGTGTCTGTCTGCTTACATTTTTCCTCTTTGCTCTGCGTCTCTTTCTTCCATCTTCCCCTCCCACCTCAGTCCAAGGTTTCTCCTCCTTGACCGGTCCTGCCCACCTTGGTCTCCTGGGCTTAGAGGCAGGCGGCTGGGCTGGTGGGGGCCAGGCTGTGTGTGTAGGGGGGTGCACCCTCGCCCCACCCACCCCTCCCGGAACTCAGAAGGGTGGTTCTCTCCTCTCTGGCTGGCGTGGGTGCCGGTGATTTCATCTGCCTTTAGATATGAAGCTCAAATTGCACATCAAAAAGGATAATGCATCTTTAAGCTGTTACAACGACTTCTCAATTTTTCATTTCCTGTCAGGGTGGGAGCTGCAGGAGGCAGGGGCGGCCGCGGAGCCTGTCTCCTGCCAGCCAAGTGTCTGCCTGGATTTGAGCAGTAGGAAACCCAGGGGTGATAAATCGCTATTTCTAAGTAAATTTCATGCATTTGCCCTTTGGTTAAAGTCTCCCCTCTCAGCACTTTCCCTGTGCACACAGCCCGACTAATAACGCGCCGAGCAAGCGCTCTCCCCTGTGACAACTGATTGCACTTTGAAGTAATAATGGCTGATTTAATAATTGGTATAATTTTTCACTAGTACCTGAATGTCATCGACGCACAAAATAAGCTACCTGGACCCATGGCTGCAGCACTTTCCCTTCTTGGGGAAATCAATAATGCATTAAACCCCCAACCCAGGACCCCGAGAGGCCAGCCCTGGGTGGAAGCTGTTATGGGGAGGGGGGTTCGGTCACCCCATGGAGCCTTGAGAGCAGGAAGGCTGGACTGAGACTTTGTATGGGCTGGGTCCCTCAGCCTAGCCAGGCAGGAGGAGCAGTGACAGAGAGCCACGAGCCCCACAAGACCCAGCCCACCCTCTGGTTTCTACCTGCAGAGGCTCAAGCCCATTGGAGACTTAGCCTCCCCTCCCCTCTCATCAGCTGCCAGGCACACAAATGACATGTACGTGTGTTGGTCTGTGTTTCACATGTGTGGGGGTTGAGTTCAACTTCACTGTGATTTACAGGGCCCCCTGTGAACCAGGATCTGTGCTGGGGCCAGAGTGGTGAGCAAGACCCATGTGGTCCCTGTCTCCAGGGAGTTTTCAGTCTCTTAAAGATGTGAGCGTGGGTGTAGGCAGACACATCTGGGTGATGAGCACTGTTGTGTATATGTGTATAAATGTGTGTGTTGGTCTAGATCTGCATGTGTCTGGGTGATGTGTGAGGGTGTCTGTATGCTGATTAGGGTGTGGGTACCCCTTCACCTGCCTCGCTTAGCTTTGAGGGTGTGTTCCTTTCCAGACCTAAGGGCGGGGCATGTTCTCCACAATGAGCAGGGCCAGCATGTTCCCCTTGCTGCCCAGACCTCCCTCCCCAGGATCCTGGCTACCTGCCCCACCTCACTGTTCCCTGAGCTCTGCCTCTTGCACCCCTCTGCAGGCCACCAGCCTGGACAGAGTATTCCCCCTGGCAAACGGCACAGACTCCACAGTCCCATGGATCTCATCCTTGGAAAACTCACTCATCTCTGAGCTCATTTTCCCATCTGGAAAGAGAGCACAAGAATCCCCAACCCACAGGTTCTGTGAAGAAGTAGCAGGTTTATAAAGGCAGCATCTTTGGTCGAGGACTCCATCAACATTAGCTCTTAAAGCTCTGTCCTGGTCCCAGCCAACTCTCAGGAGACCCTTGAGGATATAGAATGGGTTTGATTCAAGCCTGGAGGTCCAAGGACGAGGGCAGTCTGGGACACATAGTCAGGATACAGCAAATATCTCCTAAATAGACGCATGGCTTGGCGCGAGCCCACAGAGAGACTAAAGCTTTCTTCACACCTGCCTTTCAGGTTCTGGGGCTGAAGTTGCCTCCCACTCAGAATATAGCTTGCTAGTATTTTGTAGGGACCATAGGGCCAAATGGATGGGAGGGCCCTAGTCTTGGCCAGATCTGGGGCCCAGTCAGGCCTGGACAACCTTCCACCCCCAGCCCTCTCCCTCCGCACCCGCAGTTGTCTGGCTGTGAACCGGGAAATCGATTTCAACTTCATCTCATCTCAAGATCAAACATCTTAAGTGAGATTATTCACGTTCTTCCATTGTTTCTAACTCATTTCCTATTTTCCAGTTGAAAAACCCTGCCAGAAGCATTCTGTGGCAGAGATTAAAACAATTTCGGAAGCAGGCACCCAATTCTTCTCTTTGGATGGTAAGCAAATTGGATGTCTGTGAGAAGCAGGCAAATTTTATTATGAACACATAGTTTGCTACTTAACTATCCTTAAGACCCGGGGTGCTTCTAATTCTCAGCAGGAGGGCTCCAGAGGGGGCAAGATGAAGGGTGGGGAGGGCGTGGGGGTGGAAGAGACCCCCAGCTGGGCTCCCAGCCTTTTCTTTCACAGCGGGAAGCAATCAGAGCCTCACGCACTGCCTGGGTCAATGAAGTCCCAGTCTCCTGGAACAAAGGGAGGGAGTCGCACTTGCCCACGCCCGCTAAGTCCCAGGCGCCAGGCCAGACAATTCCAGTGTGTGGCTTCTCTGAATTGTGTCTAAATTCTTGGGGGAGGAGGAATTTGCTTTGACCATTTAAAAAAATGGTTCAGTTTATTTATGGCTGTTCTGGGTCTTCACTGTTGCACAGGCTTTTCTCTGGTTGTGGCAAGTGGGGGCTACTCTCTAGTTGTGTTGCTTGAACTTCTCATTGAGGTGGCCTCTCTTGTTGCAAATCCAGGCTCTGGGGGGCATGGACTTCAGGAGTTGTGGTTCCCAGACTCTAGAGCACAGACTCAGTAGTTGTGGTGCTTGGGTTTAATTGCTCCATGGCGTGTGGGGTCTTCCCCAACCAGGGATCAAACCCATGTCTCCTGCATTGACAGATGGATTCTTTACCACTGAGCCACCAGGGAAGCCCCTGTTTTGACCATTTTGGGGGTGAGGAAATGGAGAGTCAGAGAAGGAAAGGAACTTACTAAAGATTATCTAGCAAATGGGGGTGAGCCAGAATTTGAGTCGAACCCACATTCTTAATTGCCACCGCAGTAGATGGATGGCAAAAATGGCCCAAGTTCTTCACACCCACCTCTGTGTCTCCGAGTGGAGGGTCTAGTCCAAACCTCTTGAGTCTGGGCTGGCCTTGTGACTTATGCACTGGAATGTGATGGAAGAGATCCCGTGCTAGTTCCAAGCTCAGGCCTCAAAAAGTCTGTGTATACTTTTGCACTACCCCCTCTCCCATTTAACTGAAATGCTCATCCCAGTTTAACTGATAACCCTGTGAGTCACAAATGTCCTCCTGTAGGGTTATGGCATGGGGTTCTGGGACCCCTTGAGCACCAGAGAACCTTTGGAAGGTGAGGGTACTGTTTCCCTGTCCCTCCCAGGCTCCTTTGCTCCAGGGGCCTTTTATCCAGGAGACATTTCTCTGGGCATCACTGTTGGCGACTGTCATCAACGTGGCCCAATCCAGCTAATGAGCAGCCTGATCTGGGCATGGTCAGAGGAGGCAGGGTCTTTGTCCTCCAGGGCCCAAAGCCTGGAAGGGAGACCTGGAGGAAGCACTGGGTCCCCTCCCAAACCTGGCGGCTGCTGGAGGTGGGCTGACTTCATCTCCACACGAGGCTCTTCCCAGCCGGTTCCCTTAGCAACAGCACTTGCTTTGACAGCCGCCGTCACCGACAGTCTGCTCTCCGGGAGGCTTCCTTCCCCAGCCTCATCCACACTTCAAGTGAAGATCTTTGCAGGGGTCTGGGGCCAAGCCGTGTAGCAGTCTCTTCCTGACCCTTGGGAAGTCAGGCTGCTCCTAGCTTTCTTGGACTGTTCACTAATGTCCCGCTGGATGGTCCTCCCATTCCTCCAGCTTCCTCCTGCCACAGATCTTAATTAATTTAATCTTGCTTTTCTCTTTCCCCCACCCCAACCCTGCTGTGCCTCCTCCTTGCTTTTCTCTACCTCCTGACTCCTCTCTTCCCTCCAACACACCTGCACTCCACCTGCCTTTCACCCTCACATTAGCAGTTAAAGCGTCTGCACTGACATTCAATGTTCTTAATATAGGCCTGGGTGACAGAGGAAAGGGGCGCAGAATTCCCACACTGCCGGGGAGGGAGTGCTTCACCCCATACGGGGTCCCTCTCTCCCCCAGTCGTTGAGGAGGGGGCGACTTTCATCAGATCCACAAATCTGCACACACTTGCTGGCTTCTCTCTCTCTCTCTTCTCGGGACCCCTTTTCTCTAGGCTTCTCCAGGCAACTAACAATGATGCAAAGAACCTGCTGCCATGTACTGAGCTCTTTCAGCTTGTCAGACACTGTGCAGGGAGCTTCTGTCTCCATGATGTCATTGAGTCCTAATAACAACCTATAAGGTACTCATTTTTATATTCCCATTTCACAGGTTAGAAAGTGGAGCTTCCCAGAAGTTAGCTAGCATACTCAAGGACATCGGTTAATAATTAGGGATGTCAGTTACAACGGACTATGAAATCCTTTTTGTGTCTGAGCTCTTAACCCAGTGGAAATGCTGGGAATCCCCACCCCTTGACAGCACCCTTATCAGAGCTTGCCCAGGAGGGAGTCTGAGCACAGGGGCCACCCTCAGGAAGCTGGTCTCAGGGTATGAGCGTAGGCCTAAGGTTTAGCTGCTACTGCATGGTTTTTGCTGATGGTCCTTGCAGCCACCAGCACCCACCTTGCACCTTCTCCACTGTGTTGCTCCTCTCTCACCTGCTGTCACGGATGTGGAGGGAAGAGAATTCTCCCATCGGGACCCTAAAATGTGGCCACGTGCACCAATGAAATGGGGTCAGCTCCTGGGTGATGAGTGTCATCCTTGCTTCACACCCCAGAGAGCCTTTTTCCACCAACCTGCAGCCTTAGGGTGGAGGCCAGGTAGCATTATGTGGGCAGCAAGGGGCCCTGCTCTCATTCCAGAACCATCGTTTCATTGCTTTAAACTTTGGCTGACTGTTCCAGTGACTGTCACCATTGTTATCATAATGATTACTTCCCAGAGGCCCACCAGGTGCCGTTGTCAAATATCCGGTCTGGGCTTGGGGAAACACGGGAGCCCAGAGCGTAGAGGTGGAGGCTGACATTAAGGAAGACAGAGTGTAGGTCAATGCGGAAGGGAGACCAGGCGGGATCCTGAGGGCTGTCCAGAGAGCACTGGAGGAGGAAGCCGTGAAGGAGCCCAGTAGTGTGAGAAGCAGGAAGAAATCCAGGAGGGTGGAGTCAGCACCTTCAGTGGGAGAGCATGTCATGAGTGGAGTCAAAAGCTGCTACAGTGTCAGGAAGATAAGGGCAAAGAGCCGTCTATTGGATTTAGCAACAGTGGCATCATTGGTGGTGCTGATGGGGGCTGTTTCTGTAAAGAGGCAGGAGAAGAAGCCAGTGGTCTAGAAATCTGTGGAATAAACGAGAGAGCAGAACACAGTAGTCCTTTGCAGGATATTGTCTGTGAAGTATAGGAGAGAGATACAAAGGGTCTGCTTTGTTAAGATCAGGGAGATTTGAGCATGTTTAATGATGATGAAAAAGCTCTCATAAAGGGGGAAGGAATAGGGTCATCAGTGGGCTGGAATCAGTGGTGAAAGCAGCTAGGGGCAAGAGCACTGGGACTGGCGAGGGATGAACTTCTGCAGAAGGGAGCCCCAGGCCCTTCCATCATCCGGGAAGGAAGGAAGCAATGACGGATGCTGATAGAGACAAGTAAGTAGGTTCAATGGGAAAAAGCTGCAACATCACCAGGTAAGGGGCAATAAGGTGAATGGTTCAAAGAGACTGGAGAAAGTTGGCAAGAGTGGAGACTAGGAAAGAGTGTTGGTCAAGGAAATTGGGGAGAATTGATGTTCATGGAACTTCCCTGATGGTCCAGTGATTAAAACTCCACACTCTCAGGTGCAGGCAGCCCAAGTTCAATCCCTGGTCAGGGAAGTAAGGTCCCACATACCACAACTAAGACCTGGTACAGTCAAATAAGTAAATATTTTAAAAGAATTGATGTGCAACCGTCTGGGATTGGATGACGTCAAGAGAGGTGTGCATCTCTCCCCACAGGTCCAGGGACATCATGTTGGTAGCTTGAGATTGGCCATGGTGGGAATATTTACACCTTAGAAATTGGCAAATGGTACACATCAGAGTTATTTTCCCTGGACAACTGATTGTTAAATGTTTACTAGCACTCCTTGGAAATCTTAGCACTAAGCAATACAACAGAAAAATAAAAGAAAAATAAACAAATGATAAAGCTACAAGAAAGAAGGGGAAGACATTATTTTTTTACGTATTATATGCTTATCTACTTAGGAAGTATGAAAAATCAAATAAAAACTATTATAATTAATCAGAGAATTCAGTAAATGCTGACTTAAAAGAAATATTCAAGAAATCAATACCTTTCCTATGTACCAGTATTAATCATTGAGAATATATGATGGAAAAAAGATGACATTCACAATGGCAACAAAAGTATAAAATACTTAGCAACAAACTTAGCAAATGTGTGAGACTAAACTTCACTTAAAAATAAGAATTGACTGTATGGAAGCGCCTGCTGTGTTCATGGGAAAGAAGATTAAAAATGGTCAATTCCATTAAGATTAATCCATACATTTAATTCAGTGCCAATTAAACACCAAATGTATTTTCTTACTTGCCAGCATCAGTTCAATGGGAGTTGTAAATAGTCAAGAACATCTAAGAACAGCTTAATAAATAAAGTTGATTGAGGTGGGAACCACTTCCAAGGTCAGAAATGAAAATGCAAGTATGGGAGGGTGATGTTGCCCACTGCTTCCACAGTGGTCCACTCTTGTTTCTAGAACAGCACATGGTCCACAGAACAACCCAATACATAGTTGTTGACTAAGAGTGAAGGAATGAATGCTTGAATGGGAACGCATTATAAAGGTGTAGTCATTCACAACCATGTGAATTAGCACAATTAAACAAATGAGACAACATAAGGAAAGAACTCAAGTATATATGACTATTTATTATACAATAAAGATGGCATTTTGAATTAGAAAAGCCATGAATTATTTTAAAATAGTGCTGGGATAATCGGTTACCTATTTGAAAAAATACACTCAAACAATTGGACATATACTAATAACAGGATCGGTTAAGCAGATTATGTTGTATCAGTATGATGGAATGTTGTGGACACATAAAACAATGTAACGGGTGCTGCCTGTTGGCATGGGTCACTGATTGTGAGGTGGAGAAGAGAACAGGACAAAATAACAATGTGGTTAGAAGGACAAGTGATGAAGACAGTTGACCTTTCCGTTCCCAGTTCAGCTCTAAGACTTCCGCTGTGTGACCTTAAGTGGCATGTCATTTGTGCCTCAGTTTCCTCTTTGATGTTGCTGTTTAGTCGCTCAGTTTTGTCCGACTCTTCAAGACCCCATGGACTGCAGCATGCCAGGCTTCCCTGTCCTTCACCATCTCCCACCTACTGTCATCTGCTATTGTGAAAGACAGATACAGTATGAGAAAATGCATTTCAAGAGCATTGTGCCTGGCGCATAGCAGATGCTCCATATTTATTTACTTACATTTATTTTTGGCTGCCCTGGTCTTTGTTGCTGCATGAAGGCTTTCTCTAGTTGCAATAAGCAGGGTCTAGTCTCTAGTTAACAGTATGTGGGCTTCTCGTTGTGGTAGCTTCTCTCGTTGTGGAGCGTGGGTTCCAGGGCCCGCAGGCTCAGTGGTCGTGAGGCTCAGTCACCCCACGGCATGTGGAATCTGCCCAGACCAGAGATGGAACTTGCATCCTTGCATTGGCAGGTGGACTCTCAACCACTGGACCCCTGGGGAAGTCCAGTAGATGCTCATAAATATTTGCTGTTATCATAGCTTTTACTGAGCTTCTCCAGGGAGCCCTGGAGGTCCAATGATGCATGGGATACAGTCTTTGCCTTGGAGATGCCCATGGGCTGGGAGGAAATGAGGGTGAGGTGGATGCGGGCTGTGAGCAGATGATGTCTGCTTAAGGGATAGGTTCTCTAACAGGGGAAGTACATGGTGCTCTGGGGCAGAGGAGGCACTGGGCCAGCCAGCAGGTAAGAGCTGTCCCATCCCCACCCCCCAAGTTCTGAAGGTCCATCGAGTATTAGCCAGAGAACAAGGGAGGGAAGAGCTTTCTAGGCCAAGGGCACAGCGTGGACCAGTGGCAAGTGGACCAGCTGTGTGGGAGTGGAGACAGTGTTAAGGTAGAGAGAGGAGGTGAGGATGGAGAGAAAGGGGAGAGGAATGGTGCCAAGTTGAGGCATTTGAGATCCACTAGCGTTGCAGGCAGTTGGCCAAGGGGTCAGATGGGCAGTTTACAGCCACCAGCCTGGCTACTGTGTAGAGAACAGATTGAATGGAAGAAGCTCCGGTCAGGGAGACAGCCAGGAGGCTGGAGTAGCCACACAGGCAAATGATAGAAGTGGCAACAGCTGGTGGTGACAAAGAGGTAGATAAACCACCTGATGCTAGCATTAAGGAACTAGCTTCAAAGATCCAGGAACAGAGGGGATATCACAGAAGTGGGGTTGAAAGAGCCCAGGACCACATACAGGATTCAGCCTTGTGCCTCCAGAAGGGTGGTTATGCTTACTCACTGGCACGAAGGACAGAGGGGCAAGGGCTTAGGGGAAGAGGAACATTTATAGGTCAGGGACAGTTGGTAAGATGCACAGTTGACCTCCACATGGAGATGGCCAGAAGAAGGAGATGGACAGTGGCTCTGAGTCACCATGAAGCCATCCTTGCTGGAGAGGCACACCTAGGCCCCCTGCCTCCATGTGGGGACTGACTCACCAGGGAGAATGTGAGAGAAGAGGGACCAGGAGGAATTCTTGGAGCATGGGTGTGGTGTGGAAGCCAGAAAAGGACACATAGGAATGATGGGATGGGCAAAATAGTATTATAGCAAGAGAACCAGCAGTACTCCATGCCATGGCCAAATGTAGGAGAGTCGGGAAGGCATGGAACTGGGAGCAGAGTCGAACACAGAAGGTCGAGAAGATGAGCAGAAGGGCTCCATGGACTGGCAAGAGTGTGTCAGTGGAGTGTTAACACAAGGGCTTTCAAGGGAGTTGGGAAGCAGGGGTGGAGGAGGGAGAGGAGCCAGCTCACAGAGGCCCCAGGGGCCTCCAATCATGTTTCTAGTAAATGTTTTATTTTGGATTCACAGAAAAATTGAGGAGAGAGTCCCAAGTTCCCGTATACCCCATACTCAGTTTTTCCTGTCCTTGGCATCCTGAGTTAATATGGCACATCTGTCACAATGAACCACTCTTGATCCGTAATTATTAACTAAACCGCCTACTTTATTTAGACTTCCTTGGTTTGTACACATGCCCTTTTCCTGTTCCAAGATCCTGTCCAGGATCCCATTTGGTTATCATGTCTCTTTAGGCCTGTCTTGGTTTGGGCAGTTTCTCAGAGTTTCCTTGGTTTTGATGACCTTGACAGTTTGGAGGAGCACTGCTCATTCGTGTAGAATGTCTCTCTACTGGGATTTGCCAGCTGTTATCCTCATGGTTAGACTGGGCTTATGGCTTTTGGGGAGAAAGAGCACAGAGATCAAGTGCCGTTTTTGTATCACGTTCTATTGGGGTCCGTGTTACCAACATGACTGCTGACCTTGGTCACTTGGCTAGGGGGAGGCTTTCAGGTCTCTCCACTGCAGCTACCCTTCTTCCTTCTTCCTACACTGTCCCCTTGGGAAGGAGTCTCTCTGCACAGCCCACATCTAAGGAGGGGGAGTTTTACTCCACCTCCTCAAGGGCAGGTCATCTATTTGGAAATTAGATGGAATTATTTGAAATTATTTATCCAAAATAACCATCCAGGAATTATTTGGAATTCTTCTCTATGGGAAATTTGTCTCTTCTCCCTCGTTTATTTTTAATTCAATCATTTATTTATATCAGGATGGACTCATGGATATTTACTGTATACTTTGGGTTAGAATCCAGTACTGCTTTGGTCTGTTGCTCAGATTCTTCCAGCTTTGGCTCTTGGGAACTCTCTTTCAGGTGGTCCAGGAGTCAATGTTGGATCAGCTTTTGTGAAACTGGGCTCCCCTGGTGGCTCATTCGGTAGAGTCTGCCTCTGCTGCAGGAGACCTGGATTCGCTGCCTGAGTCGGGAAGATCCCCTGGAGAAGGGAATGGCAACCCACTCCAGTGTTCTTGCCTGGAGAATTCCATGGACAGAGGAGCCTGTTGGGCTACAGTCCATAGGGTTGCAGAGAGTTGGACACGACTGAGCGACCAGCACAGCACATACAGCTTTTGTGAAGCTAGACCAGTAAATGCTATATCCAGCCCCTTAGTTTGGGGGTCTTGCTGGGAGAGAGGAGGGCAGGACCACTGAGTGCCAGAAGGAGGCGGCTTGGCTGAGGAGCAGCAGAAGTCAGGATGGCAGTGCTGGCTGCCTGGGCTGGGTTTGAAGGCAGAGAACGTGTCTTGCTTGAAAGCTGTGAACGTGACCCTACACACACGTCAGTGTATCTCACAGACAGGTTTCTCAAGTCTGAGAACCAGCAAGCTTGATGGGAAGTGGGGCCTGGGGGTACCCAGCACTCTGCAGGCTGAAAGCTGCACCTGGAGCAGCATAGTTACACCTTTACTGGGGGCACAAGGCCCCTGACCTTGGCTGGCATGACTGACCCCTCAGGGTAGGGGCTTCAAGGGCTGTGCCTGGAAGAGACCAGCAAAGACAAGGGCATCAAGGAGAGGGAACGGGAAGGGCCTTCCTGCAGAGGCAGTGCTCCAAGTGAGCTTAGTCATGGGAAGGAGGCGGGCTTGCCAGGGTAGGGAGGTGCCGAGTGGGCCTAGCAGCCTCCCTGTGCCTTCAAGTCTCTTCCCAGGGCTGCTTGCCTCTTCTGTCTACCTAAGTGTTATCACTGCAGGGCTTCCCTGGTGTCTCAGGCAGTAAGAAATCTGCCTGCAATGCAGGAGACTTGGGCTCGATCCCTGGGTTGGGAAGATCCCCTGGAGAAGGAAATGGCTACCCACTCCAATATTCTTGCCTGGAGAATTCCACAGACAGAGGAGTCTGGCGGGCTACAGTTCATGGGATTGCAAAGAGTTGGAAATGACTGAGTATCACTTTCAAGTGTTATCATGGCAAATGTAATAACCCCCCTGTGTGTTCCATGAGCACACTTCCTTCTCAGAACCACATGGCTAAAGTGAGTCCTTAATGGGGCTAATGAGGGGGCTGTTTGTTTTGAGCCAGGAGGCATGCAGAGCCACCTCCAGCAGGTGCACAGGCAGCTGATGAAGGGCAGGGCCCAGCCAGCCCGGTGTTAACTACATGAACACAGGGGCAAGGCTGCCGCCCTCCACCAAGGGGTGGAGAAGCCCTCATCTCACGTTTCTGCAGCCAGACTGGGGCAAGGGGGCAGCTTCCGCAGGGCCTCCTGGCTTTTGTGTCACCCTCAGGCCTTGCCAACCTCTGTGGGGACTTTCAGGGGGGAGCCCTAGGCTCTGGCCAGGAGATCTGACCCCTGAGTAATAACCTCCTGTCAAACACTCCCATCAGCACATGGTTAGTGGATCAGCCAGCCTCGGCTCTGTGCTCAACCAGGCAGGGAGCAGGGAGGAAAGTCAGGAGCCTGGGTCCGTCCCACTTGGCCTCTTGTATACCTAGGGACTCTGGGCAAACCAGGTAACCAGCTTGAGCTTTCCCTTTCTTAGCTGTAAAATGGCCATCATAACACCTCCCCAAAGGGCTTTTGAGAGGTTAAATAAGATGATGCAGGAAAGGCCCTTAATGTGGTTCTGAGCACTGAGTAAATAGTCAAAAATTGGTGACTATTGTGTTCAGGTTGTGTCAGCCCTTGACCTCCCAGCCCACCAGCCCAGCTGGCCCAGTCCAACTCAGGTTAGCCCACTGGCTTAGTCTGTTCTGGCTGCTGTAACAGAACACCATAGCTTGGGTGGCTTGTAAACAGCAGAAACTTAACTGCTCACAACTCTAGAGGCTGAAAGTCCAAGATCAAAGTGCCAGCATAGTCACTGGGCTCTGGTGAAGACCCTCTTCTGGGTTATAGACTGCCAACTTCTGCATATATTCTCGCATGGTGGAAGATGCCAGGGAGCTCTCTTGTGAGGCTTTTCAGTTCAGTTCAGTTGCTCAGTTGTGTCCAACTCTTTGTGATCCCATGGGTTGCAGCACGTCACGCTTCCCTGTCCATCACCAACTCCTGGAGTTTACTCAAACTCATGTCCATGGAGTCGGTGATGCCATCCAACCATCTCATCCTCTGTTGTCCCCTTCTCCTCCCGCCTTCAATCTTTCCCAGCATCAAGGTCTTTTCAAATGAGTCAGTTCTTCTCATCAGGTGGCCAAAATATAAAAAGCATTGCTTTTATAAGGGCACTAATCCCATTCATGATGGCTCTGCCCCCATGACCTAATTACCCCCCAAAGGCCCCACCTCCTAATGGCATTACCTTGGGGGCTGGGTTTCAACATATGAATTTTGGAGGTACACAGACATTCAGAACATAGCACCCAGCTAGCCCAGCCATAGCCCTGCCCTGCCCCTCCCCAACCCTAACCAGGCTGTGGGAATGATGATCACCCTTCGTGCTACCAGTGCCTCTGGTGGGAGGCACTCGCCTGCACATTCCCAGCAGAGTCTCAGCCTCCTCAGCCCCCCTAGGCTCCATGCCCATGAGATGCCCTCTGTTTCAGTTTCCCTGATCAGCACTCTTGTTCCCTCTGGACAGAGAGGTGAGATCTCAGAGACTATAGCATGGGATTCTAAAATGGAAGATTTGAGGAATTCAGGAGTCTGTGTGTGTGTGTGCATGCGTGTGCATACACACACACGCTCAGTCACTCAGTCTTGTCTGATTCTTTGAAACCCCATGGATTGTAGCCCTCCAGGCTCCTATGTTCATGGAATTTTCCAGCAAGAAGACTGGAGTAGGTTGCCACTTCCTCCTCTATGGGATCTTCCCAACCCAGGGATTGAACCCACATCTCCTGCATTGGCATATGGATTCTTTAACCACTGGGCCACCTGGGAAGCCCTTGGGAGTCTAGCCAAATGTAATCCTGACTATAAAGTTGTAGTAATTCTCAAAGCTGCACAGTCATTTATGGAAGCATCTGTACATTGTATAGAGGCCTCTTGAACTATACCACCTGAGCTCAAGTGCTGGTCTCACCACTTACAAGCTCTGTGACCTTGGGCAAGTTGTTAATTTCTCTGTGTTCAAGTTTCTTCATCATAATGGGGATGTTGATAATAGTAGTTCCTTTCTCATAAGGTTTTTTGATGGTGATTAAATGAACTGGTACTTAGAAAATGCTTAGAATAGTGCTGGGCATGTCCAAGTGCTGTATAAGAATTATGTAACTGTCATGATGACTACACTTATTTGTTGAGCTCTTAACCACATGCTGGGCCCCAGGCCTAGCCCTGTACCTGTTGTATCTCACTGAGTCCTTGCACAAACTCGAGGATGTGTGTGCTGAACTGTACCTATTTCACAGAGTAGTAACCAGGCCCAGGATCGCCTGCCTCCTCCCACCTCTCTCACCCCTTTCTCTCTTCTCCGCTTCATTCTGACTTCTTTCTTCTCAGATACACAGAGTCCCTTATTTCTCCCAGGCCCCAGGCGCCTTCTGATGGTCATTTTATTTATGGTATCTGGTCTCACATCTAGGTTTTTAATCTATTTTTAATTTATTTTTGTGCATGGTGCTAAAGAATGTTCTAGTTTCATTTTTTACATGTAGCTGTCCAGTTTTCCCAGCACCATTTATTGAAGAAACTGTCTTCCATTACATAGTCTTGCCTCCTCTGTCATAGATTAATTGCCTATAGCTTTGTGGGTTTATTTTTGGGCTTTCTATCCTGTTCTATTGATCTATATTTTTATTTTCATGTCAGTACCATATTGTTTTGATGACTGTAGCTTTGTAGTATAGTCTGAAGTCAGGGAGCCTGATTCCTCCAGCTCCATTTTTCTTTCTCAAGATCAGGGCTTTGATTTTCAAATCCTCAGTGATTAATGATGTTGAGTATCTTTTCCTGAACTTATTGTGCACTTATTTATCTTTTTTGGAGAAATGTTAATTCAAGTCCTTTGTATATTTTAAAATTGGATTGTTTATCTTTTTGTTGTTGGGTTAGAGAATTCTTTATATGTTCTGGATACTAAACCTCTGTCAGATATATGACTTGTAAATATTTTCTCCCATTCTGTGGGTTTTCTTTTCACCTTCTTGATAGTATCCTTTGAGACATAAAAGATTTTAATATTGGTGAGGTCCAAGTTATCTATTTTTTTCTTTTGTTGGTGTTTTGTGTCATATTTAAGAAGCTATTGCCTAATCCATGAAGACTTGAAGATTTACATTTATATTTTCTTCTAAGAGTTTTTTTACTTTTGCTATTACATTTAGATCTTTAACATATTTTGAGTTAATTTTCATATACAGGCATACCTCAGAGATACTGAAGACCATAACAATAAAGCAAATATTACAATAAAGCAAATCATATGAATTTTTGGTTTCCCAGTACATATAAAAATTATGCTTATACTATAGTATAATCTATTAAGTGTGTTAATAGCATTATATCTAAAAAAACAACATGCATACCATAACTTGAAATACTTTATTGCTAAAAAAAAGTTAACAATCATCTGAGCCTTCAGTGAATCATAATCTTTTTGCAATAGTAACACCAATGATCACTGATCACCATAACATAACATACATAAAATTGACACAATATTTCAGGATACTCCCAGGAAGGCAGAATCAAGGACACCCTTTGCTTCTCCCCTTGGAATTTTGAGGTTCTTAAACCATGTCTCATGATGGATTGAGGGAGTCCAAGTGGCAGATGAAGCCAAGAGGGCCTGAGGGGAGGCTTGTCCTGGGAACGGGGTCAGGGAATGTGTCCAGTAGTCTAGACTCAGCCATAGGACTGGCAGTGAGAGGAAACGGGATTGGGGCAGGGGTCTTTGCCGGCAGCATCTTCTGACACAACCACCTCCTGCTATTTGAATAGAGAAAGAATGAATGGGCCTGGGGCCCCAGCCACATCACATTGCAGTTCTGCAATGATGACTGAGGAGTGACCACTTGTGAGGCATCACGGACATCCACAGTGACCAGGGCAGTATGTCCCAGGGGAGGTGGAGAGTAACCAGGGTTGACTCTGGCTTTGGGGACCAAGGGACATTCGGTTGTGGGACTAGGTGGGTGGTGATTTGGAGATCGATGTAGAAACAGAACCTCTTGGGGACCTGGCAGCTGAGCCTAGAGTTATCATTCATGAGATGACAGGGAAACTTGACTTTGTTTCATTGCCTCAGGCTGGTGAGTGTTGAGAACATTTGGATTCTGTTTAGAAAAAGAATAAGTGGGACAGAGGAGAGATCAAAAAGACAGGGTGAGAGGGTGAGGCCAAGGAGGAGGCTTAGGAGAAGGACAGGGATGGACAAAGAGAAAAGGAAAGAGAGAAAGGGAGGGGAAAACAGTTAGCAATGGATCCAAGTTGGAAGTGAAAGGCATCTGGCAACCTCGCATTGCCTATGAAATGATATTAACATTTTATTATTGTAAGGTGAGCTTTTTAAAACGGAATTTTAAATGTTACCCTGCTGTTCCGGAACACAAAAACCTTTAATTTTATGCAAATGAACAGCGAGGAGCTGAGTGCTTAATGTAAACGAACACTTTCTTTGTAGGAGAGGTTGGAAGAGAGAGAGAAAAAAAATTCCCCAGGATTCTTTAATTGCTGTCTGAAATTATGTAAATCCCGGCACCAGCCAGAACACAATTACCCCGCGGCCCTCCCTGCCAGCGCCGCTAATGTCTAACAAAATATCGGTGGGTGACATTTAGACGAGGTAATGCAAATGAGAATTAATTTTTTTCCAAGACAAAGGGCAGCTGAAAGATCACCTCATTCATATACAGGAGTGGGGGAATGCTCCCGAATGCTGGGGGGTGGGGTGGGCTGGACAGGGAGCCCTGGGAAGGGGAGTCTCTCCTACTTGGGCCCATGTCCCTGGATTTTTGGCCTCTGGGAGCCTTAGATCACCAGCTCTCTGACTGTAGTTCCCAAGTAGTTCTTCATGAGAACCGGGTTAACAAATATAAATCTCAATAAAAGAAAAACACTGCTGCACAAGGAGGTGACTCATCTCAGCTAGAAGATGCTTTCACAAACTCGCTCTTGTTCCCTGCTCCGGACAGCCCTGCAGGGTGTAACATGAACCTCTCATGCCAAGTGGAAAATTGAGGCTCAGAGAAGTCTCACCTGGCCAAAGGCACACAGCTGTATGATGGCGAGAACGCTAAGGAAGGGAGGATGCTCTTGGTATTTATTCTTCTCTCTCTGTCTTGCTTTCCTTCCTTCTCCTTTCCTTCCTTCCTCTCTCTTTCTTCCTCTCTCCCTCCACCCCTCCCTCTGTCCTTTCCTTCCTTCCTGATTTTTTCCCTTAAGACATTTTTCATTAAAAAAAAGTTTCAGTAAAAGAGGACTTGCAGGGGGGAAGGGATAGTTAGGGACTTTGGGAAGGTCATGTATACACTGCTATATTTAAAATGGATAACCAACAAGCACCTATTATATAGCACAAGGAATTCTGCTCAATGTTACGTGTCAGCTTGGATGGGAGGGGGATTTAGGAGAGAATGAATACCTGTATATGTACAGCTGAATCGCTTTACCATTAACCTGAAACAATCCCTCCAACATTGTTAATCAGCTACATCCCGATATAGAATAAGAAGTTTAAAGTTCAGGGAAGAAAAGAGGACTTACTTGCAGTGAGAAAACCAGGGTTTCTGTTTAACACGCCCTCCACTCACCTTCCCTGGTGGCTCAGGCGGTAAAGAATCCGCCTACATTGTGGGAGACCTAGGTTTGATCCTTGGGTTGGGAAGATCCCCTGGAGGAGGGCATGGCAACCCACACCAGTACTCTTGCCTGGAGAACTCCATGGACAGAGGAGCCTGGCAGGCTACAGTCCATGGGGTCGCACAGAGTCGAACAGGACTGAGCAACCTAGCACAGCACTCACCTTGAGTTCTCATTTCTCCTTGAAGTAACCTTCATACACATAACCTAGCCTGGTCAGCTCCTGCTCACCCTTAAGTTTCAGCATAAATTTCATTTTCCTCAGGAAGCCTTCCTTGACCTGCTTCCTGACCCCAGTGCCCGGCTCTTTGCCAAACACTTAACCAAAAATTGCAGTAACGCAGTCAAGTTTTCTTTGCCCTTTAAGATCATGAATTCCACGAGGGCAGGGGCTGTGGTGGTTGTCATCACAGTACCAGTGTCCAGAATATTGCCTGGCGCTGCCGTTGCTCAGTAAATGTGTAATAAATTCATGAATAAATTAATGATCTAAAAGGAGATTGTGTACTGGTCAAAGTTAGCATGATGGTTTACGCATATAAAACTATGAAGCAAGATTAAATTGTACACTCTTAACAATTACTCCTGGAATTCTAGAAATGCATTTAGCAG
This sequence comes from Odocoileus virginianus, assembly GCF_023699985.2. Lineage (NCBI taxonomy): Eukaryota > Metazoa > Chordata > Mammalia > Artiodactyla > Cervidae > Odocoileus > Odocoileus virginianus. Next base: position 92,254,182 of record NC_069675.1, read on the forward strand.
TTGAAAGTGTGAGAGGAAATGTTTTGGAGAGAAGGGGTCAGAAATCATGCAGGTGAAGAGAACTGTCTCTATTAGTCTCAATGCCGATGCAGTTCATATCTTAAATTCCATCAGCTGTTATGACTTAGTTAAATCAACCCCGATTGTCTGTGAGTCTTTAATGCCAGCTTTTAATCCTGAGACAATCCCTCTAGTTAATATGAAAGACTTTTTGAACTTAAGCCAAACCTAGAGGCGGGCCAATCTACTGTTAAAAGCAAAACAAAACAAAAAAACCAGGCAAATCTACTGTTAAAAGCAAAACAAAAAAAATCTCTTTTTTACTATCTTAAAACCTCTCATCTGTATCTGTAGCTTTTAAAGGATGATTTGAGATTTAGCCTGTTTTTCTGCTTTAAAAATAACCTAAAATCTACATAGATCAACAACCATAGGAGAAACAGAAAATTTTCTAGCTTCCTACTTCAAAAAGCTTGAGGTCCAGACAACTTCAAAGGTGAGCTCTTTCAAACCTGCTAAGACCAAATAATATCGATGCTTTAAAATTCTTCTGGAGCATACATAAAGAAGGAAAACTTCCTTTTTCCTATTTTTTTTTCTTTTAAAAAACAAAACCAGGATAGTATTTGTCAAGGTCCAAGAAGGAAAATTAATTCAGTCCGAGTGGGTCAAACAGAGGGAATTTAAAATAGAATTGGTTGCCCATGGGATGGAAGAGCTGAGAAGCCAAACAGTGGCCAGTGAGGCCACTCAGACAACGGCAAAGGGAAGAGGTGTGTTGCCGGAGACCGCAGGCAGAGGTCACCAGGAAGAGGACAGGGTTGTGGTCCCGGAAGAGCGAGGGAAAACAGGCAGGTGATGGTGAATGCACGTGAAGGAAAGTGGGAGGAAAGTCACCCTCTTCCAGCCTTCCAGTCTCCTGCCAGTGCCTGTCTGGGCTTATCCAGCTGACAGAGGAGGGTGGGAAATGCAGCCCAAATGGGTCAGCCCTCCTCTGCCCTGATTCAGACCACAGCAGAGAAGTGCTGAAGCCTGGATGGAAGAGCAAGTAGGCAGGATATTAAACCTCTGAGCTAGACTTCTGAGAGAAAACCCACCAAGATCAAAGGCAAATTGGTAGGACACTCTCTCATGTGTGACCAAGGTGGCAGCACCTGAACTCTTGTTCATCCTAACATCCCAAATTAAAAACATGTGTATTCAGAGTACAGATGAAAGGACTTCCCTGTGGTCCAGTGGCTTAGACTCCACACTCCCAGTGTAGGGGGGCCTGGGTTCAATCCCTGGTCAGGGATCTAGACCCTGGTGTGCCACAACTAAGACCCAATGCAGCCAAATAGATATTTTTTAAAAATTATATAAGGAGATAATAAAGAGACTGGAGAGAGAGGTAATTTGAAGAAATATCAAATGCAGGCATTTTAAAAGCAAAAAAAAAAAACAAAACAAACAAACCAGACTTTATATTAACAGTCTCTCACTAAAGGACTTCTAAAAACTATACTCCAAAAAGAAGAAATGTGACTGTAAAAGGAATGTTTGAGATGCATATATGAGGAATTATGAGCAAAAGATATGGTGAGCATATGGGTATATCTAAGTAAACATTTATTACATAAAAAAAGAATAATATCAAATGTGGGAGCACTATGTGACTCCAACTTGACCTTAAAGGAGACCTGTGAAATGTAGAGATGTCCATGACATTGATACGTATTTATTGCCGCTACTATGGACATTCTATTGGTATTTAGTGTAAGGTAAATATCGGTATAGTATAAGAGTGGTTTTGTTTTGTTCTTTTTTTAAAATGAAAATACGATAGACAATTTTCAATCCCTGGGTTGGGAAGATCCTTTGGAGAAGGAAATGGCAACCCACTACAGTATTCTTGCCTGAAAAATTTCATGGAAAGAGGAGCCTGGTAGACTAAGAGTTGCAAAGAATTGGATGTGACTAACCACACCACATTCCTAATCTCATTAGTCAAATCGTTGTTCCTTTCTGTCCCTCCATCTCACAATCATTTAATGTCTTCTGTGGCGGACATTGCCGCTTACCTACAAGACGTTTCTTTCTTTTCTTGTTTTTCACATTTTATTGAAGTTAGCTAATCTACAATGTTATGTTAATTTCTGCTGTACAACAAAATGATTCAGTTATTCATATACATACATTCTTTTTCATATTCTTTTCCATTATGCTTTATCACAGGATATTGAATACAGTTCCCTGTGCCATACAGTAGGACCTTGTTGTTTATCCATCCTATATATACTACTTTGCATCTGTTAACCCCAAACTCCCAATCCTTCCCCCCCCACCCCCTCCCCCTCAGCAACCTCAAGTCTGTTCTTTATATCTGTGACTCTGTTTCTATTTCATAGATAAGTTCATTTTGCTGTATTTTGGATTCCACACGTAAGTGCTAGCATACGGTATTTGCCTTTCTCTTTCTGGCTTTGCTTAGTATGATAAACTCTAGTTTCCATCCATGTTGCTGCAAATGGCATTATTTCATTCTTTTTTTTTAATGGCTGAGCAATATCATTGCTGTTCCATTCATCTGTTGATCCATTCATCTGCCGAGGGACACTTATGTTGTTTCCATGTCTTGACTATTGTAAAGAGACACCCAACATTTGTCAACAGGATATTAACTTTGGGAAAGTATTGTGCCCATCTATTTTTTTTAGAAGCATTTTTCTCAGCTTCCCTCACAGTTTGGGGTGGTAGTGTGACTCCACTGGTCAAAGCACTATAAGTGGAAGTCTGCTGGAAACTTCTAGGGGGAATTCTGCTTCGCAGTATAGATACTATATAGGTATTGTTTCTTCTTTCTTTTTTCTTTCCTTCTCTTTTTTCCCCTTCCCTCCCACTTTTCTTGTCTTCCTGCTTATTAGGTCTGTAATGTGGATGGGATGTCTCAAGGCAGAGCTGCCATTTTTGCAGCCTCAGGTTGCAAGATCACACCAGGCAGGGCAGAGGAAGAAGGAGGAAGCTCTACTCCTGATGTAGCTGCATCATTCTTGACCTGTCCGCCCCTGGCCGCTCGTTTCATAAGACCAACAATGCCCTCAGGCAGCAATTACACACCATGTCAGGTTTCTCTTACATGCAACCAAATGCAACTTATATGTTACTGGGACTTACATGTTAAAACAATATCTTGTATGTAAGTTCTTATACTTAAAGTCTGTTTCTAAGCTGTTTTATCATATTTAGTTGAGATGTCTGCCAAGTACAGTAACAATTCACCCTTTTAAAGTTTTTGCACTACTATGCAATGAGCTTTGTTATTGGGTGGGGCTAGTGTCCCTTAGGCTTCAAAATCACTGTGGACAGTGACTGCAGCCATGAAATTAAAAGACACTTGCTCCTTGGAAGAAAATCTATGACAAACCTAGACAGCATATTAAAAAGCAAAAACACCACTTTGTAGACAAAGTTCCATGTAGTCAAAGCTACAGTTTTTCCAGTAGTCATGTATGGATGTGAGAGTTGGATCATAAAGAGAGCTGAGTGCTGAAAAATTGATGCCTTCGAATTGTGGTCCTGGAGAAGACTCTTGAGAGTCCCATGGACTGCAAGGAGATCAAACCAGTCAATCCTAAAGGACATCAACCCTGAATATTCATTGGAAGGACTGGTGCTGAAGCTGAAGCTGCAATACTTGGGCCACCTGATGTGAAGAGCCTACTCATTGGAAAAGACCTGATGCTGGGAAAGATTGAAGACAAAAGGAGAAGGGGACGGCTGAGGATGAGATGGTTAGATAGTACCACCAGCTCAATTGACATGAATTACAGCAAACTACAGGAATTCCCTGGTGGCTCAGAAGGTAAAAAGTCTGCCTGCAATGCAGGAGAACCAGGTTTGATCCCTGGGTTGGGAAGATCCCCTGGAGAAGGAAATGGCAACCCACTCCAGTATTCTTGCCTGGGAAATCCCATGGACAGAGGAGCCTGACAGGCTACAGTTCGTGGGGTTGCAAAGAGTCGGACACGACTTAGTGACTGAACAACAAATATCCCCTCATTGCCTCACTTTTTCAAAACATCCTATCTATACTCAAACTTTTATTCTTCCCAATGAATTCTAGAATTACTTCTCAATTTGGTTGAATGCATTTCATCTTTTGAATGGAACTGTATTAAATCTATATAGTAATCTGGGAAGAATTCATATCTCTATAACACTTCATCTTCCCATTCTTGGGTATGGTATACCTTTCTGTTTTTCCAGGGCTCTATATCTGTGAATAAAGGTTTGTAGCATTCTTCACATATAATTTCTGCACAATTCTTTTTATGGTTACTGCTAAATATTTTATGCTTTTATTGCTATTATAAATAGAATCTATTTTCTATTATATCTTGTAACTGGTTATTGCTAGCATATGGAAAAAAATTGATTTTTAGATATTTATCTTGTATTTGACTGCTCATTCATCCTAAGAATTTTTCTGTTGATACTTTTATGTTTTCTATGTATATAATTGTATCATCTGTAAATAATGATTTTCTAGGTATATAATTGTATCATCTGTAAATAATGATGATCTCATCTTCTCATTTCTAATAGTTAGACCTCATCTCTGTTTACAAATTTTACTGCATGGAGCAGAAAAATATTGAATAAAAATGGAAGGAGTCATGCTTATTTTGCTCTTAATTTTACAGAATCTCTGTTGTGTCCCCATAAATACAATTCTATTGTTTCAAGATACATATTTTTTATGTTAATAAATATTCTCCTATTCCTGGCTTTTAAAGAGTTTATATAAATTAGTAGGGAATGTCAAATTTTATTCTTTTCTGCATTGATTGAGGTTATCTCTCTTTTTTAAATTGCTTCTTCTGATAGAGTACATTATGTTGTTGGGTTCCTTACATATACGTAATCTTTGAAATTCTGGGATAAATCAGACTTGGTTGTGCAAGATGATTTTAGGAATGTCATATGCTGGTTTTAATTTACTGATTTTAAGGGATTTTTACATCTAACTTCAGTGCTGGCTTCAGGTTTCATTAGCTCTACATAATGAAATTGGTAAGGTAAATTGAATTAGATTGAATTATGGACTCCAGTCTTTTCTCCTCTGTGGGACAGTTAGACATGTCCTCATAGTGGACAGAATGTGTCTTGCCCTTGGCTTTGGGTCCAGCCACATGACTTGCTTTGGCCAATGGGATGTGAGGGGATGCTTAAGAGCAGAAGTCTGAAGTGTGCTCTGCAGCATGCCTGCCTTTACGTGATACATCACCGTGAGAAAACAAGATGAGAAATGCACGGAACACACCTGGACCCTTGCTGCGCTTGGCCCCAAGTTCAGCCAAGTCTAGATGAGATCATCTGATGCACAGATGACCTACAGACACGTGAGAAAGAATGGATGATTATTGTTTTAAAGCATGTAGTTTTCGGAGTAGTTTGTTACTTACATTTGAAAAGACCCTGATGCTGGGAAAGATTGAGGGCAGGAGGAGAAGGGGACGATGGAGGATGAGATAGTTGGATGGCATCACCGACTCAATGGACATGGGTTTGGATGGACTCCGGGAATTGGTGATGGACAGGGAGGCCTGGCATGCTGTGGTTCATGGGGTCACAAAGAGTTGGACACGACTGAGCGACTGAAATGAACTGAACTGTTACATGTGATTATTTTGACAATAGCTGACTGATGTACTACTTTCTACCTTTTCTGGCAGATATTGTTTTCCTTCTCACTTAAGAACTTCTTTTAACATTTCTTTTAAGGTGGGTCACTGGCAACAAACTCAATTTTTGGATGCCTGAGAAAGTATTTCTCCTTCACTTAAACAAAAATTTATTGACATCTAGTTGCTGTACAATATTATATAAGTTACAAATGTACAGTACAGTGATTCACAATGTTTAAAGGTTATAAATACAGTTATAAATACAGTAGTATTTATAGTTACTATAAAATATTGGCTATATTTCCCATGTTATACAGTATATCCTTGTAGCTTACCTTGTACCCAATAGTTTGTACCTCTTACTCTCCTAGCCCTATGTTGCTCTTCCCCCTTCCCCTCACCCCATTGGTAACCACTAGTTCATTCTCCATATCTTTGAGTCCACAAATCAAAACCACAGTGAGATATCACCTCACACCTGTCAGAATGGCTGTCATCAAAAAGAACATAAGTAACAAATGTTGGCAAGGATGTGAAGAAAAGGGAACCCTCCCCCCATCATACACTGTTAGTGGGAATGTACATTGGTGCCACCACTGTAGGAAACAGCACAGTGGTTTCTCAGAAACGAAAAATGGAACTACCATATGACCAACAATTCCACCCCTGGGCACATATATTTAAAAAAAAAACAGAAAACACTGTTTCTCCTTCATTTTTAAAGGATACTTTCAAAGGGCATGTAATTCTATGTTGATGACTTTTTATCTTAACATTTTAAATGTTTCACAGCTTTCTCTTCTTGCTGGCATGGTTTCTGAAGGAGAAATTGGATGTAATCCTTATTTCTGTTCCTCTGTTGGTAAGGCATTCCCCCCCCCCCCCCCCCCCCCCCCCGGGCTTTTCTCAGGATTTCCTTTTATCTTTGATTCTCTGTAGTTTGAAAGGAATATGCCTATGTAGAGTCTTTTGGGAACACTTGGTGTTCTCTGAGCTTCCTGGGTCTGTGGTTTGGTGCCTGACACTAATTTGGGGAAAGTCTTCGCCATTATTGTTTCAAGTATTTCTTTTGGTCCTTTCTGTCTCTTTTTCTGGTATTCCCACTATGTGTATGCTGTACCTCTTGTAGCCAGCCCACATTCCTTGGATGTTTTCTTCTGCTCATTTCAATCTTTGTTCCCTTTCCTATTCAGTTTTAGAGGTTTCTGTTTATAAAGTCTCACTGGCAAAGGTTCTTTGCTCAGCTGTGTCCACTCTACTTATAAGCCCATCAAAGGTACTCTCTATTTCTGTTACAATGTTTTTGATCTTTAGACTTCCTTTCCTGTTCTTTGTTAGAATTTTCATCTCTTTGCTTACCTTGACCATCTGTTATTGAATGTTGTTGATTTTTATCTATTAGAGCCCTTAGCATATTAATTATAGTTGTTTTAAGTTCTTGGTCTGATCACCTCAACCTTCTTGCCATGTTTGGTTTTGATTCTCACTCTGTCTCTTCAAATTGTGTTTTTGGCATTTTAGTATGCCTTGTGATTCCCCCCCACCCCCCCCCCACCCCGCCCCGAGAGCCAAACATGATATACTGGGTAAAAGAAACTGCTGTAAATAGGATTTTAGTGATGTGATGGTGAGGAGTTGGGGGAGGGGATGTGTTATTTAATCCTACGATCAGTCTCAATCTTTTTCTGAGCCTGTGCCTCTGGACTGTGAAATTCATGAGTGTTTCTCAACTTTTCTTCTCCTGCTCAGGTTAGACAGGTTGGCTACATGGACTGGAATTGAGCATTTCCCTCCCTTCAGGTCAATAGGGTCTGGTTAACTAGCTTCTCCTAAGGAAGGACACGCCTCCTTTAGATCGGAGAACTCTGGGTGTTTCAAAATGGCTCCCCCTCTCTTTCCCCTGCCAGAAACACAAGGGGATTTACCCCTGAGGTTGACTGTGAGAACTTGGTCAACCTCATGGAGTCTACAAAACTGTAGGGGTCCTCCATGGAGTTTTTTTTTTTTTAATTTACTTTTTATTGAAGGATAATTGCTTTACATAATTTTGCTGTTTTCTGTCAAACCTCAACATGAATCAGCCACAGGTATACATATATCCCCTCCCTTTTGAACCTCCCTTCCATCTCCCTCCCCATCCCACCCCTCTAGGTTGACACAGATCCCCAATTTGAGTTTCCTGAGCCATACAGCAAATTCCTATTGTCTAATATACCTATGGTAATGTAAGTTTCCGTGTTCTCTTTCCATACATCTCACCCTCTCCTCCTCTCTCTCCATGTCCATTAAGTCTGTTCTTTATGTCTGTTTCTCCATTGTTGCCCTGTAAATGAGTTCTTCAGTACCATTTTTCTAGGTTCTGTATATACGTGTTAGAATGTGGTATTTATCTTTCTCTTTCTGACTCACTTCACTCTGTATAATAGGTTCTAGGTTCATCCACCTCATTAGAACTGACTCAAATGCATTCATTTTTATGGCTGAGTAATATTCCACTGTGTATATATACCATAACTTCTTTATCCATTTATCTGTCAATGGACATCTAGATTGCTTCCATGTTTTAGCCTCTCAGACTTGTCCACACAAAGCCTCCAGCAATTCGTTAATTACAGTCCAGGATTTCCTTCAAGGCACTGATTCCTGCTATGAACCAGATAAGATCTAAGAGACCTTAGATCTCTGCTCTGGTAAGCTGTGACCCTCTACATCCACCCTTCTCTCTATCTTAGGGGCAGTGTTTTCCCCTGTATTCTCACCCCCCTTACAGATTCAAGAAAGGGCGTTGAATTTTCAGTGTGTTCAGCTCTTTGGCTTGTTGTTAGGACATAGTAGCAACTGGTCATGGGGCAAGGACAGAAAACCTGGATGATTAATCAAATAAAATCCAGAAACTTATCCTGTAAGAAATTAGAATTTAAGATGATAAAGGCAACATTTCTTATCAAAGGGGGAAAATGAGTATTGAATAAATGGCATTGAGACAACTGGGCAACCATTTTGGAAAAAAGTAGCTTCGGTTTGTATCTTATTCCTTATATAAAAATTAATTCCATGGGCATCCCTGTGGCTCAGATGGTAAAGAAACTGCTTGCAATGCAGGGGACATGGGTTCAATCCCCGGGTTGAGGAAGGTCCCCTGGAGAAGGGCTTGGCTCTCCACTGCAGTATTCTTGCCTGGAGAATTCCATGGATAGAGAAGCCTGGCTGGCTATGGTCCATGGGGTCGCAAAGAGTCAGACACGACTGAGCAACTTACAAACACACAGCTTGGATTCGTACCTTATTCCTTATATCAAAATAAGTTCTATACATCTCAAATGTTTAAATACAAAAAGTTGGAAAACATAAAAGTCATTAAAAAAAGATTCAAAAAGAATAGTCTTTTCTTGAGAGAGCTTTCTAAACAAGACACAGAACCTAGGAACGACACAAACAATTATAGTATTAGATTAAAATAAACAAAATGTTTAATGTGCAAGAAAAATAGTGTGAGAAGACAGATAACACACTAGAAATATGTGTGACATATTGAAAAATAGATGACTGCATTTTAATATAAAGAATGCTTACAAATAAATTTTTAAAAATACAACAACTCATTAGAAGAGCTAAGGACAGAAGGCTTTAAGAGGCAGTTTTCTAAAAAGGCAAATTCAAACGGCTCTTAAGCAAATGAGAAGACACTGAATCCTATTCATAACCGAAATGGAATCTATGGCAAGATACCCTTTTAATCTATCAAATTGTCAGACATCAAAATCTTGATAACACAGTCTTGACACAGGTGTGAGAAAACATGTAAATGCGTAAAATATCTATGGGATGTAATTTGGCAAAATGTTTCAAAGTTAGAAATGTACACACCTGCTCTACATCATACATTGTCAGGGAAATACAGATTTAAAAACAACAGTGAAATACACCTATTAGGTACACCACTATATACCTATTAGAATGGCCTCAGCTTCTCCTCTATTCTGTTGGCCAAAGTGAGTTGGGGCAAAACAATCTGGGTCATTGACAAGACCAAATGCTGGCAGTGATGTGGAATAACAGAAACTCTCATTCATTGCTGGTAGGAGTACCAAATGGCACAGCCACTTTGGAAGACAGTTTGGTGGTTTCTTACAAAACGAAACATACTCTTAGCATACAATCCAGCAATTATACTCCTCAGTATCTCCTCAGTTCAGTCAATCGTGTCCGACTCTTTGCGACCCCATGAATCACAGCACGCCAGGCCTCCCTGTCCATTGTCAACTCCCAGAGTCTACCCAAACCTATGTCCATCGAGTCGGTGATGCCATTCAGCTATCTCATCCTCTGTTGTCCCCTTCTCCTCTCTTTTTTGTACAGTTCTTTTGTGTATTCTTGCCACCTCTTCTTAATATCTTCTGCTTCTGTTAGGTCCCTACCATTTCTGTCCTTCATCGAGCCCATCTTTGCATGAAATGTTCCCTTGGTGTCTCTCATTTTCTTGAAGAGATCTCTAGTCTTTCCCATTCTGTTGCACCCCAGTGTTCATCGCAGCACTGTTTATAATAGCCAGGACATGGAAGCAACCCAGATGTCCTCTATTTCTTTGCATTGATCGCTGAGGAAGGCTTTTTTGTCTCTCCTTGCTATTCTTTGGAACTCCCATTCAGATGGGAATATCTTTCCTTTTCTCCTTTGCTTTTCGCTTTTCTTCTTTTCACAGATATTTGTAAGGCCTCCTCAGACAGCCATTTTGCTTTTTTGCATTTCTTTTCCATGGGGATGGTCTTGATCCCTGTCTCCTGTACAATGTCACGAACCTCCGTCCATAGTTCATCAGGCACTCTGTCTATCAGATCTAGTCCCGTAAATCTATTTCTCACTTCCACTGTGTAATCATAAGGGATTTGATTTAGGTCATACCTGAATGGTCTAGTGGTTTTCCCTACTTTCTTCAATTTAAGTCTGAATTTGGCAATAAGGAGTTCATAATCTGAGCTACAGTCAGCTCCCAGTCTTGTTTTTGCTGACTGTATAGAGCTTCTCTCTGCAAAGAATATAATCAATCTGATTTTGGTGTTGACCATCTGGTGATGTCCATGTGTAGAGTCTTCTCTTGTGTTGTTGGAAGAGGGTGTTTGCTATGACCATTGCATTCTCTTGGCAAAACTTTATTAGCCTTTGCCCTGCTTCTTTCTGTACTCCAAGGCCAAATTTGCCTGTTACTCCAGGTGTTTTCTGACTTCCTACTTTTGCATTCCAGTCCCCTATAATGAAAAGGACACCTTTTTTGGGTGTTAGTTCTAAAAGGTCTTATAGGTCTTCATAAAACCGTTCAACTTCAGCTTCTTCAGTGTTACTGGTTGGGGCATGGGCTTGGATTACCATGATATTGAATGAATTTGCCTTGGAAATGAACAGAGATCATTCTGTCATTTTTGACATACCCAGTTATGGATATGACTGGTGATAGAAGCAAGGTCTGATGCTGTAAAGAGCAATATTGCGTAGGAATCTGGAATGTTAGGTCCATGAATCAAGGCAAATTTGAAGTGGTCAAACAGGAGATGGCAAGAGTGAACGTCGACATGCTAGAAATCAGCAAACTAAGATGGACTGGAGTGGGTGAATTTAACTCAGATGACCATTATATTGCCTACTGTGGGCAGGAATCCCTTAGAAGAAATGGAGTAGCCATCATGGCAAAAGAGTCCGAAATGCAGTACTTGGATGCAATCTCAGTATCTCCTCAGAGGAGTTGAAACTTTATGTTCACACAAAAACCTGCACCTGAATCTTTATGGCAGCATTAATCATAATTACCAAAACATGGGAGAAACTAAGATGTCCTTCAGTAGGTGAATGGATAAGTGAACAGTGTGACATCCAGACAGTGGAGTATTATTCGGTGATAAAAAGAAACGAGATCACAAGCCATGGAAAGACTTGAAGGAACATTAAATGCCTATGACTAAGTGAAAGAGGCCAATCTAAAAAGTCACGTTCTGTATGATTCCAACTATTTGATATATGGCAGAGGCATTGATACCAAGCTGTATGAGCTGTTTGTGTATTTTGGAAATTAATTCCTTGTCAGTCGCATCATTTGCAAGTGTTTTCTCCCATTCTGTAGTCTTTTTGTCTATGACTTATGTGCAAAAGCCTTTCAGGCTCTGGCCTGCCTGCTCCCTGACTCCTAGCACATGAGACAGGCCTGGGGTCAGGTGCGCACTGCAGAGTCTTGGGTCAGGCAGGCCAGTGGCTGGGTACCGCCCTACCCTCAGCTGACAGGGTACATTTGGCAGGTGGCTTGGCATGGGTCTCTTGCCCACTCTTGCTCCAAATACTGAGTAAATCTGGCATAGAAGTTGCAATTCTTTGGAAGGTTGCCAAAGTGCTGTAGGTTGGAGCTACAGAATGGAGATATTGACCTCCCTGTCCTAGCTGGGCCTAGCACTGGACCTTAACATGTGTTTGCCAATCTCCTGGCCCTCCCCCATGGCCCATGTGGCAGCTGGGAGTCCACTGAGGTGAAGCAGTGATGGGGAATGGCTAAGGGGATGGGGCAGGAAGAGAGAGGGGGCTGGACTATGGGAACTTCTAATACAGTGATCTGGCCAAGTGTTGGGGACCTGGTCAGTCTCTGTTGTAATGACACCTGGTGGGTCAAGCCCTCAGGTCACAGTGGGGTCTGAAAAATCTGGAAGTTTTGAGGATGAGGTTTAGTGAGATTGCAAAAAATGTATCCAACTTTATCCACTCCTTGCTGTATCCATGCCTCCATGCCCTTTGACAGAGCTCCTTCCCTCAGGAGGTGGCCCTTATTTGCCTGCTCATTGAATCCAGGCTGGCCTGCAACTCGCTTTGGCCAATAGAATACAGAAGAAGCTGTGCTGTGCCAGTGCCAAGCCTGGGCCTCCAGAGGCTTTGCCCTCTCCTGCGTGCTCTCTCAGAGCCTTGCTTTGGCCATGAGGGAAGCCTGGGCTGGCCTCTTGGACGCATCTTTACCACTGACAGCAGTTGTGCCAGGTGTGTCTGAGGCCGTCCCTAGGCTAGTGAATCCCAGCCAATCTTCATTCACACTTCTGACTGGAGATGCAGGAGGGAAACCAGCCTGGAGCAGCCAAGCCCGGCCCACCTGAAGATGAGTGTGCCGTGGTAAATGGTGGTTACTTTGAGTCACTAAGATTTGGGGTGATTTGTCACATAGCATAGCTAACTGATACAAAGAGGTGCCAAGGGGTGCCTCGGGCTGCCTCCCCCCTGTATCACTAGAAGCTGGCTCACATCTGATGCCAGGAAGAGGCTTGGGATCAGGAAGGTGGAAGTGATCCACAGTTCAGAGCTGCTGGCTCCCCGCTGGCCCTGGGACTGGCACGCAGAAGGCTTTCTCATCAGAGAGGGCCCTGAGAGTGGGGCCCAGACGACTAGGGGAGTCGGAGCTGTGAGGGGCTGGCTCAAGTCCAGAGTGACGCCTGGGTTAGAGGACCCAGGAACAAGGCCACCTTTGTTTCTGCTGATAAGGAGGAAAGATAGGAGCCAAGGACATTTCCTTCTAGAGAAAGAGACGAGGGATGTGGATAGAGTAGAAGGTTGGGTAGGAATTGGGGTGGGAAGCTGGGAAAGTGGACCTTAGGAGTAGACACTGTCTGGTGGAGGGTGAGGTTCTGCTCCTTTCCTGCCTTCCCTGGGGGCTCAGAGAAGAGCAGGACCCTGAGACAGTGACCTTCCAGGTCTGGGACCCTGAGTGTTGTTGGATGAGCTGAGTGGCCTTGCCTAGCAGATGGCTTAGCTTAAACTGGGTCAGTGGTTTTCCAACTTGTGTGGATCCCAGAATCACCCTCAGAGTTCTGATGTAGGAGGTCTGGGGAGGGATATGAGGATCTACATTTCTAACAAGTTCCCAGATGATGCTAATGCTGACCTGACATCATCCTTCAATTGAGGACTCAAATGTAGGGATTTGCCACTACGGATCATGAAGATCTATTTTGATCCATTGTTATGTCCATGTGACCCTGGGCAAGTCACATAACATCTCTGAGCCAACTGCTCGTCAATAAATGGGGATAATTATCATCTTCGTTTAAAAGCTTATTCTGGGAATGATGTGAAAGAATGCATATAATATGCTTGGCTTTAACAGAGCCCTCCAAAATTTATGAGTGATTGCTGTCAGTCTTCAGGGCCTTTGGAGTCCCTAGGGAAGGTTTCAGTCTAGACTTGACTGACCTTGGGGGATAACAGAAGGGGAGGTACTGGTCTGGTCTGGGATGGGGGGTGGAGACGGAGGGAGTCAGTGGATTGGTGACTGTGTCTTAAATTTCGTCTTCCACCCCCAGCTCCCTGCAGTCACAGATGGGAATCTAGAAGCCTGATCTTCCCAGTTTCCAACAACAGAGTTAGAGAGATGCAAACCAGACACACAGATCCCCAGGGAACGAGGTCCTCAGCTGAGGTGGCTGCTCCCATGACGGGAGCCAGGCAGACCTGGGTTCTAGCCTCAACCCCCATCCAGTCCTTGGGCACATTTGGAAACCCTTCTGGGCCTCCCCTGTTACCTGTAACAGCAAGACTACAGCAGTTCTGTTGGCAAGCTGCTGTGGGCTCCCAAGGCCATGTTCCCGAGTGCACAGGGCACAGCTACAAAAGGGCTCAGGAGAAGTCATGTCTGGCATGATGTGGTGCTGTCAAAATCTGCCCAATGAATAAAGGGGAGCCTAGTCCTTTTTCAGTTCAGTGCAGTTGCTCAGTCCTGTCCGACTCTTTGCGACCCCATGGACTGCAGCACGCCAGGCCTCCCTGTCCATCACCAACTCCCAGAGCTTGCTCAAACTCACGTCCATCGAGTCAGTGATGCCATCCAATCATCTCATCCTCTGTTATCTGCTTCTCTTCCTGCCTTCAATCTTTCAGTATCAGGGTCTTTTCCAATGAGTCAGTTCTTCACATCAGGTGGCCAAAGAATTGGAGTTTCAGCTTCAGCATCAGTCCTTCCAATGAATATTCAGGGCTGACTTTCTTTAGGATGGACTGGTTGGATCTCCTTGCAGTCCGAGGGACTCTCAAGAGTCTTCTCCAACACTACAGTTCAAAAGCATCAATTCCTTTTGTTTTTTTAAAGTCCTTTTTTTTTTTCTTCAAAAAAACATTTCTTTCTGCCTGTGCTGGCTGGGTCTTCGTTGCTGTGTGCAGGCTTTCTCTAGTTTCTCTAGGTGAGTGGGGGCTACTCTTCATTGCAATGCTCAACCTTCTTATTGCGGTGGCTTCACTTGTTGCCACAAGAGAGCACAGGTTCTACGTGCCTGGGTTTCAGTACTTGCAGGACCTGCGCTCAGTCGTTGCAGCTTGTGGGCTCTAGACCATGGGCTCAGTAGTTATGGCATAGAGGCTTAGTTCTGTGGCATGCGGGGTCTAGTTCGCAGAACAGGGATTGAACCAGTGTCTCCTACACTGGACCGCCAGGGAAGTCTGAGCCTTGGCTTCTTAATGTTCATGCCACCCTGACCCCACACAGGGAGAGGGCCAAACCGAGTAGGACTGCTGGGGCTCCAGGCCCCTCAGGTTCCTTTATCACTCCCAGCGCACTGGCCCTCAGAGCATCTACCCTCAACAGCAGCCTCCGCCTGGCTCTATGCCTAGAGGACAGCGCCTTAACCAATGACGGAGGATGCTGGGGCTTGGGGTGAGTGCTCTGGTGGCCTTGCCCTGATCAGGACACCAGGTGTGACCTGTCTGTCCCCAGAGCTCCTTCACTGGATGGAACTAAGGTTGCTGTGATGGTTAATTTTGTTTGTAAACTTGTCTGAGCCTGGGAGTGGCAGGATCTTCAGTCAAACATTTTTCTGGGTGTGTCTGTGAGAACACTGCGGATGAGACTTAGTAAAGCGGATTGCCCTCCCTGGTATGGATAAGTGGGTGAGCCTCGTCTCACCAGTTGAAGGCCTGGCTAGAAAAAAAAGTAAGGCCAACTCTACCATAAGTAGGAAGGAGACTGGTTTGCCTGGTTGCTGAGCTGGGTCATCAACTTTCCTTGCTTTCAGTCTCAGACTGAAATATCAGCCCTTCAGCCTGCTGGTTTCTGGCTGGAATGACACCGTGGTCTCTCCTGGCTCTCCAGCTTGTTGACTACAAGTCTTGGGACTTGTCAGCCTCTATAATCCTAGAGCTGGTTCCTTAAAATCAACCACTGTTGGTTCTGTTTGAGCCCTGCCATCAGTTGCCCTTGGGGGACCTTGCTCCCTATCATAGCTAGCTTGGTCCCCTCCTTCCCGCCCGGCTGCGTCCTGCGCCCCCGTTTTCCATGCTGATGCAGCTCTTTCATGGGAGCCCCATATCCTCTTACTTACCATACCATCTTACTTCCGCCTTCACAGGCTACCTGCTACTCTGCTCTCAGACCCTGACGAGTGCCCCTTGGTCCCTCAAGCACTCCCACCCCATCACTGCTGTCACATCCATGCCTCCCCTCAGGCCAGAGCTGACTTGGTCCCAAGCGGGGGCAAGGACAGGCTGCTGAGGGAACCCTGCCCCAAACTCCAGCTTGGCCTGGGGAGAGGAAGGAGGCCACTTCCCTTTCCTGGACCTCCCGGCCAGTGGCCAAATACTTGGAAAGGGACTCACCCCAACATCTGCGCCAGCTAAGAGCTGCTAGACCCACTGAGGGTGTGTGTGTGTGTGTGTGTGTTGCGAGGCAGCTGTCGTCCCCCTCACCTCCAGCCCTATCCTCCTCCACTCCCCCGAGCCAGCTGTTGAGTTCTGGATGCTGCCGGAGCCCACTGCTCACTGCCCTCATTAATATTTATGACAAGGAGAGGAAGTTGCATAAATCTTCCCTGATACTTAATTAAACCAAACTTCTTTTGATTTCCCCTCTTTCTGCCTCACCGAGTGTGGCCGGCATGCCTATTAGATGTTCTTCCTCCCCAAGTGGCCCAGAGCAGGCAGAGTCCCTGAGGACTCCGTACACCCCGGTTCCTCCACTGGCCAGGAGTTGGGGGAAGCCAGGGAACTCCTACATGCCCTAGGAAGACTGTGCATGGGACTTTGGGCAAAGGCTTCTTGTAGAACAGGGGGGTAGTACCCCTCGACACATGCCCTTCCAGACCAGGAAGCTGGAGGTATAACTGGGGAGTGGCCGCCTCCCTTCTGCAGCTCAGACAGGGAGGATGGAGTTAGTCCCAAAGGCTGTGAGTAGCTGAGTCCCATGCAGAAGCTGACTTTGTCTGTTGTCCCTTCACCCCCTCCCCACTCACCCACTGGTGCCCCAGTCCAGGGGCCCTAGAGTGCACCTGGCCAGGGCTCGGCATCCGCCTGAGCTCCAGGAGCTGGTTAGCACCCAGCTGACATATCTTTGATATGGAATCATATACAGGAAGCAGCTTGACCCCTGAAGGCCCCTCTTAGCGTGGGATTGACACCGAGCATTGACTTTGCTTCAGGCTTATCCACAAATCTCAGCCAATTTTATTAAAGAGCTGTGTGTGGTGTGGAACATGCCAGGGAGACAACTTTATTTATAGATCTTGATCGGCAGAGAGGAGCCCACGCTGGATTCTGTTGGCGCCCTGGCCTCAGGTGGGAGGGGTGATTGGCAGGTGTGGCTCCTCACCATCCGCCCCCACCAGCTGCATGAAGAGACAGAAACACACATGCAGATAGACACATGGGCATCAACTCAGGACATATGCATATACATGCACATAAGCAAACGTGTACATGCACACGCATACACACACACACCAGTCTTACATTGCATTGGTTAAATTGTGTCCCCCACTCAAATTCATGTGTTAAAATCTTAACCCCCAATGTAGCTCTTTTTGGACCTAGGACTTCTAGGGAGGTAATTAAGGTTAAATGAAGTCATGAGGATGGGGCCCTAATCTAATAGGACTGGTGCCCTTATAAGAAATGAAAGAGATATCTGCCTTTCTCTCTCTGTGCGTGTGTCTCTGCATGTGCAGACGAAAGGCCACATGAGGACACAGTGAGAGGGTGGCCGTCTACAAGCCAGGAAGAGAGTTCTCATGAAGAAACCAAATTTGCTAGCACCTTGATCATGGACGTCTAGCCTCCAGAATTGTGAGAAAATAAATGTCTACTGTTTAATCCATTCAGCCCATGGAATTTGGTTAGGGCAGCCCCAGCAGATGCAGTGACACATGGACACAGTCGTGCAGAGAAACACAGACACATGGAGACATCACTGCAGACATGCACCCCCATTATGCACCCATTCACACAAACAACTGAGATGCAGGCACACAGCGACATACTGACCTTGTTAGACCTGAGCAGCATCACCCTGCATTTGCCCCTAGCCCTAAGGAGATGCTCACTGACAGGCCGGTGACTGAGGAAGGGAGGGAAGGCAAGCAGATGTAGACATGAGGGTGCCCTATGGGAACATAAACCTGTAGATGCGCATATGAGGACTCTCATACCCTGCAGTCCCGCAGACAGTGTGTATAGAGTTCTAGAATCAATAATAATAATAAATAATGCCTCCAAGGCCAGCTCACCCTAACTAGATGCAGCTGACATTTATTGAGTTTATTATGAGCCAGGCACTCTGCCAGACATCCCCCACACATCGTCTTGTTTTTGCCTTCACAGCTCTGAAAAGCACAGACACTCCACAGAGGGAACTGAGAGACCTCAGGGACCTGGCTGAGCCCAAGCCCCACCTTTAGCCACTGGCTGGGCCACTGCATGGGGGTGTTCACGGTGATGCCAGCACCTGCCAGCACATGCCAAGCATACGAAACCCCGGGCAGGCGTTCCTCTCCCAACCTGCGGTCTTGTTGACACAGACCCTACAGAAGCAGTGCTCCAGGTCTGGCTGCCTCATCCGGGAAGGGAAAGGCAGACAGACCCCCATCAGCCATGCTGGTATCAAGCCCACCAATGGGAGAGCTCTTCTGGTGACCTTATCACTTTCAGGCTGTTGTTTGGCCGTTAATGTGGACTTCATCCAGTCGAGTGGGTGAGCAGTCTGGAGGCTTGTGACACAGGGTTTCTTCCTGGCTGCAGCAAAGTCAGATTGAAGATAGTTCAGGTCCAAAAACTTCTCTCTATGGAGACAAAGGGTCCCAAAGGGCCACGTGTATTGCTGCCAAGTGTGCGTGGTCAAGTAGGTGGGCTTGTGTTGAGTCTAGACGTGAGGCTCAGTGGCCACTCAGAGCTTCTGACTCCGAGGAGCTCTGGGTAACAGAAGGATGTCATGGGGCTGACAGCTGTCCCCTCACGCAGTGCAACCCCTGAGGGGAGCTGTGCAGGACCACAGGTCAAGAAGGAAGGAAGACGCTGGCTGTGGGGGACCAGGGCCAGAAAAAGTGACCTCTGTGTTCCAAGGTGTGGCCTCAGGGAGCCTCTGACTCATCATTTTAATCTGGAGGTGGCAGGAAGGGCAGGGAGCCTGGAATCCACCGAAGCAGGACTCCTGAGCTTGCGTGAAAGAGCAGTGCTGGACCTGGGTAGGAAACTGAGGCAGGCAACTGGCAGTCAGGACAGCACATCCAGGAAGGGCTCCAGGCTGCAGCATGCATGCAGGGAACAGGACTGACCCAGGGCAGGACTTTTTCTCCCTGCAGGTGAGGTGACTGGCCTGGACAAGACTGCTGCGGAGCATCAGGGAAGGGCTGAAGGCAGGCACAGGTGACAGGGTTCATTCTACCTCCACCATGGTGGCCGCAGGGCCCCCAGCAAAGATGGAGTTGCCAGTGCAGCTGAGAGGGAGCGATTAAGAGAGTGGGCACACGGAGCTCAGAGTGACTGCTTAATGGGTCTGGGGTTGTATTCTGGGGGATGATATGTTTGGGAATGAGATCGAGTCCATGATTACACAGAACTGTGAATGGATGAAATGCCCCTGAGTTGTATACTTAAGTGAAAGCTGCTCAGTTGTGTCTGACTCTTTGTGACCCCATGGACTTAGTCCATGGAATTCTCCAGGCCAGAATACTGGAGTGGGTAGCCTTTCCCTTCTCCAGGGGATCTTCGCAACCCAGGGATCGAGCCCAGGTCTCCCACACTGCAGACAGATTCTTTATCAGCTGAGCTACAAGGGAAGCCCAAGAATACTAGAGTGGGTAGTCTTTCCCTTCTCCAGTGGATCTTCCTGACTGAGGAATCGAACTGGGGTCTCCTACATTGCAGGCGGATTCTTTACCAACTGAGCTATGAGGGAAGTGGTTGGTTTTATATTATGTGAATTTCACTTATATTTGAAGAGAGGGAGAGAGAAACAGAGAAGCATGGGCATTTAGTTTTATGTACCTGCCTTTGAATTCCAGTTCTGTCACTTACTAGCTGGGTGACCTTGGAAACATTTTTATGACTTCTCTGAGTTTCACTGGTCCTGTCTGTAAAATGAGATAATAGTAGTCCTTATCTAACATATTGTTCTGGATAAAATGATGAAATGGATTTAAGAGTACCTAAAACATAATAGAAACTCTTTGTTGCTGTTTAGTCATGCCTCACTCTTTTGCAACCCCATGGACTGTAGCCCACCAGGCTCCTCTGTCCATGGGATTTCCAAGGCAAGAATACAGGAGTGGGTTGCCATTTCCTTCACCAGGGGATCTTCCCCACCCAGGGATCAAACCCACATCTTCTGCATTGGCAGGTGGATTCTTTACCACTGAACCACCAGGAAGCCCAATAGTAACTCTGCTAGTTTGTAAAATAAGCCAAAGGACATCCTGGATATCCTTAGAGTCACCTACCATCCAAAATCTGACATAGGATAGAAGGACAGGGCTTTGACCAGGACTCCTGTTTAAAAAAATCTACCACCCCATGGATACAATTTCCAGTAGCCAACACAAGGAATCCTGCCCTTCCCCCTGTATCATTCTCTCATCTCCAAAATTAAGGCCCCCCTGAAGCACATTTCCCAACAGTGAAGTGCTGCTGGGTGCCATCACTGTGGGGTTGGGAGGCTCTGGAGGAAACTAACAAGAAAGACCAGGGAGAGAGGAGAGGTGCTTTCTGGGGATTATATTTGTTCACTAATTATTTCCTGCAAGGAAAGAATTACAGAGGGTTCAGAGTACCCAGAAATACACAGTACTCCTAATGACCTGGCAGGTCCACCATAAGAGTCCTTCTCAAGTCACAACATCCATGTAAATAATGAAATTAAGGAAGAAACCCATCAGAATGATACCTGGGGCCATTCGCAAGCACTGGCCTTCCTGTGTGAGATATGCAAGGAAGCAGGGAGGTGCCTCCAGCTTGTTCACTGTAAAGTCAAGAGTAAAGATGAATAACCAGGGAAAGTGTGGGCTGCACTGGGTTATAAAAAGACTGCACTGTGAAGTGTGGAGTCGGTATGGAAAGCACACATTTTTAGAGAAATCTTGCCACATGAAGCAAAAGTAAATTTTTGGAAGTATTTGTTTGCTTTGCTCTCTCAAGAAAAAAGGTAAGGAAAAACATGAGCATTATAAAAACAGGGGATGATAAGACCAAGGATGGAGTTGCAAAGGAATCTAGGAATGAAGTGAGAAGAAATGAAAGTAGACTAGCATTAGATCTAGAATACTGTAAAAGGAAATAAAATTAACATTAGAAACAGTGATTAAAAAAAAATCGACACTGAAGAAAATGGAATCTGTGTTTTAGAGGAAAAGTTGGAAAGCTTTTCTGTAAACCAGGGGAAGAATAACAGTTTTTAAAAAATGATTAATAGAAGTGACAGAGAAGAGAGACCTAATTAATTGGTAATCTATAATTACTTGATAGGTACTGCTGAATTAATTGGTATTCGTGAATGAGCAGGGGGAAAATGGACCAGAAGTAATACGAAAGATATAATGGAAGAAAAATTTTCAAAAATGAAAAAATTAGTAAACTGAAAGTTTAAAATGTACAAATTACTTCTTAGAAATAATGCACACAGACATGGTCCATGTTTTTTGCTATAGGAATAAAACCCCATAGGGATATAGGCAGATGAAAGTTATCTCTGGAGAACCAAAATTAGACTTGCCCAGACTGATCCAATATGCTAAAGACAGCACAATGAAGCAGAGCCTATAGAATTATGAAGAGAAGATTTTGTGGCATAAGATTTTACACCTGTGTTTTCCGGCATGAAAGCAGCCGATGTGATTTCACAAACAGGAAAAGACTTGGCAGGTCTATATCCCTAGGCTCATCCTGAGAAAATAAGAAAATTTCTGGCTCAGTTCTTTCTAACTTTTCCATCTGATGGCACAAAAATACAGTGACAATATTTGTACCATGCACTGGTTTAAGAAGGTTTGTGCTCATTGGGATATATAGAAATGAGATTTGGGGTTGGGGAAGGTCTTTCTGGATGTAAGAGGAGAACAGATGGAGGAACAAGACTGGAAGCACAGAGTGGTTAGGCAGACATCTCAGTAAGACTGGTGAGCAGCTGCGAGGTGGGAGGAAAGCCAGGAATGTGCTGTCCTGGAGCCAAGTGAAGAACACCTTTCCAAGGAGACGAGCAGTTGTGCTGAATGCTGCTGAGAGGCCAGGGCAGGTAAGGACCAAGAGCTGACCCCCAGAATTAGCAGCATGGAGAGCACTGTTGGCTTGGATGTGAGTGGTTTCCAAGAAGTGGAGGGTTTAGGAGAGATAGAAGGGGGAAAGTGGAAAACATGGATATAAATAACACTTTGGAGCATTTTGCTACAAAAGGGAGTTGAGAAATAGGGCAGTAGCTGGAGGGGGAGGTGGAATCAATCACTGTTTTCTGTAAGATGGAAGAAATGTCAGCATGTTCATGGAATGATGAGAATGATCAGCTGGGAGGGAAATTTGGTGATGTAGGAGAGAGGGGGGTAGAATTACTAGGCAGTTCCCTATATATTTATTTATTCATTTATTTATTTGACTGCCCTGGGTCTTAATTGCATCAGGCAGGATCTGTGTTATTTCATGTAGGAGTTTTATTGCAAACTGCAGATTCCAGTTGTGGCGTTTGGACTCAGTGCTGGGCCGTGCGGGCTTAGTTGTTCTGCAGCATGTGTAACCTTAGTTCCCTGATCAGGGGTTGAACCTGTGCCCCCTGCATTGCAAGGCAGATTTTTTTTTTTAATGTATTTATTATTTTTGCCTGCACTGGGCCTTCGTTGCTACATGTGGGTTTTTTGTAGTTGCAGCAAGCAGAGGCTGCTCTAGTTGCCGTGTGTGGTCTTCTCATTACTGTGGCTTCTCTTGTTGCAGAACATGGGCTTGAGGGTGCGTGGACTTCAGTAGTTGTGGCCCATGGGTTCAGTAGTCGTGTCATGCAGGTTTAGTTGCCCCACGGCATGTGGACTCTTCCCAGACCAGGGATGGAACCTGTGTCGCCTGCATTGGCAGGTGGATTCCTAATCACTGGACCACCTGGGCAATTCACTGGAGTAGCAAAAAGGGTAGAATCTAATGCTTCAGTGGAAGGTTGGAGAGTTGGTTTAGATTGATGACAAGGAAGCCAGGGGGTTCCTTTCTTCCTATAAGTCTTGACTTACATATAACTTTCTCAAGGAGGCCTCTTTAAAACTGCATCCCCTTCTTATGTCATATTCTCTATTGGTTACTCTCTCTCATTTTCCTTCTGAACTCTTATCACTGTCTAATATGCCCTGTGTTTTGGCTGATTCATAATCTCTCTCCCCACCTAGAATGCAGGCTCCATGAAAGCAGAAGTCTAGCATAGCGGATGCCCAGTATTTGTTGAATGAGTGTCTGGACACACCCTCCTGCTTCAGCCCCACACCTCAGCCCCATCTTCCTTGAAGGCTGATGCCCCCAGTCCCTGCATCTTTCTGGGAGTGCTGCATTATGCTTTGGGGAACTCTTTGTTGGCATCCTCTCTGTCAACTCATGATGTTTGTCTTTTCCAGCATTTCTAACTCCTCATCCTGGTTGCATTTCCAAACAGTGTACTTACATCTCTCATCTTTTCTTACATTTCCTTGTCCTTGTGGTTTATGTCACTTTCATTCCTTTTATTTTGGTGGGGTTTCAGGAAGAAGTAGAAGTAAAAACATTTTTTTCAGCCTATCACATTTAGCTACAAGTCCCAATAATACTTTGGGAACAACTCTTTACCCTTGATTGTATAGGGTGTTTGTCCATTTGTATGTGTTATTGTAACTGACTGTCTGTATGGAATTTTGCTATATAGACAGATGATAACTTATTATACTAATCCCCAACATTGGACTATTAAAGTTGTTTTTAATCTTTTGTTATGATAAAACACTATAATTTACGTTGCTGTTATCTTCTCCTGTGTGATTACTTAAATTCTAAAAAGTAGATTTTCAGAGAAAAAGAGGCACGTGTGTTTTTAACCATATTGCTAAGTTACCCTTCCAATTTACACCCCTCCCAGCGACAATGGTTTGGGAAAGCCTGTTTCTACATGCAAACACCAGCAGTAGGTATTATTATTTTAAATCTTTAACAATGTGATAGGTGCAAATTAATATCTCAATGTTATTGTCATTTGTATTTTCCTTAATTACTAGTGAGGTTGAGTATCTTTTCATATTTATTAGCCTTTTATATTTCTTCATTTGTTCATGACATGCTGCAAAAGATGAAAGCAGGTTACAAAACATGTATAATCTTGAGTTTGTTACAAAAAAAACTTATCTATGCATAGAAAAATAAGACTGGGAAAAAATATGACAAATACAGGGTGTGTTGATGTCTGGGCAGTACATAGAGTGAGTCTTTCAAACTTTTGTTTTTTTCCAAATTTTATAAAATTGTGTGAAAAAATGCATTTAAAAAATAAGTAATAATAATAATATTAAAATAGCCCAAAGTTTTAAGAATAGAGTTGGGTACCCACAGCAGCCCACACATTCATTAAAAAAAAAAAAAAAAACCAAAACCAAAGCCCAAGGACATCAAAGATTGGCTTCCTTACCAGTGCAGAAAACCCATGTTTGATATATTCTGCCTCTAGAAAGGGCAAAGGTGGGCTCTGGGGGTGGGGCAGCCAGCTCAGGATGTGGCCGGTGGGTACCAGGCCCTCACAGGCATCAGTGGGTAATTACATCTCCTTTTAACGCATGCAAATTGTATCAGTATTATTTATATATTCAAAGCCACGGATGAATAATATATGCATTTATGCAGAGGTAATTGCCTTAGCCAGGTTCTTCCTGGGATTTTTATTGTCTCCCCAGATACTGAATATTCAGCTCCCCTCTCTGACTGTGGAGCTGGGGGTGCAGAGATAATGTCCACAGAAGGGGAGGAGGCCCCGAATTGGTGGGTGTGAGCAGCGGGGGCTGGGGGCCAGGGCGCTGGACGTCCACGTCTAGCTGATTCCTCTGTGGCACATCTGGGGACAGGGACCCCGGGGCTCAGGTTCAAGGCTTGGCTCTAAATCCCTGAACATGCCCAAGGCTGACGCTTGACTTCTTTCTTAGGCACAAACTGTCAGTCCTGCACGCGTCTCAGTTAAACCTGGATGTTCAGTCCCATCCGTTTCCCACATGAAAGGCCTCCACCTCCTTTGTCCCTTTGGCTGCCTCATTTCTGAACCTTTAACCATGACCCAAACCTTTTTTCAACTTACTCAAGCCAGACTCCAGGTCTTGGCCATGACTGAGGTGGGCTTCTGGTCTCTGATGGGACATCCTAGGTGAATACTGCTACCTGCCTCATCTTGTCCAGCTTTCTCTCTTTGGTGCAGTGTCTCTCCCCCCGCCACACACACACACACACACACACACACACACACACACACACACACACATCTCTGAGGGAGCAAGGAGGCATCTTTCTAGCTATCTTTATGCAGAAGTGGAAATCACAGTCAGATGGTAGTGGGGGAAGGACACAGTGGGGTGCCAGGATCCACACCTGAGTAAGCAGACCCCATTGAGGGGGGCATCACCCTTTGGCACCTTGTCTATACATCTCCTGCCTGAAAAGGTGCCCCTTTGTGAGCATGAACTCAGGGCCAGCACCTGCGCCCCTGCTGTGCTCACCCGACGTGCCCCTGACCAGAAGGTGAGCCCACAAGGGTAGATCCTAGGTAGACTATTTTAAGAAAACTGACAGAGAAAAGAAATTGAGAGCTTTGATGGAAAGAGAAATACGCTCAAGGGAAACATTTTTTAAGACAGTACAGACTGCAGCATAACGTTCACTGCTGGGACATGACAGTGAGCAGAGAGGATGGATGGGGGACACCAGGAAAGGAGGGGTGTTCGTGCGGTGAGGCCTCTGGGAAGGGGAGATGGAAGGGGTCCAGGTCACATGAGGGGGCACCACCCTGGCAGGAGGGATACAGGGAGGTAGGAGCAGGTAAGGCCAAGAGATTGTATGTGTTCGGTAGATGGAAGCTGGGGGGGCTCTGACCCAAGGCTCTGTTCTTTCCATCAGCTGTGAGACAGGATGGATTCCTGGAATGAGTGAAGGGGTGAGGCAGGAGGAGGCTTGAGGACAGAGTGAAAAACTGAAATAAGTGCCAAGGGAGTGGGAGAGGAGTCCAACCTCATCCCTTAGACCCTCTCTAACCAGGCTTTTACTCTGCCATGTCCCCAAAACGGCATGTCAAGGTGACCTGGGACCTCCGTGTTGCCCTGTTCAAGGCCAGTGCTCCATCCACTCAGATGCTCTTGCCAGCATCTGTCTTCACTTGGCTCCCAAAATGCTCTTGGTTCTTTTCCTCTCTCTCTGGCCACTTTTCCTAGGTCTCTTTTACTAATTCCTCCTCTTTTCATCCTAAAAGAAGATGAAACCCTGCATGGTCCAGGTTTAGGACTCAGATACCTTCTCCAGGGACACTTAGTCTTTAAGTGGCCTTCTGGTCTTCCAGCTTTAAATGCCGTCATATGGGTGATGCCCAGAATGCAGTCTAGCCCTGACTTCTCCCTGTACTCGGGGCTCGTGGATCTGTCTGCTCCACACTGTTGCGTATCAGACAGACTCAGCATCCTTAACCACGTCCTGACTTGACCTCCCTGAACCCACTCCTCACGTCTCCCCGTGTGATCCATGGCAACTTCACTGTACCACCTGCTTAGGCTGAAACCCTCGAAGTCATTCTCGATGCCTCCCTTTCTCTCTCCACCCAATGCAGTCCACAAGGAAACCTGCTGGCAGTATTTTCAAAATATCCTGCACTGAACCACATTTGACCACCTTCACTGCCTCCACCCTGGGGTGAGCGCACAGCATTTCTTCCTGGGTTATTGAAGTGGCCTCCTAACCTGGACTTCCCTGGTGGCTCAGATGGTACAGTGTCTACCTACAATGTGGGAGTCCTGGGTTCAATCCCTGGGTGGGGAAGATCTCCTGGAGAAGGAAATGGCAACCCATTCCAGTATTCTAGCCTGGAGAATCCCATGGATGGAGGAGCCTGGTAGGCTACAGTCCATGGGGTCGCAAAGAGTTGGACACGACCGAGCAACTTTACTTCTTCGGTTCAACCTGTCTCTATGCTTCCAGCAGTCTCCTCTAGACAGTTCACTCAGCAGCCAGAGGTGTCCTTTCCAAGCAAAGATCAGAAAATGTCACCTCTTGGCTCCCAGCCCTCTTTCAGTGGCGCCCCCATCTCAGAGTCCAGCCCCGGCCTGGGAAGCCCCTCCCTGCCCCCGTGGGTAACATCACCGCCCTCACCCACCTCTCTCCCTGCTGGCTCTGCCCAGTCGCCCTGCCTGTCACTGATCAGGGCTGGCCTCAGGCCCTGCTTCGGGTTGTGGGTGGCAGCTGTTGTACTTCAATCATCTTGAAACTCATTTGAGGGGATGTGGAAACCCACCTGCCAACACCACATCAGGAGAGGCCTGGATACGGCCAACTGCACAGCCAGGTCATGCTCCCACCGGGCTGGCGTCTGCGCCACAATGCTCAGGCCGTGGGCGAGTGGAGCCGCCACTGGGGACGCTGCAGATGGCAAAGGGGTTGTCATTAGCCAGAGAGCAGCAGGGCTCAGGCCCTGGCATGGGGAAAATGATGGGGAGGGGCTGCCTCACTGGAGTGGGTGTATTTTTATCATAAAAAATGGTCCGCCTTCAAAACGGCAAGGGATAATAAACACTCTGCACTGATCACCCAGTTTCAGCAATTATCAACTCATGGCCAGCTCTGTTTCATCTGCTACCATGTACTCCCCCTCAATTATTTTGAAGCCAATCCCAGACACAATAACATTTTAACTTTAAATGTCTTGCTGGCATATGGGGTTTCAATTTTATCCAGAGCTTCCCCCCATGGGCTAGGCAATGACTTATGTTTCCTCCCAGGACCAGAGTGGGCTCTAAGCTCCAGGTTCTTGCCTCTCTGTCCAGGCTCCATGCTGGATTTGGGGTTCTGGCCCTTGGATGCCCCAGCCTCTACTCTCTGGGCTGGGCTTCCAAAATAGGGCAGTGTCTTATGTGGAATGCTGATCATTCAGGAAATGAAGTTGGCAAAGAGGGCAGCTGAGGGTGGCTGCTTGGGGACGGGGACTTTCAGAATGCCACACTTGGAGCTTAGGTCAAACTAGCTGGTTAGGGCACAGAAGTTGGGGGTTGGGGGGCCAGATGGCCCTAAGACCTTTTCCAAAGTGACTTAGAGAAAAACTCAGATCCCCATCAAAATCCCAACAGGCTTTCTAGTAGAAACTGACAAATGGATTCTAAAATATTTATGGAAAAGAAAAGGACCTACAATAGTCAAAACTTGATGAAAGGAAAAAATGTTGGAGGATTTATTCTACCTGATTTAAAAACTCATTATGAAGGTTTACTAATCAAGACACTGAGACCCACCAAAGGATAAATTAAATGGATCAAAAGAACCAAATAGAGTCCAGAATCAGACCCACACCTACAGTCAGTTAAAAAAATTTCTCTTTTAAAACAAAAGCAGCAAGGCTATTCAGTGTGAATAGGAAAAGTCTTTCAACAAATCAGGGCTCAAGAAATCAAGCTATCAAGAAACAAAGCCTCTTGATGAAAGTGAAAGAGGAGAGTGAAAAAGCTGGCTTAAAACTCAACTTTCAAAAAATTAAGATCATGGCATCCGGTCCCATCACTTCATGGCAAATAGATGGGGAAACAATGGAAATAGTGACAGACTTTATTTTCTTGGGCTCCAAAATCACTGCAGATGGTGACTGCAGTCATGAAATTAAAAGACACTTGCTCCTTGGAAGAAAAGCTATGACCAACCTAGACAGCATATTAAAAAGCAGAGACATTACTTTGCCGACAAAGGTTCAAAGTCAAAGCTGTGGTTTTTTGAGTAGTCATGTATGGATGTGGGTGTTGGACCATAAAGAAAGCTGAGCGCCAAAGAAGTGATGTGAACTGACTCATTTGAAAAGACACTGATGCTGGGAAAGACTGAAGGCAGGAGAAGAAGGGGGTGACACCCTGATAGCTCAGTTGGTAAAGAATCCACCTGCAATGCAGGAAACCACGGTTTGATTCCTGGGTCAGGAAGACCCACTGAAGAAAGGATAGGCTACCCACTCCAGCATTCTTGGGCTTCCCTTGTGGCTCAACTATACATCAACATGAATTAGCCATAGGTATACATATTCCCTGGTAGCTCAGCTGGTGAATCCACCCGCAATGCGTGAGACCTGGGTCTGATCTCTGGGTTGGGAAGATCCCCTGGAGAAGGGAAAGGCTACCCATTCCAGTATTCTGGCCTGGAGAACTCTATGGACTGTATAGTCCATGGGGTCGCAAAGATCAGACACTACTGAGCGACTTTCACTTTCAACAGATAGTGCTTAAACAGCTGGACAGATACATAGGAAAAAACCCTCAATCCCTACCTCATACCACACTTAAAGATTAATTCAAGATAGATCATAAAATCTTACAAATATAAAGGAAAGGGGCTTCCCTGGCAGCTCAGTGGTAAAGAATCTGCTTTCTAATGCAGGAGATACGGGTTTGATCCCTGGGTGGGGAAGATCCCCTGGAGAAAGAAATGGCAACCCACTCTAGTAATCTTGCCTGGGAAATCCCATGGACAGAGGAGCCTGGCAGGCTACAGTCCATGAGGGTGCAAAAGCGTTGGACATGACCTAGTGACTAAACATCAACAGCAACAATAAGGAATATATAGGGGAAATAATCCACAACTTTAAGGTAGACAGAGATTTATCAAAAGGATACAAAAACCATGAACTAAAGAAAAAGTGGATAAATTGGATATTATCAAAGTTAAAAACTTATCAAGAGACTTTGATGAGAAAATAAAAAGGCAAAGTGGATTGGGAGAACATATTAGCAATACATATGTCTAGCAGAGGACTTGTATTCCTAGTATATAAATGTATAATCAATAGTGAAAAACATTAAAAAAAAGTAAAAAAAAATTTAAAAAATCAATAGTAAAAAACAATCTAAATAAAATTGAGTAAAACGTTTAAACATTTCACAAAAGAAAATATATAAATGGCTAACAATCACATGAAAAGGTAATTAAAAACAGCATTAGTCATAAGAAAATACAAATTAAAATAACAAGGAAATGCTACTACACCCAACAGAATGATGAAAATTAAAAAGACTGACAATATCCAGAGTTGGCAAGGATGTGGAGCAACCAGAAAACTCTAACCTTGCTGGAGGGACTGTAAAATAGTATAGCCTTTTGGAAAACAGTTTGAAAGTTATTTTAAAAGAGAAACATATCCTTATCATTCTACTTAACAATTTTGCTCCTAAGTATTTACTCAAGAGAGAAATGAAAATGCATTTCTGTGAAAAGATTTGTATACAAATATTTAAAGAGGCTAGTTTCATATAAGCCAAACACTGGAAACAAGCCCAATGATGGGCAGATGGATCCACAAACTAGGATACCATCATACAGCAGAGTATTACTGAGTGATAAAAATGCACAAATTATTGATATATTAATAAATCACTAGAATACATACTACAGGATTTCACTGACATAACGTTCCAGAAGGAACAAAAGTTAATTTGCTGCAAAAGACATCAGAATAGTGGTTACCTTTGAAAGCAGAGGGAAAGACTTGACTGCAAAGGAGCAAGAAAAAATTTTAATTTTACCCGGTAACCGAAGTGTTTTGTATCTTGATGCAAGTGGTGATTTCATGGATATATACATTTATCAGTATTCAAGGACTGTATGTAATCGCCACTTCCGCCAAAAGCTGGGAAACTTTCAGATCATTCACTCCCACCTGGATATATAGGGATCCTAAGGCCCAGAGAAGGCAAAGTACCCGCCTAGGGTCACACAGCAAGTTGGGACTGGAGGAAGTGCTGGAATCCAGCGCCCTCTCAATCTGTCCAACTGCTCTACCCTCCCGGGACCTGGGAAAGAGAAGGGGGCAGGAAGACAGAAAGAAGGGATGGAGTAAAAGAGGAACCGCCCCGCCCCCCATCCCTAATGGCTGTCCACAAGGCCGCGAAGAGGCCTCTGCACGCTGGACTTGGGCAGCTTGGGACCTTTCCTCTTGCATTAAAGGGAATCCAAGGTAACTGCAGAGTATGGGAGGGGCCTAAGGGCGGTGGTCTCAGCCCTCCCCCTACCCAGCATGGGCCCTGAGCATGCGCCTGCGCAGTGCGGGCTGGGGGAGGTGGGGTGGGGGCAGGTTGTTGGGGGTGGGTGGGCGGTGAGGCACCAGAAGGCGAGAAGGGAGCATGCCGGGTGAGGGGCACCTGGAGGAGGGAAAGCGGTGATGCAGAGAGGCGGCCGAGTTGGAGCCTCCGTGGGCCGCTTGCCCCTAAATCACGCGGCTGCATGAATAATAAATAAGGACCGCTCGGATCCTTAATAGTAGTCGCATGTCTTATTAAACTAATATTTCACAAACTTTTATTCTCCCTGTGGTTGGAGGTCGGGAACAAAGAGTCCCCCCTCCCAGGCTTGTGGCAGGGACTGGGGGACCTGGGGGGGTGGGGGTTGGACCCAGCGGCAGGAGCTCAGACCGCGCCCTGCAGAAGGCCCTGGAGGGGACCCATCCATCGCTTGTCCTTCATTCATTCTTTCAGCACACATCCAAAGGGCTCCTCCGGAGATGAGCCCTGCGCACTGGGACAGGTAGATAGGTGGGACCCTGGTCCTGCCCTGAGGGGCCCTCAGGCATGGGTATGGGACAGACAGACCCCTTAACAAACCGTTGTCCTGGGGAGCGACCGGTGCAGGAACAAAATGATGCACAAAACGCCAGGAGGCCGGGAAGGCTTCGCAGAAGAGACCTTGCCTCTGAGTCCTCTGTCACCCCAGGGAATGAGCAAGGCAAGCGCTTCGGGTAAACCCGAAGGTAAACCCACCTCAGCCACCAGCCACGTGGCCTTGGGGCTGCCTCCTCGCTGTCCCTGGTCCAGAGGAGACAAGGGACAGGCTGGGAGAGGAGGTCTCTATGCAGAAAACTGCTGGGCTTGCGGGGTAGAGAGGGTAGGAGGTGGGGAACCAGGAGGGTCACCCCCGAGCAGAAAGAGCAAGGAACCTGCGACCTGAGGCTCAGAGTAGGAGCCCACCTGTATCCACCCTCTTCTCTCAGTCAGGATCTACCCTCGAATCTTGGCTCCATCACCGTCTGTGCAAGCAGAGTCATCGACTGTGTGCTCACGGGTTCCAACAACTCTCTGGTTGAGGAAACATTGTGAGATTAAAAAAACTGTAGTGGGAGCTTACTCACTCCCCCTTGCGACCAGCGCCCCTCTCCTCTCCCTCCAGGTTCCAGGGGATGTCCAGGATGTCCCACCCCTGTTGCACCACTGGCCACGGCTCTCCCTTCTCTGGACTGTGCCTCCCTTGGCTCCATTGCTGCATCCTCCTTGCCTCCCCACCTAGCACCAGGCTGTGCTAAACACCCAGCTCTGGGCTGGGTAGAGTCTAGGAGCTCTGCCCTGAGGAGCTGCCAGTCTTCCTCATCCTGTAGGGGGGGCAGAGGGCGCTGGTCTTGCTGGCATCTCATTCCCTCCAGCAGCTCGAACCACTAACCCTAGCCTGCCAGATTTCCAGCCCAGACCACTCACCTGAGCATCAGACTCTGTCTCCAAGCACCCCCTGGACATGACATCTCCCAGGCTCTTCAACTCCGCAGGGTCAGCACTGAATCTACCCCCTGCCCTTTGGCCTTTACTCTCAACTGAACGTCTTTCTTCTTCCGGCGCTCAGCATCACCCCTCCGCTGATGGGGTCAGATGGTGTGATTTCTCTCTCTCCCACCCCCACCCCATCCACTCAACTGAAATTCAGCCAGTCCTACATCTCAGCTGGCTCTCCAGTCTTTCCTCTCCTCTCCACCTGCTCCCACTGCCCTGGCTCTGGCCTCTCCTCTCTTGTCACTTGGCCTATTTCCCCAGACCCTTCACAGGTCTTCCTGTGTCTCCTCTCCCCCCAGCCTCATTCATCTTACATCCACCGTGAGATTAATCTGCCAACCACTCAGGTGTAACCTCAGACAGCTTCCGTGGCTCTCCACTGCCCACAGAATGTCAGGCTCCGTAACCTGAAATTCAGTGCCCTTCCCACCCAACAGCTGGTCTTGACCTGTTATTCTAAACACAGTTCCTTCTGTGTGTGTACACACACACACACACACACACACACACAGGCCTATTTACCCATCTTCAGCTATATCCTATATATTTTTTTTAAGACAGAAGATGGTAGAAGAAAAGTACAGACAAAGTACATCTCTTGGAATGGGCTGTTTAACCTTTTTGAGCTTCTTCATCTATAAAATGGGAAAACAGCAAAATTTTAAAAAGCCTTTCAAATCATTCTTTAATTTTTATTTTATATTGGGGTATAGTTGATTCACAATGTCGTGTTAGTTTCAGGTGTTCAGCAAAGTGGTTCAGGTATATGTATGTGTAAATCCATTCTTTTTCCCATATAGGTTATCACAGAATATTGAGTAAGTCCCTTACTTATAAGAGTAAGTCCTTATATGATTATCTGTTTTTATATATAGTCCTGTGTATATGTTAATCCCAACCTCCTGATTTATTCCTCCCTGCCCACCTTTCCACTTTGGTAACCAGAAGTTCATTTTCTAAGTCTGTGAGCCTGTTTCTGTTTGGTAAATAAGCTCATTTCATTAATAGTGGTTTTGTATAAGTCTCAACATCTCAGCTCAAATTCTCGAATGGAATAGAAAGGGAAGATCTGTGAGTACTTAAGAGGAGGAGGTGTGTAAACCCAGGAGGGTGGTGGGTTTGCTAGGAAAAGGCCACATTGGATTGGCCCATGTTCTTGTCTGTAGGTTAGCTGGTCCAGTCGGTTAGAGAAGGGAGGCTCTGAGAGAAGGGATCTAGATGCCTAAAAGGTGGTTGATGAGGTCTCTTGGAGCATACTTGTAGAAGTGATGGGGAAACAGGAAACTGCGAGATGGATAAGAACCGAGTGAATGACTACCCAGATGGCAGGCTGTGTCCACACGGGGGAACTCTTGGTGGCATACCTCAGGGCTCAGTGCTGTTCAGCGGTGGTCTCAGGCCCTTGTGCAGGAAGGTAGAGTTGGCTTTGCAGGAGGAAGAGAGCTATGCTGGCTCCAGAACCAGGGCAAAGCCAGGTCCAGACGCATGTGCCAGGGCCCCTGAGACTGCTTGTTTGGAAATAACTTACAGGAGAGAGTCCCAACCTACCCAGTGTGCGTGGAAGAGGGATGGTGGGGAAGGGGAGGTTGATAATAGCACAGTGATCGCCAAAGGGGCTTCTCTCTGGTATTAAGCCTATTAAGGCTCTATTATGCTGGAAGAAAGTGGGGGTTCCAGCAGGTCAAAGGACCTAGCAAGGTCACCTGATCACAGGGTGGCAGGGCCAGGACACCAGAGCAGGACACACGGCATTAGCATCAGCTCCTCTAAGCGGCTGCTTGCTGGAGTAGCGGCCTCGACAGCCTGGAGCCTCGGGTTTTTCACGCTTCTTGCTACATGGGACAAATCACAGAGGAGGTGGAAGAGGAGAGGCAGTCCCTGGTACCACTCCAAGAAGCCTCAGAGCAGGGTCTGAACACTGTGCGCCAAGGTGGAGGGAATAGTCCAGACCCGTCTGCCCTGCTCAGCCCAGAGCAGGTCCCTGGCTCAGCCCCCGGAGTGCCCAGGAGAGCAGCCAGCGCTGGGAGGGGACTGGCTGGCAGGCCCAGGGGGAATATTTGGAGCAGCTGAGAGTGGTTGCCTCTGATGATCAGAAAGTGGGGTGCGGAGGAGTGCTGTGAAGAGCTCCTAGTTGCTGACTCAAGCCTCTGGGGAGCTGATCTGGGGTGAGCAAGAGGGTGGGGGAGGTGAGGGGCAGCAGAGGAAGGCTGAATTTTGAAGTAGGACCTTCTCAGAGTCAGAGTTCCCCAAGGATGGTAGTGAGTCCCCTATCCCAGTAGGTGGCCAGGTTAAAGCTGGGTGGTGACACTGGGGGAGACATTCTGGAGGGCATCGGATATTAGAGGATGCTCTAGGTCAGGGGTCTCCCCAACCTCCAGGTCTAATGCCTGATGATCTGAGGTGGAGCTGATATAATAATACTAGAAATAAAGTGCACAGTAAATATTATGTGCTTGAATTATCCCAAAGCCATCTCTCCATCGCCAGTTGGTGGAAAAGTTGTCTTCCATGAAACAGGACCCTGGTGCCCAAAAGCTTGGGGACTGCTGCTCTAGGCCATCAAGGGTTCTTTCCACCTTGAAATTTGTGATGTTTTTGCACGAACTGTCACCTGGAATACCTTGTCTTCTAATTCTACCTCGGTGCCCAAAGGAAACCCCACTCGTTGCAGGGGTACCTTACCAAAGCTTCAGACTGAATCTCATTTTTTCCCTGATTCATTCATGGTAAACACGACACCCCATAAAATGGGAGAGAGTGAAATCACACGGAATTGTGTGAACCTGACAGGAGCCAGCACGACATGCTTTTGGAGCACCCATCAGGGCCAGCCTGGTCCCCCAGGGCACAGATGTTGACTGGCCTCATCTGTCCTCAGCCACCATTGGCATGGGGATGTTGGCTCCACATTCCAGGTGGTTGTACTGAACACCTGTGAGTGAACCCACCTGCCCTAACTGGGGTTTGAACCCCGGCAGGCTGGCTCTGGAGTGCCTACTCTGAATCAGTCCTGCGGCTGCCAGGACGATGCAGAGAGAACCCTGAGCAGAGTCAGCACATAGCAGGCACTCGGTGCAATCAGCCTTTCATGCGGCGATCTGTCCGTCCGCCGCTGTCCCTGTTCCTCCCCACTGCTGTCCCCGCCCTGCCCAGCCCTGTTCTCTCCATTTCTCAGTCTCTCTGGCTTTGTCTGTCTTTTCTCCTCCCTCCCTGCTCCTCTCCATGTCCTCACCTCTGCCTCTCTCTCCCCCTGCCTTGGCTCTCAGTTTGTGCCCCTGTCCTTGTCCGTCATTCTGTCCTCTCAGTGAACCCCGGCCCCTTTCCCGCCAGCCCCTCCACATGGCCCCCTCGGCCTTGTGCTTCTGCTTCTCCTGTCTTCCTGGCGCCTCTCCCCACGTGTCCTTTGTCTTTATGGCCCGCCCGGGGTCTCTCTCCCTCTCTCCTTCCATTTATGAGCCTGTGTGTTAGTGGACAGGGCAGTGGGCTGGAGGCCACTCACTAGTGACCCGTCTCTGCGATCACCTCATTATTTATCACCAGGGACGCCAGTGTTTCCATAAATTACCCCGACCCGGAGCCGCCTGCACCGGAATCAATAGTCGCCTCTCGCCTAATACCCAATTATTAATAACCACGGGGGAAGGGTGGCCAGACGTGGCCAGACGTGGCACCCTGGGTCCTTGCCTGGCCGGAGGGAGGGAGTCCTGGGAGGGAGCTGGCATCCATGCCTGGGCAGGGCAAGCGATGGGGTCTGGCAAAGGAACCGGGGTGTCCACATTCCCTCCAGGACCAGAGAATCAGACGTAGTTCCTCCTGAGGTTTAGAGGGGAGAGGCAGCTCCCCGGCTCCAGGCGCCTCTAGTCTGAGGATGGAGACCCACTAAAGCCTGAAGTCTGTTCCTTTGGGAGCCACCTGGGACCTAGAGATGAGGTGCAGCGTCCCAGGGAGGGGAGCTGTGGTAGGACCCCAGCCAGCCTGGCTGCAGGCAGATGGGGTTTGGTTCTGTGGGGCTGTGCTCACCACTGTACCCATGCACACACCCCATGCACCTGGATGGATGTCTGAGCCTCCGGGAGCTGGTGTTTGGTGGAAGAGACACCAGAGAGAAAGCTGTAAGGGTGGGGTAGGGGGTGGGCAGGGTACTTCAAGGGGGTGCCCAACTGGTGGGGCCTGAGGCGGGGGGCTGAGGAGTCAGAACCAGCAGCTGTCCATGCAAGTAACGGGGGGAGGGACGGGGCCAGAGGAGGGGGGTCTCTGGGAAGCCCCTGACCCAGGCATACACAGGTGCGCGTGCATGCATGCCTCAACTACTCTCTCTCTTCATTGTGCCCAGAGGCCCAGGGAAACACACACACATATTCACACACACCCCTCAGATCAATCAACGCCATCACAAAGCAAAGACAGACACACGGAGAAGTGCGTGGAGGCAGAAAGAGACCACACGCAGTCAGACACGTGCACACACACACACACACTCACACACACACACACACTCACACACACACACGGCCACCGGTACAGAGCCAGAGACACAAAGACTCCCAGTGAACCTGTGTGCTGGCAGGCATGCAGACACACCTGCGTACGGAAATACTAATACAGGTTTGTACCTAGGTACCCCGGTCCCTCAGACTTCCCCCCAACACACACACAGGCACTTACACGTTGAAACACGCATACACTCGCAGCCCATCTTGTGCAGCCCCTCTTCGGGCAATGCGACCTCTAAGGGCATCTTGCAGGCGCCAGGCTGCGGCTCCGACAGCACTGGAGCCCAGTTGGTGCCAACACTGCCACCATGTGGCTACAGGGGCACAGTGCCCAGGCCACAAGGCTGGAATGCTGGCTAGTGGGGATGAGACTGGGGAGCTCTGAGCTCTCGCCCCCAAACCTGGGTCTCTTTGTCTAGATGAGCTTGACTGCCATCCTGGTTACTTCCCAGGGGGACCAGACACAGTCCTGGAGAACTGGGGTCAGATTGGGTGGCAGCTGGAGCCAGCTACTATGAGCGGGTGCTGTCCGCCCAGTAGGGCCTGGGCTGCCTCCCTTGGCCTGTGTTTCTGTGACCTGTTACCAGTGCCAAGTGGTGGGCAGGCAGCCCTCATGTTAGTGTAGGCTGGGTACCAAGTTACTTAAACTCTGCAGAGAGACCACACTCAATCCCAACCTGCAACTTCGTTATTCATTCGTTTACCAAAATGTCTTGAGATTATGCTGTGTCCAAGAATGGTGCTGGGATGATACAGTGGTGAGCCCTGTATTAGTGGTGAGCATTTCCTAGGTGCTAGGGAGCTTGACACTGAAGGGACCACACAGTAAATGTTTATCAGTTTGAATAGGAAATTGCCATTAGTATAAGTCCAAAGTGGACAACTATGGGCAATTTCCTATGATCCGCCCTAACGATGATAAGTATATGTGTTACAAAGTAGGATAGATGAGGACTGTTATGAAAGGCTTCCTTGAGAAGGTGAATCTGAGCTGAACTTGGAAGGATGAGTAGATATTAAGTAGCTAAAGACAATTGAAGAGCTGTACAAAGGCCCTGAGGCAGGAGGGAGTTGTATTTTGTGAAAACCAAGCACTCAGAGCCAAGAACTAAGAGGTCCAGGGTGTGAGTGAAACTGGAGGGGTCTAGAGAACCAGACTTTTCATACAAGAACACAGGTTGCCATGGTTAGGACTTTGGACTTTTTCCCAAGGGCCGTGGGGAGACACTCCCTGAAGAAGTTCATAAGCAGAAGAATGTAACAGTTAGCTCATTGTAGGACTGGGTGGTGGGGCAGGGAGAGGAGGTGAGAGACGGTGGTGGGAGATGTGGGCAAAGTTGAGATCTTGGTCCAGTCACTCTCCAAATCCCAGCTTTGTCCTCTGTAAAGTGGGGCTGTAATTTCCACTTTGCAAAAAGGATGCAATAAGAAAATGTATATAAAGCACGTAAGTGCTTGGCACATAATGAGTAGTCAGCACATAGCAGCTGTGAGTCCTTATCTTCTTAGAAACTCAAAGGACCCCATCCCCACCCCTACTGCAGTTTCAGATGGTCTGTGCCACTCAGGGCCAAGTTCACTGATGGAGCCCAGATCCCACTGAGGCATAGTTGTTCTCACTCTGGTTCTTGGAGGCTTAGGCATCCTCCTCCCTGCCCCACCTTAAGCTCTAGATCTCCCCAGGGGTGGACTCCTTTGGGAGAGCAGTGGCCGGGAGGGGCCGTGCGCAGGTACTCCATTCTCCGAGACACTGTGCAGAGTCAAGGCAGAGACCCAGCCACATAGGCCCGCCAAGAAGCTGACATTATCTCCCCTGTACAGATGGGGACCCCGAGGCTCCAGCAGACGAAGTCACACACTTAGTAGCCATGCTGGGATTTGAAACCCCCAAAACTGTGCTCTTTATTTTTTAAATCTCAAGTGCAGCAAGTTCAGTTAATCACATATCAGTTCCAGGCAAGGTATTCATGTGAGGTCTCTCTCCTACCTGACTTGTTATTACTTAGAAACTGATCTATTCCTAGGGCCCCATTGTGGTGGAACCCTGTGCTTGAGGACCCACATGGTTCAGGGACAGTCCGTGTTCTTGGGGAGCCCACCGCTGGTGGCTGCCAAGTCCTGGGCAGAGATTTTCAACTCTCCCGCCCAGAAGTGCTGATTGGAAGAATTTATCTTAGAGGCAAATAAGAACAAGGATCTATAAATGTGTTTGTATCAGAATGATAATAAAAATTCATGCCCTTCAGTGAGGAATGAATGTGTTATCATGCAGCAATTTAATGGACTACAATGCAGCCATTTAAACTGATGATGGTGGTATCACTTCATTGATGAGGAAAGATGACTCAAGCTTTGTTGTTTAGTTTTTTAAAAAGTAGACCATAAAATAGTATTCATAGATTTCCATTTTCCAAAAAACATAGATACATGTTTATATAATATTTTCTTGAATCTAAGATGTACATAGTTTTCACATTTCAACAGTCTGAAATCGGTGTCTGAAATCAGTGATAACAATGACCATAAATGTTTAATGCAGTAATTCTTTTTTCTCTAAAAGGTATGTAATTAAATCAATGATACATCCTACAGTATTGTCCTAGAAGCAAGAAAAATACACACACGCAAACATATTCACACACACACATATATATACATATGAAAATTTCCGAAAGATATAAGTGAGACTAGTAAGTCATTAACTCGAGGTGACTTTCACTTTCTTTTTAAACCTTTCTGTGCTATCTGAATTTTATAAACTGAGCACAACTTATTTTTATAATCAGGGGATAAAAACACTTTCTATATTAGAAAATATAACAGAGGCACAGTTCAAAGAAGACAAGGCTTCTCAGACACAGCAGACCAGGATAATCAGTAGGAAGAGCCCCCAGCGTAAGCTGCAGGAACTTAAAGGAGAAAGAGGGGAAGGCAGGGAAGCTCTGGCAGTGGTGGTAAGGAGCTGAGCCTCCTGAGACAGGAAGGATAGGGGTAGACGGACCACAGGTTTGGACGCAGCAGGCTGACGAGGAGACAGTTAAGAGGAGGCCTGGAGCTCCTGGGGCTGGAGGGAGGGAGTGTATGTGACTTGAGGCCACAGAGATGGCAGTAGTGGTGGTAGGGGTCATAGCTGGAATAATAACACAGCCATCATTTATTGAGGGCTTATTCTGTATGAGTTTCTAAGTATTTCATGTGTATTGACTTATGGGCCGAACTGTTAAAATGAGGTCGTTGGGGTGGGCCCTAATCTAGTATGCCTGGTATCCTTAGAGGAGATTAGGACACAGGTGTGCAGAGGAAGACCACCATCTCCAAGCCACGGAGAGAGGTCTCAGAGGGAACCAACCCTACTGACACCTTGATCTCAGACTTCCAACCTCCAGAACTGAGGGGGAGAATCAATTTCTCTTAAGTCACCCAGTCCATGGCGTTTTACTCTGGCAGCCCTAGCCAATCAATATGTTCATCTACCCCACCACAACCCTACAGGGGTAGGTGTTTTCCGTTATCTTTTGCCGTGTAACAAGCCGCCCTAAAACTTAATGGCTTAGAAGAACAATGATCATTTATTTTGCTCTAGGACTTGGCAGGGTCAGCTCATCTCAGCTCCGTACGGTATCAGCTGGGGCAGATGGTTTAAAGGATCGCTGCAGTGACCTCTCCAGGTGGTCTCCTGGCTTCCTCACACCATGGCAGCCAGATTCCAAGAGTGAGCATCCCAAGAGAATGAGACAGAAGGACCTTGTGTTTTTATGATCTAGTCCTGGGAGTCATGTACGATCACTTTGATCATATCTGTCAAGGTAGTCATAAAAGTCTACCCAAGTTCAAGTAGAGAGAACACCATCCCCACTATTCCCTGGAAAAAGTCAGTAGTTCTTATAAAAAAAAAAGCTCGTTGGATAGAATGTGTGTTGTGGCTGATATCTTAGGAAAATGCAGTCTACTCCCTTGTGACTCAACTGGTAAAGAATCCACCTACAATGCGGGAGACCTGGGTTCAGTCCCTGGGTTGGGAAGATCCCCTGGAGAAGGAAACGGCTGCCCACTCCAGTATTCTAGCCTAGAGAACTCCATGGACTGTATAGCACACGGGGTTGCAAAGAGTCGGACACGACTGAACCACTTTCATTTCATAGTAGATACTATTATTATTCCCATTTTACAACTGCGGAAACACAAATAGAAAAAGAATTTAAGTGACAGGCTAAGATCAAGCTGTGAGTGGTGACATTGGGTAGGTTTGTGCTGGATCATGAAAAGCTTTGAATGCCGAGTTTAAGGTTTAGGTTTGAAGTCGGTGGTTAATGGGAAGCCACTGAGGTTTTTGAAGCAGAAGGGGTGACATCATTAGATCTGTGTTTAAGGAGAATCCCCCTGGCTGCAGAATAAAAAGAGAAAGGGAGGAGGAGAGTTTGAAGGCTGTGAGGAGGCGGGGGCCACAGTCCTGCTGAGCAGGGATGCAGCCCAACCCAGGACAGCACTTAGGGGATTAAGGGAAGGCCTGGCCACTGCTCTGCTGCCTGAGGGCCTCTGAGTGGTGAACAGTGCCCATCCCACCCTTCCATGGACCAGGTGATTCCTTGGCTCCTCTAAGATCCACTGCCTCTAGATAC
The DNA here is from genome assembly GCF_023699985.2 of Odocoileus virginianus. NCBI lineage: Eukaryota > Metazoa > Chordata > Mammalia > Artiodactyla > Cervidae > Odocoileus > Odocoileus virginianus. The sequence goes on from NC_069675.1 coordinate 92,295,959, forward strand.
CTGGCAGATGGCTCTGCCAGCCTCTCCAGAGAGACCGGGGCCCTGCCAGCCCCTCTCACTGGCTGTCACCACATGCTGATTTGATCTCACTGTCTCTGTGTGTGTGTGCTAAGTCACTTCAGTTGTGTCCAACTCTTTGCAACCTTATGGATTATAATATACCCTGCCAGGCTCCGCTGTCCATAGGATTTTCCAGGCAACAATATTAGAGTGGGTTGCCATTTCCTTCTCCAGAAGATCTTCCCAACCCAGGGAAGGAATGTGCATCTCTTATGTCTCCTGCATTGGCAGGTGTGTCCTTTACCATTAGCACCTGCCTGGGAAGCCCTTAGTGTTGCTCAATGAACAAATGAATGAGTGAATGAATGAATGAATAGGAGACAAGCCAAAAAGAAAATCCCAGTAACCTGAGTTTAAAAGAAGGGAGGGAGGGTGTACCCTAAATATAAAACCACATAGAACCACAGATTTGGGGTTTCTAACTGGAAACCCTGGCAGGAATCGAGGAGCCAGGAGTTTGAGAGGCCTCCAGAAGTGGGAGGAATCAGTTCAGTTCAGTTCAGTCGCTCAGTCGTGTCTGACTCTTTGCGACCCCATGAACTGCAGCACGCCAGGCCCCGCTGTCCATCACCAACTCCAAGAGTTTACTCAAACTCAAGTCCATTGAGTCGGTGATGCCATCCAACCATCTCATCCTCTGTTTTCCCCTTCTCCTCTTGCCTTCAATCTTTCCCAGCATCAGGGTCTTTTCAAATGAGTCAGCTCTTTGCATCAGGTGGCCAATGTATTGGAGTTTCAGCTTCAGCATCAGTCCTTCCAATGAATATTCAAGACTGATTTCCTTTAGGATGGACTGGTTGGATCTCCTTGCAGTCCAAGGGACTCTCAAGAGTCCTCCAACACCACAGTTCAAAAGCATCATTTCTTCAGTGTTCAGCTTTCTTTATGGTCCAACTCACATCCATACATGACTACTGGAAAAACCATAGCCTTGACTAGACGGACCTTTGTTGGCAAAGTAATGTCTCTGCTTTTTAATATGCTATCTAGGTTGGTCATAACTTTTCTTCCAAGGTGCAAGCATCTTTTAATTTCATGGCTGCAGTCACCATGGAATAGGAAACAAAAAAAGCCCAGCTGGGACTGAATTCTGATTGGATACAGTGAAGTGAGTCGCTCAGTTGTGTCCGACTCTTTGCAACCCCATGGACTATAGCCTACCACGCTCGTCCTCCATGGGATTTTCTCTGCAAGAGTACTGGAGTGGGTTGCCATTTCCTTCTCCAGAGGATCTTCTGAAACCAGGGATCGACCTGGGTCTCCCGCATTGTAGGCAGATGCTTTACTGTCTGAGCCGCCGGGGAAGTAGGTATCAATAATTGCAGCTGCTCCATCAATGAGCCAATCAGCTGGTCTGCAGGGATGAGACGAAAACAGGAGCTTCGCAGTTCAAATCCCTCCCTGTTCCACGCCTGACTCCAGCCTGATCTAGGGAGCCTTGCTTCCGTCCACAGACTTAGTTTTCCCAGCTGCAGAGTGGGAGTGAGAGTGGTGCCTCCCAATCAGTTTTGCTTCACCGACTCAGCTGTGGGAAAAGCACCAGCAGCGGGTCCAGCTGGAACAGGGGCTCAGGAAGTGAACGCCCATCACCTGGGGGCTTCTGACCTGGGAGCTGCACCTGCAGAGTGACATGTGTCTGGGGTGACTGTCTGCTCACACTTCTCTCCTGCCACCCTACTCCTAAGAGCAGGGCCTGTGTCCCAGGGCTCAGCCAGAGCCGGGCAGGAGGAGGGCTGGGGAGAGGGCTGGGGAGAAGCCCGGGGAGTTAGCTGCTGCAAGCTGTCAAGATTCCTTATTGGACTTTTCCACAAAAGGAAGGCGGGGTTGTGCATGGGAAGAAAGGCAGCTCTGTCTTATGCAGACCCTTCTGGATGCCAGTCAGGATGCCTGGGGGGCCACAGAGGCCACATGGGGGAGCCACCTGGACCCACGGGATTTAGGTCAGGGGTGAATGAGGGACTTCCAGTGGCCAGCAACCAGAGAGAGGAGGCAGGGAGGGTATATCTGAGTTGGCAGAAAGCCTGTGATGTGCCCGGAACCACCACACAGCCTCCTTCCAAGGAGGCTGCCATTTCAGTGTCTCTATTTTACAGATGGGCAAACGGAGGCCCAAACACATTGCACCTAGTCTGTGCCTTGAAACTAGGCCTGTGTGATTCCCAAACTGTGCTCTTTTTCCTACATGCCCTGCCTCTGGAGAGTCATGGAGGAGGAGGCATCAACAAGTCGAACCCCAGCAGGGGCATCTTGGGGCTAGAAGAAGGCAGGGTGCCCTCTCCTAGGTCCCTGTGCCCAGGCACCTCTGCTTGGGGTCCTCCTAAGCTGGTTTCCCGAAGTTTCCCCCGAACCTCCAAGGAGTATTCCATTTGGATTCATGGCTCCAGGCAGCCTAGACTGGGGGGAAAGCAGAGCGAAAATAGATTTCTCTTCTGTGTGCCCAGGACTGGGACAGCTGAGCGTCACTGGTCCAGCCAGCTGTGGCAGTGGGAAGCAGGAACCCTGGAAGATGGGGCCAATGGAGAGACCCCGGCAGAGCAAACGCAAGTGAGGAAGGACCATGGGACAGGCTGGTGGCTCCTGGATACCCCAGCGTCTCCCCAGCATCAGATTCACCTTTGAATTCCAGGGCCCCCACCTGGAGGCCCAGCACTGCCTAGAATGATGTTCTAGTGTTCCCAGGACTCTTGGGCTGGACTTTGCTCTTCAAGCTGAAGGCATCCCCATCTTCAGATTCTTGTGACCTTCACCCACCTGGAACCCCTGCTGGTCACCCCATGACCCCTTGGCTGTCCTGATCAGGGCGGGAAGCTCATCTGGTGCCAGCAGCAGGCACGAGAATTTGGCCATGCTGCCTTAAGGCCATCAGCAGCCCCACAGGGCCCCAGTCTTGCCCATACTCCCTCCAGCTGGCTCAGCTCAAGGCCAAGCTCTTACAGCCCTTTGGACACAGGTTTGAACAGCTCCCTGTGCAGCCAGCTGGCCTATGGCCAGTCCAGGTCCTGAAATATGCCCCCTTCCCTCCCCCAGCCCACCGTGTCCAAACACCCCATGCCCCTCCTTCTCCCAGAGCCAGCCCCCCCACCCTCATTTCTGTTGGATTTGACATTCGCCCTGTGGCCCAGACTGCCCGGACACCCCCGCCCCGCAGCCCTGCCTGGGGACCCTGCCCGGGTTCCAGCTGGCTGGCGAGCCCAGCCAAGCATCACGGCTCCCGCGACATCCCTGAGTGACAGGAAACAACTCGCTCCTTCCAAGAGGCGAAGCTCTGACAAACACTCACTAGGAAATAATAAAGTGGCAAAATAATTCTGCATCGGACACACTTACCAGAGCAGAAAGCGTCTGTGGAGGAGACAACATCTTGTACCATCTATCTTCCTTAAATCCCCACGCTGTGACAAAGTGGAGGGCAAAATCATGATGAATGATCGGACACAGTTAGCCAGTACCTGTGCTCTGTAACGAGTGCGCCCGGGAAAGGGGCCCTAATGAAGATCGGTGCCCCCGCCCCAAACCGGGCCTCGTCAGAAACAAGTCTTTATTATGAAATTGGCGCCTGGTTTTCATACCAGAAAGGATGGAGGCGCGAGGTGTGACATGAATTAACGCTGACACCTGCAGGGTCAGCCTAGCCCTTGCTGGCGGTACAGAGACAAACGGGTTCGGCTCCCGCCACCGCCCTGCGTCTGGTTGACAAGGCGCCAGTCGCCTTCCGATTGTGCGGGAACACGCCTGGGTTTTGTTCCTACCCGGCCCGCCATCATTTATTCTGCTGCCTCATTTGAATATGATGAATACTGTAGTCCTTTATTTGTTCACAACAACCAAATAATTGTAGATCCATGGGCTTCGGGGCAATTAATCACATTTTTCCCTCCACCAATCCACTATAAACATGACATTGAACAATAAAGTACATTAACCTCTGCTTTGCACAAAACTTTGCTTATTTAAACACCACAAGGTTATTTGTTTTCCTTCTTGCCAGGCCCCTGCCACCAGGGAAGGGTGGTGAGGAGAGAGGGCCTACGCCATGCCAGTCAACCCATTCCGGCCCATCCTGGCCCCCAGCTCAGCCAGGAATGAGGCAGGGAGCAGGCAGGTATGGCTGCAGGTGTTGGAGTGAGCATCTCTGGGGCATAGTTTGTGGCTGTGAGCTTGTGTGTGTGTGCATTGGTGTGCCAGGTATGACCGTGGGTGAATGTGTGTGCATGTGTCTCCATTCCATGTGTATTTGTATACATGTGTGTGTTTATCTAAGTCTGCTCTCAGAATAGAGCTTCTGAGAACAAGGCCTGTGTGTGCGTGTTCATGTGTAGATGTGTATTGTGTGTGTATATATATATGCATATATGTGTGTGCTCAGTTGCTCAGTTCAGTCTGACTCTTTGCTACCCGTGGACTGTATGTAGCCCACCAGGCTCCTCTGTCCATGGGATTCTCCAGGCAAGAATACTGGAGTGGGTTGCCATTTTCTCCTCCAGGGGATCTTCCTGACCCAGGGATTGAACCCTTGTCTCTTGCGTCTCCTGCATTGGCAAGCACACTGTTTACCACTGCACCACCTGGGAAGACAAGGATGTGTGTGTGTGTGTAAGTGTGTGTGCAGATGTGTGGCCTTTTAAAAAATGGTTGCTCATTATTTCACATTTCTCCCATCGAGAGAGGGGGTCTATATTCTCCCCGCATGAATCTGGGAGGGACTTGTGACTGCTTTGACTAAATAGGAGGACAGAAGTGATACTTTGTGATTTCGAAGGCTGGGTCATTAATGGTCACACCGTGTTCACCTTGAGCACTCACTCTTGGAATCCTGAGCTACCATTTAAGAACCCCAGCTACTCCCCAGGTCACCATGCTAGAGAGGCCACGTGGACAGGCTGTGAGATCTCAGAGAGAGAGAGAGAGATGCCCGTGAGCCCTCAACCATTCAGGTCGTCCCAGGTGTCAGAGATGTGAGCGAAGATGCTTCTAGTCATGGGATTCTTCCCAGCTAAGGCCCTGGTCATAGTGGAGCAGAAACAAGCTGTCCCTTGAGAGCCTACTAAAATGGTTATTGCTTCATGCCACCAAGTTCAGGGTAGTCTTACTGTGCAACCATAGATAACCAGAATAGTATGTGTGTGTCACACGCACGTATGTACTGAATGTGTACACATGTCTCTGTGTGTCTCAGAATAGATGTCCCTAGGTCAGGGCCTGAAAGTCTAAGCATGTGTGTAGGCGGTGTGTTCATGTGGGCATGTGCATAGGTGCAAATGTATGTGAGCGCGTAGGTGAGTGAGATGAGTGTGTAAGTCTGTGTGAATGTCTGCTTGTTTAGTTGGATGCACTGTGGCCTCAGATGGGTCTAGCATTTCTGTAAATCTATGGATAAACATTTTTGTCCTTAAGAGCCTGAGTGGGTATCTACCTGTAGATGGCCATCATTGAAGGGACATTGCTGGAGAAGCCAGCCTCCCTGCCAAAGGGCTTGTCATGGGTGGGTGGGATGGAGGTGGGTTTCATAGGCAGGGATGTGCTCAAGAAGCTCATGGAAGCAAGACCCCAGGGCAGAGAGAACCCATTCATGCAGCACCTCAAGGGGAAGGAGATGCCGAAAGTGGTGGGCCTCCCAGGGATGCCGGCTGAGCACCAGTTGTACCAGGTGGTACCCATGTGTCAAAACAGGGGATTGGTCAGTTGATTGGGATGAGATGAAATATGAGATTGCCTTCAAAAATGGCATCTTCAAGAAATTCTCCCCCAATAACGATAAATGTAAAAGGCAGTTCTTTATAAAGGAAAGAGAAGCCATCAGAGGCATAGCCGCTCTGCTCAGTCACCCAATATCTTGGTTACAGGATCTGTACTCTCTTCTTTCCCACCAGGTTGCCCCTTCTCTTTGAGGCAGCCTCTCCGGCCCCCACCCCAGAAGAATCTCATTCCACCTGTCAGTCACTGTGGTCCTGAATGCAGTTGTCATGTCAAGGGTGGTATCACTGGAGCAGATTATTAAAGCCTCAGGTTCGTGGTATGTGGCCATTGATTTGGTGAACTTCTTTTCTACTCCAATCTGAAAAGAGGATCTGAAACAGAACAGCAAATATAGTTATTTATAGTTTTGCCCCAGGGTAATATTAAGTCTCCCATCCTCTGTCATCAAATAGTCCAAGGAGTTCCAGCCTTCTTGATTGCACAAAACATCTCATTGATCTGTTACCTCAATGACATCATGCTGATACAGACAAGCAGAAAGTGGCCGGCTCACTGGAGGTTTAGGGAGGATACATGCATACCATAGGGTGTGCATGTATTTATAATTTATATAAGTGGTATCATATCATATTACTGTTTTCTTATTTTTCCAATTGGCACTGTTTTTTAGGATCCATCTGTGTTGTTATCTGTACATTTGCTCCTTTGCTTCTTAATAATAGTGAGGGTCAACCCAGATCGCTATTCTTTCCTTCCAAAAACCTGCAGCAAACATCCTTGGAGATTTCCCATTGAGCACATGTGTTAGAATTTCTTTGGGGTGTGTGTGTGTGTGTGTGTGTGTGTGTGTGTGTGTGTGTGTGTGTTAATTTGCATAAGTAGTTTGGGATCTCTCTCCAGAAAGGCTTTACCAATTTATACTCCTATCGGCCATGTGTGAGGGATCCTATCTTCCTCATTTCTGCCATTAATTGGTATTACTCAGCTTTGTAGCTTTTGCCAGTCTAAAGGTGTAAAGTGCTATCTTGTTTTAATTTGCATTTCTTTGACTACTAATGAGTTTGAGCATCGCTTCATGTGCTTATTAGCTTTTGGGGTTTCCTTTTCTGTAAATTGCCTGTCATATCATTTGCCCATTCTTCTATTGGAGTTGATGTCCTCTTCTTGTCGCTTTGCAGAGTTCCTTGTAGATTCTAGATGTTAATCCCTTGTCAGTTTCAGACTCTGGAAAAAACCTCAGTCCTATTGTCTGACTCTTAATTGGTCCACATTATTTTTTTTATTGAACACAACCTCTTAATTTTGACGTAATCAAATTCAGCAAATTTGTGCTGTATATGGTTTGTGCTTTTAAAATTTTGTAAAATAAGCTTCCTTGCCTTTCTGTAAGCCCAAAGGTATCCTCCCACATTTGTTTCTATTAACCCAATGATTTTTAACTTCCACACTGAGATCTTTAGTTCACCTAGAGGCTGCTTAGCATGTGAGGCTGAACAGGGACCTAGTTATGGTTTTCTTAATAGATTGAGCTCGTTTTCACTTCTCTGTGCGCAAAACAATCCATCCTTTTCCCATTGGTGTGCAGTATCACCTCTTTTTGCCCTGTTAAGCTCCTATATATACAGAGGTGGGTCTTTGAGGTCTCCATTTATTTCTGTTGATTTGTTTATCTGTTCTTGTGCCAACGCTACAGATTTATTATTATTATTATTATTATTATTACAATGACTTTATAATAGATCTTATTCCCTGTGGCTCAGATGGTGAAGAATCTGCCTGCAGTGCAGGAGACCTGTTTTTGATCCCTGGATCAGGAAGATCCCCTGGAGAAGGGAACACCTACTTCAGTCATCTTGCCTGGAGAATTCCATGGACAGAGGAGCCTGGTGGGCTACAGTCCATGGGGTCGCAAAGAGTCAAACATGACTGAGAGACTAACACTTTCACTTTACTATTTGGTAGGAACGTGTACCCCCTTATTCCTCCCCCCTCTTTTTTAAGTTGATTTAGCTCTTCATGTACCTTCCGTTACTGCATGTAATTTCTAGATTTTACCAAGATTTACCAAGTTTTTAAAACACACACACATATACACACATACATATATTAATATATACATGGGGCTTCCCAGATGGTGCTAGTTGTCAAGAATCCGCCTACCAATGCAGGAGACACAAGAAACTCAGGTTTGTTCCCTGGGTCAGGAAGATCCCCCGAAGTAGGAGGTAGCAACCCACTCCAGTATTTTTGTCTGGAAAACTCCATGAACAGAGGAGCCTGGTGGGTTATTGTCCATGCGGCTGCAAAGAGTCAGACATGGCTGAGCGCATATATATATGTAACTGTAATTATGATTGGGATTGCGGTGAATTTATGAATTAATCTGGGGAAAGCTGACTTGATTATAATGTTAAGTCATCGTATCTAGGTGGTCAATTATTCAAGTTTTAAAGTTCAAGTCACAGAGTTCTTATAGGTTCTTTGATTAATTCTCAGATACTAAATAATTTTTGTTGTGATTGTGATGTATTTTATTTTTAATTACATCTTCTTACATTTATGATTTTATTACATATTACATTTATTATATTTTTTTGTCTTTCATTTTTTATATTACTTTTACTAGTTGGCAATTGCTGGTATAGAAAATTCTGGGATTTTTATTTTGGCTACGTAAATCTTGTGTCTGAGCAATCTTAACTGATCTTTCATATTAGTTCTAATAATTGATCTGTTAATTATTGGTACCTTAGATGGGTAATTATATCTACAAATAATGACAGTCTTATGGCTTCCCTTTCAAACCTCACTATCTTACTGCCTTATAGTATTATTTAGAATTCCTAATATGAATACTATGTCAAATGATCTCAGTTATTAGGGACTTCCTAATAACTAGTACATAAAGATGTATACTATATTATGTATATTACTTGTTTGGGGATGTATAAACTTTATTAAATTAAGTAGATTTTTTTCTGCTGTTAAGTGTAAAAAAAAATTTATCTGTTTTTTTGCTGCTGGGTCTTGATTGATGTGTGCGGGCTTTCTCTAGTTGTGGTGAGCAGAGACTACTCTCTAGTTGCAGTGACTAGGCTTCTCATTGTGGTGGCTTCACTTGTGAAGCACGTATTCTGGCACACAAAGTCTTAGTTGCCCCAAGGCATATGGGATCTTCCCAAAGCAGGGATTGAACCCATGTCCTCTGCTTTGTCAGACACATTCTTTACTGGACTACCAGGGAAGTCTTCTACTCCAAGTTTTATAGGATTTGTTTCTCGAATCATAAAAGAGCCCTGTAAGTTATCAAATGCCTTTTCTGTATTATTTGAGATTATCATATATTGTTTTTCTCCCTCTATTAATGTTGAATTAAATGGCAACTTTTTCTGATGCTGAACTATCCTTGTATTCATTGAATATGATTATTACTTTTAATACATTACTGGATTCAGTTAGCAAGTAATTTGTTTTGGACTTTAGATCTGCCTATAAGTGAAATAGGCTTGTGATTTTGCTTTTTTCCTATCTGATTTTGGAAGTAGCATTATATTACCCAAAAAAATCACCTGGGCCAAGTTCTCTATTTTTCTGTCTTCTGGAACAACTTGAATAAGATAGAAGATAGTTTCTTAGAGGTTTAGGAAAATTCTTATGTGCATGCATTTAAAATCATCTGGATTTAGGTTTTTTGTTGGGTGGAAGGGTAGAAAGAGAAGATATCTGACTACCCATCCAATTTGCTTAATGTTTATTTGTTCAAGTTTAATATATCTCTTCAGGTTTGCTTCCTTTTGAATAAATTTTGGCACTTTATGTTTTCCTATATAGCTAAGTAGTTTTCCCATATACCGAAGTATTTGTTAGCATCTAGCTCTTCATAATACTCTTTTATTATTACTAACTTCTCTCTATTTTAATCATTTTTTTCTAGAACATTTTGGTTTTGTTAGTCCTCTCTATTTTTTCCTGTTTCATTGATTAGTATCTCTACTGTTTTTCCCTTTTTTGATTTGTGCTGGTTTGTTCTTATTCATTTTCTTACTTCTTGATAATTAAATACATTCATTTGCTGCCATAAATTTCCCACTAACTATTGTACTTAGCTGTGTCCATGGTTTTAACAAGCCCTGCTTCCATCATCATTTACTTCTGAGCACGTCTTCAGTCCTTTTGGCTCTGTGTTGTAGCGGGTAAAGTTCAGGAGCCCGGGAGCCTGTCTGCCTGGGTTTCAATCCCTCCTGCGCTTCACTGGCTGTTTGATCTTGAGAAAATCACTTCACCTCTCAGTGCCTCACTTTTTAAAAAATAAACAAATTAATTAATTTTTGGTTGCGCTGGATCTCCGTTGCTGCGCACGGGCTCTCTGTAGATGCGGCGAGTCGGGGCTACTCTTCGGGGCAGTGGGCAGACTCCTCATTGTGGCGGCTTCTCTGTTGTACAGCACAGGCTCTACGCAGTTCAGTACTTGGGGTTCACAGGCTTTAGAGCTCAGGCTCAGCAGTCGGGGTGCATGGGCTTAGTTGCTCCACGGCATGTGAAATCTTCCCAGACCAGGGATCAAACCTGTGTCCCCTGCGTTGGCAGATGGATTCTTATCCACTGTACCAACAGGGAAGCCCCATGCTTCACTTTTTCCATTTCTATAACGGTAATATTTACCTGAGTACTAACTCATGTAAAGGCCACCATAGAACATGCCTGCATATAGCAAGTGGACATTTTAGCCTTCCTTTAATTGTTCCAGTGAGATCGTAATCCTGGACAGAGGACACTTTCCTAATTCCTCTGAGAAAGACAGAAGAGAGAAACTGCAGCCCCGGAGGTGTGCAGGAGACGCTGATCGTCCAGAGGCACCGTCCTTGTGGCTGTCGCATTCTCCCCGAAGGCTTTTCTGTTGGGTGTTTGCAGGAAGGCCGGCTTCCCTGGTGGCTCAGCGGGAAAGAATCCACCTGCCAATGCAGGAGGCGCAGGTTCGATCCCTGGGTTGGGGAGATCCCCTGGAGTAGGGAGATGGCAACCTACCCCAGTATACTTGCCTGGGAAATCCCACGGACAGAGGAGCCTGGCAGGCTACAGTCCATGGGGTTGCAAAAATGTTGGACACAACTTAGTGACTAAACAACAAGCAGGAAGAAGACAGGTTGCTCCCAGGGTGGAAGACTGCAAATTAGATGAAACGGAGCAACAAATGAACAGGAATGTCAAGGATACTGACAGGAAAAGGTTCAAGAGGTGATTCATGAAAGACAGAGCAAACTAGATGTGGCCCTTGAGGGAGAAGAGACAAGAATGACCCCAAATTTCTACAGCCGAGCAGACAGGAGTGCTGACCCCTGAGAAGGGAGACTAACAGGAGGTGAGTGCAGAACCGGGGTTTTGTCTGGGACATGTGATGCTCGGGTTTGGGTTGGCCAGGGCCTGAGGTAAGGGTGTGGAGCAGGAGAGAAAGAAATGAGAGAGGAGAAGAGTGGGCAGGCCGAGGTAACCCATCTTACTGTGGGAGTGATGGGAAAGGGAAGGGGTGGTGTTGAGAAGGAAGTGGGCGTGGTTAGTTCTGTGTTTTAGGAATACATTGACTCCAATATTGAGAATGGGGTGTTGCAGAGAGAGCAGAGGAAGGAGATGAGGTGGATGGTTTACCAGACACTGGGCATCACCCAGAGATGGTTTCATGTGCTTGTATAACCTGTGCAATCACACCCGGTCCTGCACTGCAAAGGGGACTGCATTTGGCTTAATGCTCTGCTTTTGCGATCCTAAGATTCTTAATAATTTTCTCTTTGAATCTGCGTTTTGTAAGTCAAGTCTGATGGGACTTGAGCCTGTGCTTGAGCGAAGGAGACTTGCCCAGTATGTCCGTCTGCCACTGGTCCTCGTGATGTCCATGAGCACAGAGTCTTAGTTGACCCACAATCCACGGGGTCTTGCACATCCATAACTATTTGATTGATATTCTTTGTATTTGAAGGAGAATTTGCCCTAATCTAAAGTCTTTGGCCATTTCTCCCCCCTTAAATATCTTTTAAATGTTTATCCATTTTTAAAACATAGAATGTTACTGTCTAGAATCTTGATGCCACCGAGATTTTCTTTTCCTTAAAAGTAACTTTGGGGACTTCCCTGGTGGTCCAGTGGTTAAGAATCTGCTTTGCGATGCAGGGGACATGGGTTCGAGCGCTGGTCAGGAAACTAAGATCTCATGTGCCAAAACTGAGCTCACAGGATGTGAGTACTGAACCTGTGAGCTACAACTAGAGTCCAGGCGCTGTAGGGAAAGATCCCAAACAAAGCAATGAAGATCCCATGCCTCAACTAAGACCTGATGGAACCTAATAAATAAATAAAACTCATTTGGTGGCCAAAGGAAACCATTCAAGGACCTAAAAAAGTAACTTGAACTTTTAACTTGAATACCTAAAACATTGTTACTTTAAGGAACAACAGTATCACTAAGCTAAGTGTTGGTATTGACCATTCTAGATTAATTCTCATAGGACCGAGTATGCCCTTTCAATATTTCGATTCAATCTTTTATATTTTGAAAATATTTTAAATTCAGTTTTAAAATACTTATTCTGCTTCTGTTTTACTTTTAGGGCCTTCAATTATGCATTTGTTGGATCTCATTTCCCTTTTGTATCTGTCACTTTCTCTCAAATCCTTTTTATCTCTTTTATTTACTCTTTATTGTCTTCACTTCTATTCTGTGTCTTTTACTACCCTTGTGTTTCTTCTAATTTAACTTCATCTGATTCCCCCCCTCTTTATTTTCTGATTTTCTCAGATTGTTTAAAATCCTCCTGTTGTCCAGCCATCTCATTTCTGAGTGCTTCTATTTCTCATATGTGCTGTTCTCTTAAAGCTTCTCACATTTTCTTAATTGCTTTCAACTCATTTAGCTTAGTGTCCACATATGTTCTCTTTGTCTGCCAGACCAGTCGTCAGTTTATTTTCATTTCTATTTTTTCCCTTGCAAAAACCTTTCTGTGGAGTTGTATTTTTCTTCTGTTTCTTAAATTTAAAACGTGAGCTTTTTTCCCTAGGTTTTATTTTATTTTATTTTCAGGCATTCTTTTTTTTCCATTTATTTTTATTAGTTGGAGGCTAATTACTTTACAATATTGTAGTGGTTTTTGCCATACACTGACATGAATCAGCCATGGATTTACATGTATTTCCCATCCCGATCCTCCCTCCCACCTCCCTCCCCACCCCATCCCTCTGGGTCTTCCCAGTGCACCAGCCCCGAGAACTTGTCTCATGCATCAGCCTGGGCTGGTGATCTGTTTCACCCTTGATAATATACATGTTTCGATGCTGTTCTCTGGAAACATCCCACCCTTGCCTTCTCCCACAGTCCAAAAGTCTGTTCTGTACGTCTGTGTCTCTTTTTCTCTTTTGCATATAGGGTTATCTTTACCATCTTTCTAAATTCCATATATATGTGTTAGTATGCTGTAATGTTCTTTATCTTTCTGGCTTACTTCACTGTGTATAATGGGCTCCAGTTTCATCCATCTCATTAGAACTGATTCAAATAAATTCTTTTTAATGGCTGAGTAATATTCCATGGTGTATATGTACCACAGCTTCCTCATCCATTCGTCTGCTGATGGGCATCTAGGTTGCTTCCATGTCCTGGCTATTATAAACAGTGCTGCGATGAACATTGGGGTGCACGTGTCTCTTTCAGATCTGGTTTCCTCAGTGTGTATGCCCAGAAGTGGTATTGCTGGGTCATATGGCAGTTTTATTTCTAGTTTTTTAAGAAATCGCCACACTAGTCTCCATAGTGGCTGTACTAGTTTGCATTCCCACCAACAGTGTAAGAGGGTTCCCTTTTCTCCACACCCTCTCCAGCATTTATTGCTTGTAGACCTTTGGATAGCAGCCATCCTGACTGGCATGTAATGGTACCTCATTGTGGTTTTGATTTGCATTTCTCTGATAATGAGTGATGTTGAGCAACTTTTGATGTGTTTGTTAGCCATCTGTATGTCTTCTTTGGAGAAGTGTCTGTTTAGTTCTTTGGCCCATTTTTTGATTGGGTGATTAATTTTTCTGGAATTGAGCTGCAGGAGTTGCTTGTATATTTTTGAGATTAATCCTTTGTCAGTTTCTTCATTTGCTATTATTTCCTCACATTCTGAAGGCTGTCTTTTCACCTTGCTTATAGTTTCCTTTGTTGTGCAAAAGCTTTTAAGTTTCATTAGGTCCCATTTGTTTATTTTTGCTTTTATTTCCAATATTCTGGGAGGTGGGTCATAGAGGATCCTGCTGTGATTTATGTCAGAGAGTGTTTTACCTATGTTCTCCTCTAGGAGTTTTCTAGTTTCTGGTCTTACATTTAGATCTTTAATCCATTTTGAGTTTATTTTTGTGTATGGTGTTAGAAAGTGTTCTAGTTTCATTCTTTTACAAGTGGTTGACCAGTTTTCCCAGCACCACTTGTTAAAGAGGTTGTCTTTTTTCCAATTGTATATCCTTGCCTCCTTTGTCGAAGATAAGGTGTCCATAGGTTCGTGGATTTATCTCTGGGTTTTCTATTCTGTTCCATTGATCTATATTTCTGTCTTTGTGCCAGTACCATACTGTCTTGATGACTGTGGCTTTGTAGTATAGTCTGAAGTCTGGCAGGTTGATTCTTCCGGTTACATTCTTCTTTCTCAAGATTACTTTGGCTATTTGAGGTTTTTGTTTTTCCATACAAATTGTGAAATTATTTGTTCTAATTCTGTGAAAAATACCGTCAGTAGCTTAATAGGGATTGCATTGAATCTATAGATTGCTTTGGGTAGTATAGTCATTTTGACAATATTGATTCTTCCAATCCATGAACACGGTATATTTCTCCATCTGTTTGTGTCCTCTTTGATTTCTTTCATCAGTGTTTTATAGTTTTCTATGTATAGGTCTTCTGTTTCTTTAGGTAGATATACTCGTAAGTATTTTATTCTTTTTGTTGCAGTGGTGAATGGTATTGTTTCCTTAATTTCTCTTTCTGTTTTCTCATTGTTAGTGTATAGGAATGCAAGGGATTTCTGTGTGTTAATTTTATATCCTGCAACTTTACTATATTCGTTGATTAGCTCTAGTAATTTTCTGGTAGAGCGTTTTCTATGTAGAGGATCATATCATCTGCAAATAGTAAGAGTTTCACTTCTTCTTTTCCTATCTGGATTCCTTTTACTTCTTTTTCTGCTCTGATTGCTGTGGCCAACACTTCCAAAACTATGTTGAATAGTAGTGGTGAGAGTGGGCACCCTTGTCTTATTCCTGATTTTAGGGGAAATGCTTTCAATTTTTCACCATTGAGGGTAATGCTTGCTGTGGGTTTGTCATATATAGCTTTTATTATGTTGAGGTATGTTCCTTCTATTCCTGCTTTCTGGAGAGTTTTAATCATAAATGGATGTTGAATTTTGTCAAAGGCTTTTTCTGCATCTATTGAGATAATCATATGGTTTTTATCTTTCAATTTGTTAATGTGGTGTATTACGTTGATTGATTTGCGGATATTAAAGAATACTTGCATTCCTGGGATAAAGCCCACTTGGTCATGATGTATGATTTTTTTAATATGTTGTTGGATTCTGTTTGCTAGAATTTTGTTAAGGATTTTTGCATCTATGTCCATCAGTGATATTGGCCTGTAGTTTTCTTTTTTTGTGGGCATCTTTGTCTGGTTTTGGAATTAGGGTGATGGTGGCCTAATAGAATGAGTTTGGGAGTTTACCTTCTTCTGCAATTTTCTGGAAGAGTTTGAGTAAGATAGGTGTTAGCTCTTCTCTAAATTTTTGGTAGAATTCAGCTGTGAAGCCATCTGGTCCTGGGCTTTTGTTTGCTGGAAGATTTCTGATTACAGTTTCAATTTCCTTGCTTGTGATAGGCCTGTTAAGATCTTCTATTTCATTCTGGTTCAGTTTTGGAAAGTTATACTTCTCTAAGAACTTGTCCATCTCTTCCAAGTTGTCCATTTTATTGGCATAGAGCTGCTGGTAGTAGTCTCTTATGATCCTTTGTATTTCAGTGTTGTCTGTTGTGATCTCTCCATTTTCATTTCTAATTTTGTTAATTTGGTTCTTCTCCCTTTGTTTCTTAATGAGTCTTGCTAATGGTGTGTCGATTTTGTTTATTTTTTCAAAAAACCAGCTTTTAGCTTTGTTGATTTTTGCTATGTTTTCCTAGGTTTTAAAAGAAGGTTGCTATGGAAGTGGCAGAAATGGGCCAGGTGTCTTTCTCTACATTTTTTATTCTTACTGTTAAAAACTCAAATGGTGGTCTCTCTGTGTAACTTTTTTTTTGATTCTCAGAAGTGAAGTGAAATGAAAGTTGCTCAGCCATGTCCAACTCTTTGCAACCCCATGGACTATACAGTCCATGGAATTCTCCAGGCCAGAATACTGGAGTGAGTAGCCTTTCCCTTCTCCAGGGTATCATCCCAACCCAGGTCTCCTGCACTGCAGGTGGATTCTTTACCAGCTGAGCCACCAGGGAACCCCAAGAATACTGGAGTGGGTAACCTGTCCCTTTTCCAGCAAATCTTCCAACCCAGGAACCAAACCAGAGTCTCCTGCATTGCAGGTGGATTCTTTACCAACTATTCTATCAGGGAAGCCCCTGATTCTCAGAAGTTAGCCTGAATTTTTTCCTGGGTTTCTTATTGTTCTATGGGCCGTGTTCTCTAATCTTTAGACTCTCACTGTCAAATGTGGTAACCACTCTAGAAATGAGTCTAAGTCCAGTTTGAGATGTAAAATACAGCTTAGTATGAAAAAAACAAAATAACACATTAATAATTTTTGTATTGATTACTGTTAAAATATTTTGAGAATATTGGATTAAATAAAATACATGATTAAAATTAATTTCATTTACTTTTGAATATGGCTACTAGAATATATAGGCTTCCCTGGTGGCTCAGTTGGTAAAGAATCTGCCTACAATGAAGGAGACACAGGTTCGATCCCTGGTTTGGGACAATTCCCTGGAGGAGGAAATGGCAACTCACTCTACTCTTCTTGCCTGGGAAATCCCATGGAGAGAGGAGACTGGTAGGCTGCAGTCCATGGGGTCACAAGAGTTGGACACAACTTAGCGACTACACCACCACCCCTACAATATATAAAATCACAAAAGTGGCTTGCATGGTGGTTCATGTCATATCCCTATTAGACAGTACTGCTTTAGACGTCACATTCTGCTGTTTCAATACGCAGAATTTGCTTCATCCCCACTACTTCCTTCCTATTACTTGAACCTTTGCTCTTACTTCCTCTCACTGTTCTTTTCTTGTTCAATTCATTTTTGATTTCTAGCAATTTTCTTTCAGGCTTTAACACCTGGGAGTGTGTCTTTTCTGGATATTTACTAAATCCTTGAGAACTTAGACCCATCATAGAATTCACCTTTCTGTATCATCTTTTCTGTCCTCACCTACAGCTTGCATTTCGGGAGGACACATCCCAGTTTATTCAGTGACTCTCAGATCGCCTTGCTCAGAGGATGGCATGTTCACCCACTCAGGATGGGGTATTCTCCTTTTGGGTATGCAAATATTTTAGAGATCTTTGGGGTTCTGTGCCGTCAGTGGTCCACTTTTAGTCCCTGGTGCTCCTGATCCCCAGCTCTCATGTCCTTCCTATCACTCCCAGTGGTTGGGCCACATCTGCTCGTACACCGGAGTTCATGGAGAATCTTTACACTCAGCTGGTTCACCCCTCCCTCTCTCCCTCCCTCCTGTTCTTCCTTCCTTTGTGCCATGCTGTGTGGCATATAGAATCTTAGGTCCCTAACCACGGACCAAACCTGTGCCCCTTGCATTGGGAGCATGAAATCTTAACCTCTAGGTTTCCAGGGAAGTCCCTATCACCTAGTTTTATTGAAGAGATTGAGTACAGATTTTTTTCCCTTTTGCTGCTGTGTTGATTTTCAGGGAACGTTTTAGGGATAATTGCAAAACTACACAGATGCCACGGCCTCAGGATGACTAGACTTCTCTCATTTTTTTATAATATATATAATTATTTAATCTATCTGGGATTAATTTTGATGAACAACATGAATTGGGGAATCTAACATTTTCCTTTTTAAAAAGAGCAATTCCTCTTTTTCATATTATTAAGGTTATATGTATATATTGAAGAAAACATACAGTATGGAAGAGCAAAAGAGAAAAAAAACTAATTATAATCCTTCCACCCAGAGAGAACCATTTTAACATTTTGATCTATAGGCTTCCAGGCATTTTTAAGTTGGCTGACCTTGAGCAAATTACTTAACATCTTTGAAATTCAGTACCATAATCTATGAAACTGGGGAAATAACATATTTCACTGAAACTAGTATGCCATCAATTGTAAGAATTACCTTTTTTGCCACTAAGAAAGAAAGAAAAAAAAAACACTGCCAATTAAACTATGACACACAAGCAATTAATTTTAGGTATGTTGATATATAAAAATTTAATCTTAGAATCACTTGAAAATGGTAATAATGACCTTACAGGACTGTTATAGAGATAAGATGATATAATGTGTATAAAGCATGATAAATGGTAACTACTATCATTCCATTATATTAATGTACTGAAAGTTTATTTACCTAGCTTCCTATTGTTGAACATCTATGTTTTGTCTATTATAAACATTAATGAGTCATTAATAGATAAGTGCAAATGATGATAAAATATTAAATCTTAATGATAGCCAAGAAATGCAAATCAAAACAATAATATTATTTAGCACTTTTCAAATTAATAGGATTTTTTTCACACTAAAGAAAAATTAGGAAAACCTCAATATCTGACAATACAATGTAACTAAATAAATTGTGATTCAGAGGTATTCTTAGCTATATAAAAAAAAAGGTGATTTACAAAGGTGAGCAATTAATAATGTCAAACTCCACAATTCATAATGAAAACACAATTATGTATATTCATGTGCTTATACATAATTGTTCAACAGGAGATAGAAGAAGAGACAAAGACCGACAAATTAGTAGCCAGAGGCTTTAATTCACCTCTCTAAGTTCATGACATTTACATTAAAGAGTAATAATATAAGACACCTAAAAACGTAATTAATGAGGTAGATCTAAAATATAATCACACCAACTCATCCTTAAAAACAATGACTGCACATTCCTTTCAAGCGGTCCTATTAGTTTACAAAATTGACAATGTATTAATTCAAAATAAAACAAAGGAAGGAATAGTGAGACAACATTCTCTGATCACAATGCAACATAGCCAAAAATTAATAAGATGCAAAAAGTATTTTTCTGCCTATAAAATTTAAAATTTTCAAACAAGTCTTGAGTCAAGAAGAAATCAAATTCCAAATTTCAAAGTGTTTAGAAAATGTGTAAGTGACCAGTCATGCTCTACTCTCTGCAACTCCATGAACTGCAGCCTGCCAGGCTCCCTCCTTGGTCCATGGGATTTTCCAGACAAGAATACTGGAGGGGTTGCATTTCCTACTCCAAGGAATCTTCCCAACTCAAGGATCAAAACAGTGTCTCTTGCATCTCCTGTATTGGCAGGTGAATTCTTTACCACTGCCCCACCTGGGAAGCCCATGTAGAAAATAGTGACAGTGAAAATCCTAAATCCTATAAGATAGAGAGAGGACCGTGATAAAACAAAGGAAAATTCATAGTCTAAAAAAAATCAGAAGGAAGGAATCTTACAGAGAAAAAAACCCAATGAATTAGAAAAGAAAAAATTTAACACTGCCAAATCCAGGTGCTAGTTCTTTAGGGCAAAAACAATAATATATCAATGGTTTGGTAATCTAACAAAAAATGAGAAAGTAAAAATGTACAAAATAATCATGCCAAGTGGAAAATAAATACAAACAAATAATTATAAGCGTTGTAAGCACTCAATATGCCAGCAAATTTGGAAAACTCAGCAGTGGCCACAGGACTGGAAAAGGTCAGTTTTCATTCCAGTCCCAAAGAAAGGCAATGCCAAAGAATGCTCATGCTACCACACAATTGCACTCATCTCACAAGCTAGTAAAGTAATACTCAAAATTCTCCAACCCAGGCTTCAACAATACATGAACCGTGAACTTCCAGATGTTCAAGCTGGATTTAGAAAAGGCAGGGGAACCAGAGATCAAATTGCCAACATTCACTGGATCATCAAAAAAGCAAGAGAGTTCCAGAAAAACATCTTTTTCTGCTTTATTGACTATGCCAAAGCCTTTGACTGTGTGGATCACAATAAACTGGGGAAAATTCTGAAAGAGATGGGAATACCAGACTACCTGACCTGCCTCTTGAGAAACCTGTATGCAGATCAGGAAGCAACAGTTAGAACTGAATATGGAACAGCAGACTGGTTCCAAATAGGAAAAGGAGTACGTCAAGGCTGTATATTGTCACCCTGCTTATTTAACTTATATGCAGAGTACATCATGAGAAACGCTAGGCTGGATGAATCAGAAGCTGGAATCAAGACTGATGGGAGAGATATCAATAACCTCAGATAGGCAGATGACACCACCCTTATGGCAGAAAGTGAAGAACTAAAGAGCCTCTTGATGAAAGTGACAGAGGAGAGTGAAAAAGTTGGCTTAAAGCTCAACATTCAGAAAACAAAGATCATGGCATCTGGTCGCATCACTTCATGGGAAATAGATGGGGAAACAGTGGAAACAGTGGCAGACTATATTTTTGGGCTCCAAAATCACTGCAGATGGTGATTGCAGCCATGAAATTAAAAGACGCTTACTCCTTGGAAGGAAAGTTAGGACCAACCTAGATAGCATATTAAGAAGCAGAGACATTACTTTGTCAACAAAGGTCTGTCTAGTCAAGGCTATGGTTTTTCCAGTAGTCATGTATGGATGTGAGAATTGGACTATAAAGAAAGCTGAGCGCCGAATAATTGAAGCTTTTGAACTGTGGTGTTGGAGAAGACTTTTGAGAGTCCCTTGGACTGCAAGGAGATCCAACCAGTCCATCCTAAAGGAGATTAGTTCTGAGTGTTCATTGGAAGGACTGATGTTGAAGCTGAAGCTTCAATACTTTAGCCACCTGATACAAGAGCTGACTCATTTGAAAAGACCCTGATACTGGGAAAGATTGAGGGTGGGAGAAGGGGATGACAGAGGATGAGATGATTTGATGGCATCACCGACTCAATGGACATGGGTTTGGGTAGGCTCTGGGAGTTGGTGATGGACAGGGAGGCGTCCTGCAGTTCATGGGGTTGCAAAGAGTCAGACATGTCTGAGTGACTGAACTGAACTGAAGAGAGACTTTGCTCTACTTTGTGCAGAAGCATTTGACAACTAGAAGAAATCAATACTTCTATTAGGAAAAAATAATTTGTCAAAATTGACCCCAGAAGAAAAAGAAATAATAAACAAATTGCCATAGAGGAAAGAGAAAACATTGTTAAGTATTTACTCACTTTTTTGAAAAATAATTCATTCCGAACAGTTTTACAGGGGAATTCTACCAGTGTTTTAAGGGACAGATAATTCTAATGATACTTAAACTGTTTCAGTGCATAAAAGAAGAAAAACTTTAATGTTCAATTGATTTTGTGAAGCAAAGATACACAAATATACATACTCATTGCATCTACGTACATCTCTGAATATTGATATAAATGTCCAAATTCAAATTGTTGCAAACAAAATACAACAGTGCTTCAAAACAAAACTAATACACTATAACCAAGTGTTCACTATACTAATAAATGAATAATTCAATATTGTAAAATCTAATAGAATTACTTAAAATTTATTCAAATCATTATTTAAAAATTATTACTTATTATGTAATAAAGCACATATAGGAGCATGTTAATGGAGGAATGTAGGTGGTAGATATATGCTTGTTCACAATGTAAGATTCTTTCATCTTTGGTATTTGTTTGAAAAATTTCATAATAAAATGGGAGAATATCTATTAATATAATTCATCATATTAATAGGTCTAAGGAGAAAAATCATAAGACCATCTCCATGAACATTGAAAGGCATTTGACCAAATTCAATATCTGTTCTTAATTTTTAAAACATTTAATGAAATAAGAAGAGATAATTATTTCTTTACATATCAAGTAGACTCATTTCACCTCATAAGCCAGCATTAACTTATAGTGGGAAAAAACACTAACAGCATTGCCATTAAAGTCAGGATAAAACAAAAGTGTTCAGTATCATATTGGACTATTATTTAGCATTGTTCTGTGAGAAGTAATCAATGTAATTAAGGAAAGACATTAGAGGTATGAAAATAAGAAAATGGGACATTATCTTTATTTGCAGATGATATGATAAGATTATATGATTGTGTAGCTATAAAACCCAAGAGACTAAACTGCAAAACTTATAAAAATAACATAGCTCAATAATGTAGTTGGGTACAAAATTAAGAGTCAAGAGTGTGTGTGTATATATTGTTGGTACTTAAAATAATATTTTATCAAAATGAGAAATACGTGATATTTGTATAAGTAAAACTTTGAAATACTAAAGATCACAAATGATGACTTTAAAAATGAAAAGTTTTTGAACAGAACACTCAAATTTAGGTGTCAGTTCTTTTAAAATTAATCTACAATATGATGAGATCCCAACAGTATTATTTAATGAGACCAACTGATTTTAAAGTTCAGATAAAAAAGAAACCAAAATAGGAAACCAATTTTTAAGTGTCAAGAAATTAGAAGCAAAGAGGGCACCAGATAATAAAATATTTGAGCTACATTAAGTACCGCAGTGCAGTGACGGTACTTGCATGTATAAACGGGTCCGTGGTACAGACTGTAAGTTCAGAATTAGACCCAAAGATGCACAGTGGTTTAGTATACAACAGAGGTGACATTTCAGTCCATATGAAAAAGACTTTTCAGTAGCCAGCCCTGAGGTAACTGTATAGTCATCTGGGAAAAAAAGTCAGATCTCTAGTTTGTACTTTACACCAAATAAATTTCAGGTGAGTTAGATTTAAACTTGGAAATTGAAACTGTAAGTTGCAGAAGAATGTTTTTATAATCTCGGAATAACAAAGGCCTTAGTAAGTATGACAAAAACCCAGAAGCCATAGAAAGATAGATAAATTCAACTATCTTTTAAAAAATCTCTAAGGCAAAAAACCACCAGAAGCCAAATCTGAAGAAATTGCAGACTGAGGGGAATTATATGCAACTCGTATCACAAAGAGCTAGATTATCTAACAAATATTAGTTAGTTTTAAAACTGTCTTAAGGAATAAGGTTTATTCTTTAGAGGTGAGCTTTGGAGGGTCACAAACCATTGTAATATCTAAAATATTTTACCTCCTAAGAATCCATTTTTGACCCCTGAAGGCCTGTTAACACCCACTGAGAATGTGCACTTTACAGGCTTTGCACATTTCCCCTCTGGGATTGTTGTTCTTATTTTTTCCATTTTTTAGGATTGTTTTGTATGTTACAGAACCTAGCTCTTTGTGATATGAGTTGCATATGAAATCAAAAGATGCTTACTCCTTGGAAGGAAAGTTATGACCAACCTAGACAGCATATTAAAAAGCAGAGACATTACTTTGCCAACAAAGGTCCGTCTAGTCAAGGCTATGGTTTTTCCAGTGGTCATGTATGGATGTGAGAGTTGGAGTGTGAAGAAAACTGAGCACCGAAGAATTGATGCTTTTGAACTGTGGTGTTGGAGAAGACTCTTGAGAGTCCCTTGGACTGCAAGGAGATCCAACCAGTCCATCCTAAAGGAGATCAGTCCTGATGTTCATTGGAAGGACTGATGGCTGAAGCTGAAACTCCAATCCTTTGGCTACCTCATGTGAAGAGCTGACTCATTTGAAAAGACCCTGATGCTGGGAGGGATTGGAGGCAGGAGGAGAAGGGGAAGACAGAGGATGAGATGGCTGGATAGCATCACCGACTTGATGGACATGAGTTTGGGTAAACTCCGGGAGTTGGTGATGGACAGGGAGGCCTGGCCTGCTGCGATTCATGAGGTCGCAAGGAGTCGGACACGACTGAGCGACTGAACTGAACTGAACTGAATACGATTAATTAAATTTTTCTCCTTATGGAGTTAATAATGAAAAATTGTTGAGAAATATGAATTTAAGGAAATAGTTGACAGAAAGGAAATATAGATGGTTGTTGTGTTTTCAGTCTCTCATTTGTATCTGACCCTTTGCGACTTCATGGACTATAGCCTGCCGGGCTCCTCTGTCCATGAGATCTCCCAGGCAAGAACATTGGAGTGGGTTGCCGTTTTCTTCTCCAGGGGACCGTCCTGACACAGCGATTGAACCTGTGTCTCCTGAGTCTCCTGCACTGGCAGACAGATTCTTTACCTCTGAACCACCTGGGAAAAATACTCTCACACAAAAACTTTAAGTGTTCGAAGCAGCATTATTCATCATAGCCAAATGGTTGAAACAGCCTCAATGTCCATCAATAGATGAATAAATAAAGAAAATGTGATATATTCATGCAGTGAAACATTAGACATGCGAAAGGAAGTGCTGATACATGCTACAGCACAGATGAACCTTGACAACATCATGTTAAGGCAAAGAAGTGGGGAAGGAAATGGTCACAACAGACCACATATTATATGATTTTATTTATATGAACTGTCCGACTCTGAGACCCAATACACTGGAGCCCACCAGGCTCCTCTGTCCATGCTGCTGCTGCTGCTAAGTCACTTCAGTCGTGTCCAACTCTGTGCGACCCCATAGACGGCAGCCCACCAGGCTCCCCCATCCCTGGGATTCTCCAGGCAAGAACACTGGAGTGGGTTGCCATTTCCTTCTCCAATGCATGTATGCATGCTAAGTCTCTGTCTATAGGATTTCCCAATTAAGAATCTGGAGTGGATTGCTACTTCCTCCTCCAGGGGTCTTCCCCACCCATAACAAATACCATTTTATCATCATCAGAGTTTTGCAGTTCCACCTATCTTTTTTACCTCCTTCCCCCAAGGACATCATTTTCCTTAATAATGGCGCCATTCCTATGTTTACAACATAAGTATATACCTACAAGTAACACACACAATTCTTTGGGATATTTTAAGTTTACATGAATAGTAGCATATTGGCCATATCTTCTTTTTAAATTCTTTTTTAGATTTTACATTTAGGTCTATGATTTGTTTTGCATTAGTCTTGTATATAGTGCAAAGTATGATTAGTTGTTTGTTTTTTGCACAAAGGTATTCATGTTTTCTAGTACCATCTGTTATTCTGCACTGTACTGTGTGTGAGATCTTAGTTCTCTGATCAGGGATCAAACCCAGGCCCTCTGTGTTGGAAGGCAAAGTCTTAAGCACTGGACCTCTGGAGAAGTCCCTGTCCATATCTTTTTAAGCCTTTTTCTGAGATTTACTCATGTTGATGTACATAAGTTTATTTTATTCATTATATCTGCTCTGCGGCTAGTATTTCATTGTATGAATAGTCTTCCATCTCCCTTCTAAGGTACAGTTGCTTCCATATATGCACTATGACATATAGTGCATGATAAACATTCTTATCCACATGTTCTTAGTACACAGGAAAACATCTGTCTTGGGTAGCTACGTGAAAATGAAATTGCTGAGTTGCAAGGCAACTTTAACTAGACTAGGTCCAGCATTATCAAGCTTACAGGCCCACCAGCAATAACAGTGCTTATTTCCCTACATCCTCTCTATCACCAGGTATCATATGATTTTTGAGTTTTGCCAAGTGATGGCTGTGAGATGTATCTCACTGTTGCTTCAGTTGCACTTTCCTGGTTCCCTGTGAGGTTGCAGAGCTTTTTACATACTTATTTACTTTGGGGTTTCCTCCTGGAGTCGCCTGTTCTTAGCCTTTGTCCATTTCCCCATTTTCCCCTCACTGATTTGTAAAAGTTCATTATACATTATGGACACTAATATTTTGTTGCAGTTAGTTTCTCGCAGACTGTGGTTTGTCTTTCACTTTGTTTGTGATATCTTTTATTGAATACAAATTTTTTTTGTATATACTAAAATGTATCCATGTTTGTCATTATGGTTCTTGTTTTCTTCTGTCTTATTTAGGAAATTCTTCCCACTCCAGTGTCATAAGCAAATGTTCCTATATTTATTTCTTAAAGTTTCAAGATTTTGCAACTTATTATTAGTCTTTAATCCACCAAGAATTAATTTTTTTATGTGATGTGAGGAAGGGATTTAATTTTATAATTTCCTCATAGGGACAACAAATCATTTCAATGTTGTTCTTCCTTTTCATTTTAGAAAATTGCAAACATAAAAAACATTACAGAGAAAAAGATAGTAAACTTGGTGTCCTCATCAATTAGCTTCAGCAGTGGTCTAATCATGGCCAATCTTCTTTCATCCATACCTTCAATCATTCTCTCTTCTAAATTATTTTGAAGCCAGACATCATGTAATTTCATCTCTAAATATTTAAGCATGAATCTTTAAAAGATCACTTTTTAACCCCAATAACATTATTACATCTAAAAAGACCCCAATAATTCTTCAACATCAATAAGCAAATTTCTACATGTTTTATCAGTTTTCTTTTTGCAGTTGGTTTGAGTCAGGATCCAAATAAAGTCCATATATTAAAGTTGGTTAAATGTTTCCTTACTGTATTTTATTATATAAGTATCTCCCTCCTCCTTTTTGCCCCCTTGATATTGGTTTATTAGAGAAACTAGACCTGTTCTGTACGGATTTCCACCTTCTGGGTTTCTCTGATCGCACCTTTGTGGTTCATTTAGTGTCTTCCTCTGTCGCTGTGTTTCCTGTAAACAGTTACTCTAGAGTCGTGACCAGATTCAGGTTTGACATTTGGCAAGATTACATCACATAGGATTTTTGTATGTTCATGAGCAGGTACATCAAGTCTAACTTCACATTTGCAGGGGGAAATGTTAACAACCATTGATGTGCCTAGATCTGTTATTTCATTAGGGTTTGAAGAATGGCAATATTTAATTGCATCACTTCTTTATCATTTATTATAGTTTATTAAATAGTCTTTCCCTTGTCCAATCATTTGTGCCAGTTCCTTGTATGTGTGGGTCAGTTTCTATGTTCTTTTCTCTGTTCTTTTTGTCTGTTTGTCTGTCATGGCACTAATGCCATGTGATTTAAATTACTCCAGCTTCTTGCCTGGAGAATCTCAGGGACAGGATCCTAGTGGGCTGCCGTCTATGGGGTTGCACAGAGTTGGACACGACTGACGTGACTTAGCAGCAGCAGCAGCAGCAGCTTCGTAGTAAGTCTTTATTTGGGGAGAGAATACATCACTGAATACATCAGCTTACACAAACACAACAACAAAATAAGAGCTATTCTTGACTCTTTATGATTCCACATATATTTTGGAACCAGCTTATCAAGTTCATGAGAAACTCTCTTGTTTTGGATGGCACTGCATCAAATCTATATACAAAGTTAGGGAGAATTTCTATCTTTATGTAACTGAGTTTTTTTTTTTTTCTTCCCATTTAATTAGTTGGAGGCTAATTACTTTACATCATTACAGTAGTTTTTGTCATACATTGAAATGAATTAGCCATGGATTTACATGTATTCCCCATCCCAGTCCCCCCTCCCACCTCCCTCTCCACCCCGACTCCCTCTGGGTCTTCCCAGTGCACCAGGCCCAAGCACCTGTCTCATGCACCCAACCTGGGCTGGTGATCTGTTTCACCCTAGATAATATACATGTTTCAATGCTGTTCTCTTGAAACATCCCACCCTCGCCTTCTCCCAGAGTCCACAAGTCTGTTCTATACATCTGAGTCTCTTTTTCTGTTTGTAACTGAGTTTTTACATCTACTAATATGACTTACCTATCCATTTACTTTGGTCTTTTATGTATTTCAGTGAAGTTTTATAATTTTCTCTTTAAAGGCCTTGTACATCTTACAGATTTTGTTATTGTGAATGATATCTTTAAAAACTTACCTTTTCTGGCTTTTTGTTGCTGGTGTGTGGGATTGCAATTAGTTTCTGTATATGGAATTTATATTTATCGGCTTGCATTTTTATCAAGCTCCGTTATTCTGATAGCTTGTTGGTAGATTTTCTTGGAATTTTTTCAAATGTAGTCAATGATTTATTTAATCTGAGAATAATGACTTATCTGTCATTTTCCATTTATATGTCTTTTCTCTCTTATTTTAAAATAATTATTATTTTAATCATGTTATAACTTTTAAAAAATATTTTTAAAATATTTTTTAAAATATTTGTTTATTTTTGGCTATGCCAGGTCTTCATTGCTGCAGGGACTTTTCTCTAGTTTCGGCAAGTGGGGGCTGTTCTCTAGTTGTGGTGTGTGAGCTTCTTACTGCTGTGGCTTTTCTTGTTGCAGGGCAGGGACTCTAGAGCACGTGGGCTCAGAAGTTGTGGCACACAGCCTTAGTTGCCTCGTGGCATGTGGGATCTTCCCTGACCAGTGATCAGACCCGTGTCTCCTACAATAGCAGCTGGATTCTTTACCACTGAGCCAGCAGGGAAGCCCTTTTTTCTTTTATTAATTGTATTTGTCTAGTATAATATTGATATAAGTGGTGATAGCAGTTACCACTTTTTTTATGGGGGAGTTTTATTTTTGTCCAACTTTATTGAGCTATATTAATAATTGACATGTAACACTGTGTAAGTTTAAGGCATTCCATGTGATGAAGCATGTATAATATTGCAAAATGGTTATCACAGTAAGGTTAATTAACACACCCTCACCTCATATAATCACCAGTTTGGGGTTTTTGTTTGTTTGTTTGTTTTTTGTGGTGGTAGTGATAAAGCATTTTAGATCTATTCTCTTAGCAGTTTTCAAATATACAATACAGCATTGTTAACCGCACTCACTGTGTTGTATGTTTGATCCCCAGATCTTCTTCATCTTATAGTGAAAGTTTGTGCCCTTTGACCAGTAAGCACCCCTCCTGAGACAATGTAAGTGAACTTTCTCTAGTTGCGGTGAACAGGGGCTCGTCTTCATTGCAGAGTGCCGGCTTCTCACTGCAGGGGCTTCGCTTGTTGCGCAGCACGGATTCTAGGCGCTCGGGCTTCAGCAGTTGCGGTGTGCAGGCACATAGGCTCGGCTGCTTCTTGGCGCGTGGGATCTTCCCTGACCAAGAATTGAACCTGGGTCCCCTGCAATGGCAGGCGACTCTTAACCACTGGACCACCAGAGAAGTCCCCCTTTTCATTCTTATTATTGCTTATTGGTGCTTTCTCTGTTTTTTCTTGATAAATTATGTTTGAAATTTGTATATTTTAATAAATTTTGCAAAGAACCAAATTAGGGTCTTTTTAATTTCGTTATCAGAGTATATCATCTGCATGATATTGGAGTTTCTAAGACTACTCTGATCTAGTAGTTGGCTGTTTTTATAACTGTTCCACGTACTGTGCTCTGCCAGGTTGCTCCAGTCACGTACAGTTCTTTGCGACCCTATGGACTGTAGCCCGCCAGGCTCCCTTGTCCATGGGATTCTCCAGACAAGAATACTGGAGTGGGTTGCTGTGCCATCCTCCAGGGGATCTTCCTGACACAGAGATCGAACCCACGTCTCTTATGTCTCTTGCTTGGTGTATATGCTTTGAAAAATCGGCTGTTCTCTAAAGCTGAATGCAGGGTTCTAAACAGCTTTATAAGTTTGAGGTTGTTAATTGTGTTGTTCAAATCTTGTTTATTGCTAATTTTAGTTTTCATCTGCTTGACATATAAATAAGAGAGAGTACATTAAAATCTCCCTGTTTGTGGATGTGGCTACAGTTTCAGTAGCATTTTGCTTTATATATTTTGAGGGTGTTATAGATGCATGTAGGTTTAGCATTCTTGCATTTTAATTGTTTCTTATTATGCAACACTGCTCTTTATCTCTATTAGTGCTTTTGCCTCAAAATCTATTTTGCCAGATCTTAATATAGCTATGTACATGTGTGTGCTCGATATGTCCGATTCTTTGCAACCCAGTGGACTAGAGCCCCCCAGGCTCCTCTGTCCGTGGCAAGAATACTGGAGTGGACGGGTTTCTTCCTTCAGGGGATCTTCCGGATCCAGGGGTCAAACCTGCGTCTCCTGCATTAGCAGGTGGATTCTCTACCACTGTGCCACCTGGGAAGCCCTAATAAAGCTATACCAGCTTCTAAATCGACTTCCCCTGTGCCTCAGTGGTAAAGAATCTGCCAGCAATGCAGGAAATGTAGGAGACTCGAGTTTGATAGCTGGGTTGGGAAGATCCCCTGCAGGAGGAAATGAGATCCCACTCCAATATTCTTGCCTGGGAGATCTCATGGACAGAGGAGCCTGGTAAGCTACAGTCCGTGGGATCGCAAAGAGTTGGACACGACTGAGTATGTATGCAGCCTTCAAATTATTTTCAATTAAGTTTCTCTGATGTAACTTTTTCTGTATTTTAATTTTAACCTTCTGAGATGCAGTCTTTTACTATACACAGCTGTCTGCTCTCCCCACCTCCCATCTTGCCCCAATCTAAGTATCTTTGTTTTTTAACTGGCAGGTTAGTCTGTTTATATTTAATGTGAGTTCTAATATGTATCTCTATCATCTTATTTTGTGTTGTTTGCCATACTTTTTCTTTTTCCCCTTTTTTCTGCCTTCTATTTGATCGGTGAGATTTCTTTATTTCCTCCCCTCCTTTTTTTCCTCAGTGGTTTGGAACACTGTTCTCTGCTTTCAGAAGGTATGCTTAAGTTTTTATAATGCATGCTTGAACAACCAAAGTCTGAAGTTAATGAATGTCCTTGTCTGTCTTGTGGTTGCTCAGTCGGTAAGTCGTGTCTGATTCCTTGCGACCCCATGGACTGTTGCACGCCTGACTTCCCATTGTCCTCTCCATCTCCTGGAGTTTTCTTAGTTCATGTCCATTGAATCAGTGATGCCATCCAACCATCTCATCCTCTGTCACCCTCTTCTCCTTCTGCCTTCAATCTTTCCCAGCATCAGGGTTTTTTTCAAATGAGTCAGGTGTTTGCATCATGTGGCCTAAGTATTGGAGCTTCAGTTTCAGCATCAATCCTTCCAAAGAGTTTTCAGGGTAGATTTCCTTTAAGATTGATTGCTTTGCTCTCCTTGCTTTCCAAGGGATTCTCAAGAGTCTTCTCCAGCACCACAGTTTGAAAGCATAAGTTCTTCAGCACTCTGCCTTCCACACTGTCCAGCTCTAACATCCATACATGACTACTGGAAAGACCATAGCTTTGATTATATGAACCTTTGTCGGCAAAGTGATGTCTTTACTATTTAACATACTGTCTAGGTTTGTCACAGCGTTCCTGCCAAGAAGTAATCGTCTTCTAATTTCATGGCTCCAGTCACCATCCACAGTGATTTTAGAGCTCAAGAAGAGGAAATCTGTCACTGTTTTCACCTTTTCTCCTTCTATTTGCCATGAAGTGATGGGGCCAGATGCCATGATCTTAGTTTTTTTTAATATTGAGTTTTAAGCTGGCTTTTTCACTCTCCTCCTTCACCCTCATCAAGAGGGTCTTTATTTCCTCTTCGCTTTCTGTCATTACAGTGGTATCATCCATATATCTGAGGTTGTTGATATTTCTCCTGGCAAACTTGATTCCAGTTTGTAACTCATTTAGCCCAGCATTTCTCATGGTGTGCTCTGCATACAAGTTAAATAAACAAGGTGGCAATAAACAGCCCTGTCATACTCCTTTCTCGATCCTGAATCAGTCAGTTGTTCCATACAGGATTCTAACTGTTGCTTCTTGACCCACAGACAGGTTTCTCAGGAGACAGGTAAGATGGTCTGGTATTCCTACCTCTTTAAGAATCTTCCACAGGTTGTCAAGATCCACAGAGTCAAAGGCTTTAGCGTAGTCAATGAAGCAGAGGTAGATGTTTTTCTGGAATTCCCTTGCTTTCTCTATGATCCCATGAACATTGGCAATTTGATCTCTGGTTCCTCTGCCTTTTCTAAACCCAGCTTGAACATCTGGAAGTTCTCAGTTCACGTAATGCTGAAGCATAACTGAAGGGGCTTGTGTAACTCAATGAAGTTATGAGCCATGCCATGCAGGGCCACCCAAGATGGATGGGTCATAGTGGAGAGTTCTATCAGAATGTGATCCACTGGAGGAGGGAATGGCAAACCACTCCAGTATACTAGCCATGAGAACCCCATGAACCCTTGTCTATACCCTTTCCCAAACTATTCAGGGGTCTGATAACCACTCACTCCTTCCTACATTGTCCATGTTTTTCTTACCTAGAGATTTAATTTCATATTGGTGTTTTTTTTTCATTTTAGGTGAAAGCTAAAACAGATTTATTCAGTATTCTCAAGTAGATTATATAATGCAACCAATTAATTTTATTGAAGTATAGCTGATTAATTCCACATTGTTTTAAATCTTCTCCAAATTAAAAATCTCTAGCATCTAGTTTCCTCACCTTAGGGCTACTGAACTTCAGTTTGTACAGACCTGGCTTTTGGAAATCTCTCTATTTCTTACAACTTGACATTCATTTATGTGTATTTGTGTTTATGGGGAGTGATTGACTTGGTCTCTATTTTGAAATATTATAGAATATTTTATATAAGATTTCTAGAAGGATTCTAGGTGATAGCAGGAAAGGATACCACACCATCTCAGTTTGCCATACTGAATGGCACTTCAGATTTTTTGGCATTTATGTATGTCAATTTAAAGAATATACAGTTTGTCTGTGGATTTTTTTTTTAACACATAGTGTATCATATTGTATATGTGATACTGCGTCTTCTTCTGTGAATTATAAGCATCTTTTCTATCAGTTTCTATACATCAAATTGATTCATTTTTAACTATTGTGGTGTATTGCATAGTATGGACTTAATATAGTTTATTCAGCTACATTCTGTTTGATGGACTCTCAGATTATTTCCAGGTTTTGCTTTTATAGGGAAAACTGAAAAGTCAACATGCATGCTCCGTTGAAGTACGTACTAATGTTTCTCCAGGGTAGAAGCAAAGATGTGGAATTATGTTATAGGATACATTTTTTCTTCTGGTCCTGCGCAAATGCCCTTCAAAGTGGGAATGGCATTTTATATACATTTTCAAATATATATTTTATACTCCTCTCATAATATATGAATGTATTATCCTTGTCCTGCCAATACTTGTGGTACTCCAACTTGAAAAAATCTGCTAAACTAATGAGTAAAAAATAGTATCCTTTTACTTTACTTTGCAGTTAGTCCCCTGATGACTAGTGAAATGAAAGATCTTTTAAAATATGATTACTGACCGTTTGTATTTCCTTTTCTGTGAATTGCCTGTTCATATCCTTTGTCTGGTTTCTATTAGATTGTTCTTTTTTTTTCTTATTGACTTGTAAGAATTCTTTATTCATTCTTGGCCCTAATCCTTTGTCTCTTAAAGAGGTTGTCAATATTTTTAACACATTTGTTGCTGTTCAGGAATTTTGTGGTGTCATCTGTCACACAGAACAATGGCTTATGACGTAGTCAAAGCATTCAACTTTGCGTTTATGGTCTTGTGCTTTATTTAAGAAGCAGCACATACCCCAAGTTGTTAACACATTCTTCCGTATTTTTTCTAACACAGTTGTTCTGTGTTTATCTTTTAGAACTTTAATCCATTGGAACTTTTTCCTTGTGGATAGCGTAACACTGTGTGAAATTTCTCAGTTGTGTCCGACTCTTTGCTACCCCATGGACTATACAGTCCATGGAATTCTCCAGGCCAGAATACTGGAGTGGGTAGCCTTTCCCTTCTCCAGGGGATCTTCCCAACCCAGGGATTGAACCCAGGTCTCCCTCACTGCAGGCAGATTCTTTACCAGGTGAGCCACAAGGGAAGCCCTTATGTAAGGTAAGGATCTAATTTTATATTTTCAAATGGGAGGCAGTTTTCCCAATATCATTTATTGAATAGCACATAATTTCCTTATGCATTTGATGTATCTTATTAGATTAATAAGCCAATGGACAGACTATACCCGAATTTTCTACTCAGTTCTGTTATCTATTTGTCTTTTCCTACTCCAATGTCATGACATTTTAATTTCTGTAACCTTACAAACTCATGAATCTTATAGAACATTATATGTGATACTGATCTGGTCAATTCATATATATCTGTTCTTCCATATTAATTGTAGAATCAGCTTATATAATTCTGTGAAAATTTTATTGAGCTGCAATTGATATTACTTTGACTTCTTTTTAGAACTTTTATTGGAGTATAGTTTATTTACAATGTTGTGTGAGTTTCAGGTATATAGCAAAGTGATTGTTATACATATAGTCTTTCATTTTCAGATTCTTTTCTCCTATAGGTTATCACAGAATATTGAGTAGAGTTCCTTATGCTATACAGTAGGTCTTTGTTGGTTATCTATCTTATATACAGTAGTGTGTGTATGTTAATCCCAAGTTCCTGATTTATCCCTCCCCTCGCCGCTGCTTCTGCTTTGGTAACCATCAGTTTGTTTTCTATATCTGCAAGTCTATTTCTGTTTTGTAAATAAGTTCATTTGTATCATTTTTTAAAAGCAGATTCCATGTATGAGTGATAGCATATGATACTTGTCTTTTTCTGCCTGATGTACTTCACTTAGTATGATAATCTCCAGGTTCATCTATGTTGCTGCAAATGGCATAGTTTCATTCATCTTTATGGCTGAGTAATATTCCATTGTATATATGTACTACATTTTCTTTATCCATTCTTCTGGATGGACTCTTTGGTTACCTCCATGTTTTGGCTATTATAGTGATGCAATGAAATTGGGGTGTGTGGGTCTCTTAGAAATATGGTTTCCTCGGATATATGCCTAGGAGTGGGATTGCTGGATCATATGGTAGCTCTATTTTTAGTTTTGCTTTCTTTTTACTTCCAACATGTACACTTCATTATATGACAAATATATCTCAATAAAAGATGTTTAGAAAATTTAATACAAAGAATTGCATACATAATGTAAAGGTGTAGATTATGTTGAAGTCTGCATGTATTTTTTAAATTAATTTATTTATTTTAATTGGAAGCTAATTACTTCACAACACTGTGGTGGTTTTTGCCATATATTGACATGAGTTAGCTACGGGTGTACAAATGTCCCCCATCCCGAACCCCCGTCCCACCTCCCATCCCATCCCTTTGCGCTGGCTTTGAGTGCCTTGTTTCATGCATCAAACTTGGACTGGTCATCTATTTCACACATGATAATATACCTGTTTTGATGCTATTCTCTCAAATCATCCCATCCTCACCTTCTCCCACAGAGACCAAAAGTCTGTTCTTTATATCTGTGTCCCTTCTGCTGTCTCGCATATAGGGTCATCATTACCATCTGTCTAAATTCCATATATATGCATTAATATACTGTTCAGTTCAGTTCAGTCACTTGGTCGTGTCCAACTCTTTGTGACCCCATGGAATGCAGCACGCCAGGCCTCCCTGTCCATAACCAACTCCTGGAGTTTACTCAAACTCATGTCCATTGAGTCAGTGATGCCATCCAACCAACTCATCCTCTGTCATCCCCTTCTCCTCCCACCTTCAATCTTTCCCAGCATCAGGGTCTTTTCAAATGAGTCAGGTTTTCACATCAGGTGGCCAAAGTATTGGAGTTTCAGCTTCAGCATCAATCCTTCCAATGAATATTCATGACTGATCTCTTTTAGGATGGACTGGTTGGATTTCCTTGCTGTCCAAGGGACTTTCAAGTGTCTTCTCCAACACCACAGTTCAAAAGCATCAATTCTTCGGCACTAAACTTTCTTTATAGTCCAACCTTCACTTCCATACATGACTACTGGAAGAACCATAGCTTTGACTAGATGGACCTTTGTTGGCAAAGTAATGTCTCTGCTTTTTAAAATGCTGTCAAGGTTGGTCATAACTTTTCTTACAAGGTGCAAGGGTCTTTTAATTTCATGGCTGCAGTCACCATCTGCAGTGATTTTGGAGCCCCCAAAATTAAAGTGTCACTGTTTCCACTGTTTCCCCATCTATTTGCCATGAAGTGATGGGACCAGATGCCATGATCTTAGTTTTCTGAATGTTGAGTTTTAAGCCAACTTTTTCACTCTCCTCTTCCACTTTTATCGGGAATCTCTTCAGTTCCTCTTCACTTTCTGCCATAAGGGTGGTGTCATCTGCATATCTGAGGTTATTGATATTTCTCCCGGCAATATTGGTGTTTTTCTTTCTGGCTTTTCACTCTCCAATTTTATCCACCTTATTAGAACTGATTCAAATGTGTTCTTTTTAATAGCTGAGTAATGAGTTTATGTACCACAACTTTCTTATCCATTTGTCTGCCGATGAACATCTAGGCTGTTTCCATGTCCTCGCTATTGTAAACAGTGCTGTGCTTCAGTTTTTAAAGGAGCGTCCATACTATTCTCCATGGTGGTGTACCAATTTACACTCCCTTGAAGAGTGCAGGAAGGTTCCCTTTTCTCTACATCCTTTCCAGCATTTATTGTTTGTAAGCTTTTTGATGATGACCAATCTGACTGATATGAGGTGATTCCTCACTGTATCACCTCAGAAAAATGATTCATTTAAAAAATATACCAGGTGAAATGTGTTAAAATTATTCTATATATATAGATCACATATTTTTAAATGTATCTAGTAAATCGCCCTATTAATGAAATTATTCATATCTTCTGTATTTTTACTTCTTTTTGCCTAATTGATTTGACAAAGACAAAGTGATGCAATAACATTAAGGTATCCTATTAAGACTGTAATATTTCCACATTTATCTTGGTATTTCTAATTGCTTTTGCTTTGTATATTGCTGTTTTAAAAATACCATTTATTAGATTTTTTAATAAAGAAAATGTTAAAGAATATCCCATAATCTCACCATCAACATAATACTTAACAACTCCCCAAACACACTAAAACACACACATACCCACATGGTGAGGAAATTCAAATTGTACAGAAAGTCAGAAAACAAAAACTCAAATTTCCTGCTTCACTCTCCCTCCTCCCAGAGGTAATCAGTGCTAACAGTCTGGCAAAATTTTTGCTGAGATCACCTTCTTTCCTTGCAGCCTTGTCCCACAGATCCTTTTGTTCCTGGATTCCCAGTTAGAAACTGAGCGTGGCCCCTGTGGCGGTCCAGCCTCTGCCGGTGTTTTAGAGCAGGTGTTTTCAGATCTCCGGTTGCCAGTGCCTCTGCTCTGAAGCTGCTTAGTCCTAAGAAAGCTGCCTTCCAGAGCAGTGCTTCTTAGACATTTATGTGCGCACAAATCCCTAGAGATACTGGTAAAACAAAGTTCTGATTCAGTGGATCTAGAGGAAGACCTGAGACTGCATTTGTAACAGTCTCCCAGGTAGCACAGCCTTGGTTCATGGGCCACACTTTGAGTTGCAAGACCCTGTCTTTAAACTTGGCCCCACTTGGGAACCCCCTAAGAAGTTTTATAAAATGTGGATGCTGGGGTACCAGCCCCAGAAATCCTGATTTAATTGGTTGGGTTGTGGCCTATACACAGAGAGTTAGAAAGCTCTCCAGGTAATCCTAACACTCAGAGAAGTGTGAGAACCACAGTTCTTGACAAGCTTTCTTCCTCTTCGGGACACTTCGCTTTTTCTATAAAATTGCTCTCAGCAGTTGCCTGAGCTTAAGCTGCGATTGAAGCTTCTATAACCTGTTCCCCTGGGGTCTCAGTGAGATCCAAGGTCTCTCCCATGTGCTTGCAAGGCACAGCCTTCGCTTTGGGCTGGTCCAACCTCAAGGAGACTTCTTTCTTAATCTTCTTCTACAGTCATGGGATCTGTCCCTACAATTCCAGGCCCCTGTGTGTTTGCTTTCTCCTTTCAATAAGGCACTGTTTTTGTCCCGTGGTATGTCCCAGAGTGAAAGACAATGATAGCAAAAAGTTGTAGCTATGCTAAAAGTGTCCATTGAGCAAACACATATTGCCCCATTTTCACGTCCAGGTTGGACAACCCTACCAGTTGTGTTCCATCAACCAGCATCTAACCTAGGCCTGGCTCCATCTGTCATTATCCCACCTGACCCCCTGCTTCATGTATCTTTACGTCTGCAGTGCCTTCCCTTAGAAAACGTGGTTCTCAGGGCCTTCCTGGTGGCTCAGTGATGAAGAATCCTCTGCCAGTGCAGGAGATGCAGGTTCGATCCCTGGTCCGGGAAGATCCCACGTGCTGTGGAGCAACTAAGCCTGTGCACCACAACTTCTAAGCCTGTGCTGTGGAGCCCGGGAGCCACAGCTGCTGAAACCTGCCCGCCCTAGAGCCTGTGCTCTGCAACAAGAGGAGCCACTGCAATAAGAAGTCTGTGCACCCCAACTAGAGGGTAGCCCCCACTTGCTACAACCAGAGAAAAGTCTGCCCAGCAACACAGACCCAGCACAGACAAAAGTAAATAAATAAATAAAATGATTTAAAAACAAAAGCACGAGGTCCCTGGGTGGCAGCCTCAGCATCACTCAGGAATTGGCTAGAAATTCAAAATCCTCAAGTACCATCCGAACCCTGAGTGTGGGACACGGAAACCAGTGTTTTATCAAGCCCTGCGGGGGATTCTTATGCCTACTCAAGCTTGAGAGCCCTTGCCCAAGACCATCAGTCAGAGGTTGACGGATTTATTTGATCTGGGTTGGTGCTCAAGCGTCACTATGTTGAACAGTTTTCCCAGGTGATTCTAATGTGCAGCCAGGAGTGTGCACCACAGCCTTTGAGAGTTCTAATTCCTTAGATTTATCAGGCCATTCTCTCAGGGGCTAGGCAATAACTTGATCTCCAGCGACAGTGGTCCTATTACCTTGAGATTCACCTTGTGATACTTCTAGTATTTTATGCCGATTAATTCCTCTTCCCTCTCCAATTTGCATGGATTCTCTGTAACTCCTTGGTTTAGATGCTCCTGAGGGGAGAAGTCTCAGTGGCTCCAGTGATATACTATTGTTACTAGTATGTGTGTGTGTGTGCGCGTGTGTGTGTGTGTGTGTGTGTTCATGTGCATGTGTATGTGAATAAGAGGCCATCTCCCAATGATGTCCTGGATATGATAACCTTAAGGAGACTCATTCTAGTCTCCCTCTGAGATCTTGCTTCTCTTTCTCTAGTACATTTCTTCAATCGTTGTTTCTGGTGTATTAGGTCAAGACATGGGCCT
This sequence comes from Odocoileus virginianus, assembly GCF_023699985.2. Taxonomy (NCBI): domain Eukaryota; kingdom Metazoa; phylum Chordata; class Mammalia; order Artiodactyla; family Cervidae; genus Odocoileus; species Odocoileus virginianus. The sequence goes on from NC_069675.1 coordinate 92,334,854, forward strand.
TCCTCTAATGCTGTGTTTACTTTTCCCTTTCATATCCATCTATTCTGCCTTCAGGATCACATTTGCTGTCTCATATCCATCTAGTCCTTGAAAGTGAAAGATGCTCAGTAGTGTCTGACTCTTTGTGACCCCATGGACTATATAGTCAGTCCATGGAATTCTCCAGGCCAGAATACTGGAGTGGGTAGCCAGTCCCTTCTCCAGGGGATCTTCCCAACCCAGGGGTTGAACCCAGGTCTCCTGCACTGCAGGCGATTCTTTACCAGCTGAGCCACCAGGGAAGCTGAGCCATGCATGGAACTGCGGTGCAGATTAAATTTTACTTAAGAAACAGTAAAAGCAAAACGTAGTTGTTCCCTTACTGTCTTAAACGTCAGTTTGGTAGACTGAATAATGTCCTCCCAAGATGCTCCTGCCTTAGTCTCCAGGACCTGTGACTCTTACCTCACATGGTAAAAGGGATACTGCAGATGTGTTAAGTGATGGATCTTGGGATGGGGAGATTAGATCATCCCAGTGGGCCCTAGATGCAATCCCAAGGGTCCCTGTGAGAGGGAAGTTCAGGGTAAAGAAAAGTTGATGTAGCAACAGAAACACAGGGAGAGAGATTGGTAGATGCTATGCGGCTGGTTTTGAAGATGGAAGGAGGGGTCATGAGCCTAGGAAAGCAGGGGGCTTGTAGAAGCTGGAAAAGGCAGGGAAGCAAATTCTTCCTGGAGCCTCTGGAGGGAGCACAGCCCCCACAACACCTCAAATTTTGGTCCAGTGAAACTCATTCTGGACTTCTGATCTCTAGAACTACAAGAGAGTAGATTTGTGCAGATTTGTGCAGTCTTCAAACATTAAGCTGTGTTAATTTCTTAGAACAGCAATCAGAAACTAATACAGTCTATGTAGGGATAACTATACTTTCTCTCCTCTGTAATAAAAGTGTCACCTTGCTATACCTATCCACTGAGAACCCACAGCCTAGTGTGTGTATGTGTGTGTGTGTGTGTGTGTGTGTGTGTGTGTGTATCCTAAGAGCAACCACATGAGTCACAGCCTATTATTATCCCCATTTTATTGATGAGGAAACTGAGGCTCAGGAAGGCTAACAGTTTGCTCAAGGTCACATAGCTAAAAAGTGACAGAACTGGGATTCCACGTCCATGTTTACCTCTGTTCCTAAAATAAGTGGTGGAAGGGACAGATGGAATGGAGCAGACCACACTCTTTGCAGAATATATTGCTTCCAGATAACACAGGAGAGCAAAGATCAACTAAAAGCATGTTTAGTCTTGTGTGTGACCCTGAAAAGATGCAGGCAGCCTGCCTCTTAGCTCTGGTTGGCTGACTTGTAAAGAAACACTTGGGCAAGGGAAAAAAAATAACTTTTTATAGTATATTATAGTTGATTGTCTTAGATATGTGACATACAAGCATATTTTCAAAAACTATTTCATAGACAGTTAACATTATGGGTGCATGAGCATTAAACGCGATGTGATTTTATGCCAAGATTTTGGCTATTTTTTATGCATTTAACAAAAAGTGGCATCTTCTCGCCATGCCCTCCCTTCATGGTAGCAGTGATTGTCTAAATGCTGCCTAGACACTGGGTCTTGGCCCAAATCCATTCACTGATGTATCCTGGTTTAGTGGAAGTATAATCAGTGTCTGACACTTTCCAGGATTTAAGAGAGTTCCCCTTAAAGAGAAAACGAAATGGCCGCAAGAAAAAACAAATCAGGCATGTGGCCCCAAAGAGAACAGTGGCCAAAATGTCTGCAATGTTACATTATGTATTAGCCCCCTAACTTTCAAAACTTAAAAATAAGAGATAGAGTGATGAAATACCTTTACACTTTGTGCTTTTTTAAAAAAGGAGACAAGTCAAGTTTATCAGCATAACACCAGCTACCAAAATAATTTTGAGTTTCCAGCCAACTCATTCAGGAGGAATCTGTTCACTGGGTTCTTGAGTTGACCCCACATGACCCGCCTCCAGAAACAAAGGCAGCCTTGTGTTGGAGCTCTAGTGAATGCTGGACTGGGGAGCAGGGGGTGGCCAGCCTTTCTTTCTCTTTTTCCCATCTGCCTTCAAAATCATGGTCTGTGTAGCACTCTGTAAGGCAGGAGGGCCCCAGATTGGGAGAGCTAACCTGGGAGCAGCCATCTCTCCATACCTGAATCTTGGGTAATTCAGGACGAAGGTCAGTCTGAAACATTGCAATTGAAAACAAAGTCTCATTACAGAAAAATAGATCTGACATTGTCACTCCTCTTCTGAAAATCCTTCTATGGCTTCATGTGGCTCTAGGGAAAAATTTTAGCTGTAGATGATGGCCTGTGAGGCTCTGCTGGGTTGGTGCCTCTTCCCCTCATTTCAAGCCACCTTCTGGTTTCTTTTTTTTTTTTAACTGAATTTAGAAATTTATATCAAAATTCATGTATGTGACTTAAGACAATAGTCCCTAACCTTTTTGACACAGGGACTGGTTTCATGGAAGACAGTTTTTCCATGGATCGGGATGGGGGGGGTGGGGGGGAATGGTCTTGAGAGGATTGAAGCACATTATGTTTATTGTAGACTTTATTCCTATTAGTAATACAGCAGCTCCACTTCCGATCATCAGGCATTAGATCCCGGAGGTTGGGGACCTCTGATTTAAAGAATCAAATAGCAGCGTAAGGTTTATAACAAAAAACAATGGTCCCTACTACATCTTGAATTTCTCCCTTCTAAGAGACAGCTTTGAACTTTGGACAATCTCTTTGCTATTTGCCATCATACTTCAAGGCAACTATGTACATTGCTAGTTTTGCGTTACAGAAAAGGCTATTGACTTTCTGGTAAGAAAGATGAAGATTTAGTTCTCTTACATCATACCACACACTTCTCTTCCCATCCTTCTAACATAGTTCCATCATGATTTTTGACAATTCAATATTCAATATTCATATAATTAGGACTATGTAATTACTGGTCACAGTTGAGCTATATGGTGCTATTAATGCATTCTTTTCTTGTTCAATTTTTGTTTTTCCCAGAGTTAATAATTGCTTTGTTTTCGGCATTTGCCTGGTTTTCTATGATTCTTCACCACTTCAGCCTCAAACTTGCCAATGAACTCTTAAAAACCCTTCCCAATATGGTCAAACTCATCGGGTAATCTAAGTTTTTTTTCCTTCCCTGGACACAGTCCTCCTGTGGTCTTCCATGTTACTGCCATAATTCAGGGTGACTTTTCTCAAGGCCTTCCTGGTATTTAGCTGTCATCCTGATGTACTTCATTCCCGTCATTCTAGGTTTTCCCTTGGTCTTTCTGTTGCATCTCATTTCCCATATCCCATACTCTCATCTTAGTTTTCTCCCTTGTTTGGCTGTAGCTTGTCTTCCAGTAGCCTCCTGAAAAGAAATGCAGAGAAGCTAATATTTTTTAAAAAATCTTGCACATCTGAAAATGTATTCATTTTTCACTTAATTGATAACCAGGTAAGATTTAGAATTCTTGGTTGAAAAGTGTTTTTGTTCCATGTTTTCTAGCTTCCAGAGTTGTTTTTTGGGAAGCTCAGTTCTCTTCTGGTTCCCAGTTCTTTGTATGCAGTTTTCTTCCTTTCTGGAAGTTATGCGAGTCTCTCTTTATTTTCGATGTTCTAAAATTTCACTGTAACATGCCTAGTTGAGAGTCTTTTTTTCATTGGGATGGGGTGTTTCCTTTCAATCTATAAGCTCATGTCCTTCAATTCTGGGGCATTTTCTTTTCTTTTTCTGGTTTCCAGAGTACTTTTTTTTTTTCCATTTATTTTTATTAGTTGGAGGCTAACTACTTCACAATATTGTAGTGGTTTTTTTTTGTTGTTGTTGTTGTTTGAGTTTATTTATTTATCTTTTTTTCCATTTATTTTTATTAGTTGGAGGCTAATTACTTTACATGTTTGCAGTGGTTTTTGTCATACATTGAAATGAATTAGCCATGGATTTACATGTATTCCCCATCCCGATCCTCCCTCCCACCTCCCTCTCCACCCGGTCCCTCTGGGTCTTCCCAGTGCACCAGGTCCGAGCACTTGTCTCATGCATCCAACCTGGGCTGGTGATCTGTTTCACCCTAGATAATATACATCTGGGGCATTTTCTTGTATTATTTCTTTGATAATGCTCTTTTCTGTCTCTCTTCTCTTTTTCTAGAACATCTTTTGGCATCATTCTAGGTGTCTTGCACTGATGTTGTTTATTCTGTCTTTCTTGATCTCTGATTAGTTGTATGTTGGATCTCCTGGGTTGATCCTGGGTTGATCCACCCACTTTGTTTATCTTTCTCTGTGACTGTTTCTTTGCTTGAGCCATCTCTCTCTCTGATTCTCAAATATACTAAGTTCCTTCCTGCCCCTGGGCCTTTGCATATGCTGTTCCCTCTCCTGGAGCACTCTGCTCCTCTCTCACCTGCTTGTCCTCTGGCTTAACTTAAAAATCACCCCCACAGAGTGACTTCCCCAACCCTGGGCCTTCTCACTACGTCAAGCAGCTCCAGGGGCTCCCCCTGCACAAACCGGAGCTGCTTCCTCTGGATTTTCTGTGACCTCGCCCCTCCACCCTCCACCCAGACTCCAGAGGTTTTCAGAAAGAGGGAGAAAAGAAAGGAGGAGAGCTTCCCTCCAGAGCCCCGTCCAGCCCGGCTGCAGCCTCATCCACCCTCTGACCATACGTCCGCTGCCCTGAGGGGCTTGGCTGGTCTCTGGGATCCCTCCCAGCTGCTGGTCAAGAGCCACGGTCAGCTGACACGCGCATCCCTTTGTTCTCTCGGCTTACCCCTCATCAGGGACTTTTTACTACACGCTTGCTTTCTCTGCTCTCCCATCAGGGGCTGTGTCTCCGTGGCTCTCTGGGTCTGCATCTCAATGTCTCTCTGGGTCTCTGTCTCAGTGTCTGTCTGTCCCTTTCCGCTTGGCCCTTGTTCTCTCTCCACTGCTCTCTCTCCCTCTCTCCCCTGCCCCTCCACCTTTTCTCCTCCCATTTTCTCTCTCTGTGTCTCTTCCTGTCCACCCACCTCATTTCCCCTTTGTCTTTCTGCACATCCCTCCTGCGCTGTCTCTGGCTCCCACTCTGAGAAGGCCCCTCTCTCCCTGGCACCCACACACGCAGAGGGCTCTTCGGGGTCCCTGCCCTGTCTCTCTTTGGGTGCCTGGGTGGTAGGGGCCTTCCTGCGGTGGGGCCCCAGGTGTGGTGGCCTTCCTGGTGGCCGGCCGGACCGCCGGCTGTCTAACACTCTGGTAAGGTTACTATTTATCTAGTGCAACCAAAGTTGGCACACACATCTGGCGCCTGGTACTTAGTGCAATTATTTATGATTTCCACCAAGATTTAAAAGCTCATCGCCGGCCTTGTAATGCGGTAACTGATTGCGCTGCTAATGTAATTAAGAGAAGATTATGATGTCCACGTGGCGTACCAGATGGTGGCATTCATAGTAATCGGCGTGCACAACTGGCAGACAACTGCACCAAGGGCAGCCGAGCGGAGGCAGCTGGAGGCCAGCGTCTTCCTCCAGCCACGCAGAGGGGCGGGGAGGCTGCTGGGGGTGCTGGTCAGTGCAGGTGGGGCGGGGAGGAGGACTGGAGGTGCGGGAAGGGGTCCGTCTCCCCCGCCCTGCTCCCCGAGGGTGCTCTCTTTGTTACTACTCCCCCTGCCCCCGGAACACACAGACACTGAAAAGTTTTGCTTGTATATGGTTAGGCACACACTAACACAAAAACACACTCAGACTGCCATAAGTAAGGGATTCTCTCCTTCCTTTATTCAAAACTTTTGATTAAGCGACTCCTTCTGCCAAGTCCTGGGACTGTATTGATGAAGCAGACATGGTATCCTTCCTTGCAGAGCTCAACAAACTTAGAGTAGGAATAAACATCCATCAAAGAACCACAAGAATTAGACATGAAATTGAGCAGAGTTCTGTGTTACTAATCAGAGGCTGGCGGTGTGATGAGAGCTTCCCCAGGGCATTTGACCTGGTCCAGGGGGTCCAGGGAAAGCTTCTCTGAGGAAGTGACAACAGACGTGTCATCCGAAGAATGATAGCTAACCAGGTGATGAGAGGAGGGAAGGATGTTTCAGCAGAAGGAACATGTGCAAAGGCCTGGGGGTTGGAGGAACCACGGCAAACACACACATCTAAAAGGAGGCCAGTGGCCACCAAGAGCCAAGGCAACTTGAGGAAGAGGAACGAAACTGGATGCCAAGACTTTTAATAAAGCTGTAGGCATTAAGGCAGTGTGGTACTAGCGCAAGGAGGGACAGACTGACCCATGAACAGAGTAGAGAGCCTGGGAACAGAGCTGTATGTACAGGTGTACCATATTTACGACAAAGATGACACTACAATCCAATGGGAAGGAGGAGGTCTTTTCCATAAATGGTGCTGGGCCAATTCAATATTCATACGAGAAAAAGCATGTCTCAACTCCTACCTCACATTATACACAAAAATCAATTCCAGACTATTTGCAGAGCTAAATGTGAAAGGTAAAACAGCACATCTTTTAGAGGAAAACCTTGGAATAGGCAAATATGTCTTAAACAGGACACAAAAAGGCTAACTAAATAAGACAAAAATTATAAGTTGAACATATTAAACCCGAGAAATTCTGTTCCTAAAAAATACCAGCAAGAGAGTGCCAAGCTAACTAAAAGACAGGGAGGAGACAGCCACAATTCACATATTTCACAAAGAACTTGGATTCAGAATGTATATTTTTCAATGCCTACCAATTAACAGGAAAACAAAACAGGCAACACAACTTTTTTTAGATTGCAACAGACTCCTTACAAAGGAAGGTGTTCAAAAGGCCAGAAAACAGGACAAGGTGCTCAATTCCATTAGTCATCAGGGAAACACAAGCTAAAATTAGGAATGGCTAAAATTAAGAAGAGAAAGTATCAAGTATGGAGGATGTTGTCAAGAACAGGAAGTTTCATGCACTGCAGGTAGCATATAGATTGGTACTTTGGCGAATTGTTGCTTATTATCCAATAAAAACAGTATATACTTGAAATGGAGCAGGACCCTATGGTCCTTGCCCCCCAGCCATGTCCTCTGCCTGCCTTTTGCCTGTGGAAAACTTTAGCCAAAGAATAAGTTTAATCAGAGAAATGAGAAATGCAGAAACAAGGAAAACATTCAAAGGAGACTAAAAATTATGATGTAGTCATTAAACATAGTCAAGGACCTTTGGTTCTTTCTCAAGGGCTATAGATAATATTCTGAATCATATCCTGTGAGCTGTCTTACAGACACCAAAACACCAAGTGGAGAATTTAACTACAGGATGACCAGACTGTAGCCAGGACATGAACTGCCACAGTTCTGAGAACTGACCTCAAAGAAATGGGAACAAATGGACCCTGGAACTGAAGATTAACTGTACCTAAAACAATCAAGATGATGCTGATCAGACCACTGATGACCAATTTGAAGATGACTGTTAGAGATGACCATGCTGTTTCTGTGTGTAACTCCCCCTCCCCAACTCTGTCTACAAAAGCTCTCACCCCTTGCTCGTCATGGGGGTTGGGGGGTAGGCGTCGGCCTTTGGACATATGTCCACCATCCTCTCCTCCCGGTTGCCAGCATCTGAAATAAAGCAAACTTTACTTTCCACCAACCTGGCCTGTTTGTTGGCTTTTGAACGGCAAGCAGCTGGGCCACACACACATACTCTTTTGATAACATTCTCACCAATGACCCAACAGTTCCACTTCGGGATGTATACCACACTAAATGTTTCCCCAAGACATGTACCGCATTGTTCATTGGCGCACCACCCATAAGAGTACAAGCCTCAAAACTGCTGAAAAACCTGTCAATAGCAGAACGGATACAATTATCAAAATAGATAAATTTGGTGTATTTTTACATTGGGATACTATACAAAAAGGCAAATAAATGAGTGACTGATACATTCGATGTGGATGAATCTCACAGATATACTTAGGGGTGAAAGCAGACAGAACAAAGGCATAGGTACTAAGGACTCCCTGGTGGTTCAGTGGTGAAGACTCCGCACTCCCAATGCAGGGAACCTGGGTTCGATCCCTGGTCGGGGAACTAGATCCCACATGCCGCAACTAAAGATCCCGTGTCCTACAACCACGACCTAGTGCAGCCAAATGAATAAATTAAAAGAAAATATTTTTTTTAAAAAGATGGTGGATTGAGCATGTGCATTTATCTCTCCTTTTTCTCCTAAGATGCCACCAAGAGGAGTGGAAAGAGGTAAAAAGGATATTCACTTACAGAGATGAAAGGAACCAGGAGAAGAGATATCCTGGGCTTAACCTTTCACTGAATTTCTGGAAGCCAAAAGGTAGGTGGGAAAGAGATATGCTCTCAGGAGGATCTGTGGTTTCTATGTAGTCCAGAGGCTCTCCTTCCAAAAGAGTTTGATCCCACAGCACCTGGGAGGAGCCTGGTCTCAAAGACATGCATGCAGAGGAAGGTAGGAGGGATGTGGGAGGCTTAAAACAAGGAGATTCATTGAACGCTGGTAGGAGAAGCCATCGATTTCTATACCTTCCTGCCCTACTCCTGCACATACACAATGCACAGAATAAAGACTGTCAAGTAATAAAGACTCTTAAGAAATTAAGCATTGAATCACTCAAATGAAAAAGTCAGTAGAATTGAAAGATGAATGCAGTGAAATCTCCCAGAACATAAGACTGAGGAGAAGGAGGCAGAAAATATGAGAAGAAAATAAGAAAAATAAAGGATTTGTTTAAGGGTTTCAATAACTGACTAATGGTAGTTTTAGGGGAAAAAATTAGTTTACAAAAGCAAGTGCAAGAAAGAATTAACAAAGAAATAACACAGGAAATTTTCCTACAAATGAAGAACCTGAGTATACAGAATAGACAGGCCCACTGAATACTTGATGAAAATGAATGCATAAAGATCCATTTTATAGGGGCTTTCCTGGTGGTCTACTGGCTGACTCTGAGCTCCCAACACAGGGTGCCTGGATTTGATCACTGGTCAGGGAACTAGATCCCATGTGCTACAACTAAAAGTTCAAATGCCACAACTAAAGACCCCACATGCCACAACTAAAGATCCTGCATTCTGCACCTAAAACCTGACGAGCCAAATAAATATTTTTTTAAAGATCTGTATATAGACACTGTCTGGAAATGTCACAGAACCACAAACAGTAGCTATTAAAAGCTTTGAGAAGCAAAAATACATTGCCTAGAAAGGGCTGAGTACCAAAATGGCATCAGATTTTCTCCTCGCAACATTAAATGCAATATTTCCAATATCAAAATTTTGAGGAAAATTACTTTTGATTAGAATTTATATGCTCAGCCAAACTGCTGATCGGTGGGAAGTTAAAAGAAAGATTGTCTCAGAAAGTTTACCTCCAGCACACCCTTTTTAAAGGAAACTACTTGAGAATGTGCTCCAGTAAAATAGCAGAATAAATCAAGGAAAAGGAATACATAGTGTCCAAGAAATGTGGGACCAGCTCAGAAAGACAGTGGAGAAATTCCAGCAGAGAAGCAATACAGCAATCTACACTGAAGATGGACTCTTCTGGAAAGGAATACTCCAGGGAGTAGCAAAACACAAAACTGGATGGGGTGGCCGAAAACAATGAAAATACAGTCGTGGCAAACAGCATTAGTGGGAAGGGCAGGTGGAGTTTCTTGGAGGGGGAAATGGTATTCAAAAAAGAAAATGCTTCTAAGAATAATATACTACTTGACTCTGCAGTGAACAGCATTTCCGTTGTGTTTTCTGTGAGCTAAACCCTCACCTATCACAGCAGGAATTCAATGAATGTCTAAGATTTATAAGAAACAGAAATGGAAGCGTATTATTGGAAAGCATCAGGGCTGCTGTAAAGAATAGCTATGGGAGCTGGAAGTCTGCCCTGGGATGAGGGCTAGGGGATCAGGGTACAGAGAGGTGGAGATCCATTGTTTTAAACCACAGCATGTAATACTTGGGTATAATTTTTTAAAATCGCTGTTTCACTCTGGTTGCAGAGTAGAAATCTGATTGGGGGAGATCAAGAGCAAATGCAAGGAGACTGGTTAGAATAGTGCAGTGGCATAGGCAGAAACAAAGGTTTATTGGACTGGATCGGTGGCAGTGGGAGTGGGGAGGAGATGACGGATAGAAAACGCTATTAGGTCACATTGACAGGACTTGCAGGGTGTTCAATAAAAGAGTGAGAAGGACAGGAATGACACCTGGTTTCATGCGTCTATATTTGAGTGGACAGTGGAGCCATCTGCTGAGAATCCTGGCCAAGAACTAGGTCATTAGGAGAGTGTCGTGAGTTCAGCTGGACACAAGTTGAATCTGAGGTGCTTTGGGGCCATCGAAGAGATATTAGGTGGACAGTTGTAAACATATCTCTGAGCTCAGGTCAAATATCCAGGGATAGGCAGTGACTGAAGCTGTTAATACAGATAAGACCTTCTGGGGGAGACAGTAAGGTCCAGTTACACTGGAGAGATTTGTAAACAAGAGAAAAGTAACTGATGGTGTAAGGTTGACGTGAAGTTTCCAGTTAGATACATCTAGCCCAGAAGACACAGATATATCAACATGGGCACAATGTCCTTACAGGCTCATAATAACTCAGAGGCTCAAAATTGCCTCCTTTGTTGGTGTTGTTTAGTCACTAAGTTATGTCTGACTCTTTTGCAACTCCATGGACTGTAACCCCCCAGGCTCCTCTGTCCATGGGATTTCCCAGCAAAAAATACTGGAGTGAGTTACCATTTCCTTTTCCAGGGGATCTTCCTGAACCCACGTCTCCTGAATTGGCAGATGGATTCTTTACCACTGAGCCACCAGGGAAGGGAGCCCAGATTGCCTTTTATTTCACAGTGAAGTCAGAGAGTTCAAGTTTCTATCTGACAGGCTGTGGGGTGTCTCCCCCAGTATTTCCAGGGGTCCAGGCAGACTCTCCTTGGTCGATACGCACTGAAGCTGCCCTCACCACTATTCCCAGTCCTTGTGACTCTGACCTCCAGCTTTGGCCATTCACACCCACTTCTATCCTGTTATTTTCCCCCAAACAAAGGTTATTGTGTGAGCAGACTTCACTGAAGGTTTGGGGCAGTGGGGACAGTTATAGCACACAGCAGGAAGCAAATGAAAGCTCAGACATGACCAATTCTAGGAGACCGGAAGCCATGTCTCACCATAGGGAATTTGCACTGGCCATGACCTTCTGTGGAATCCCTGCCTTGTTCCCCACTGGGGTCCTCTCCCCACTCACCAGCCTTTCCTTCCATCTCCTTTTGGTTTGTATCTGTGCCTCTCACCCCCTGCCTCCCAGGCTGCCCCCAGAAATTCTGCTGGGAAATTCAGCTCTCTCTCTGTTGCACGCTTTGCCTTCCAGGGCTTGCCGGGCCGCTTACACCACCTAAGGGAACTAACAATATACTTTTCGAAGCAAAGAACCTTCTCCCCTGAGATGAATTATGTACATCTCCTACCATGGTAAACTGACTGCCTGCTGTTCAGTCTTTAAAAAACTCGAGCTCACATACACTCACACGCAGACAGGCATTTATTCACATACACACGTACTTATACTCTCACCAACAATCATGTACTCATATATGGATGCGAGCACATGCTTACAACTGCAGGTCCACACTGTGTGCACACACACTTTCATGTAGGCTTGGACATGCAGATGCACTTAAGGCTTTTAACAGCACCCAGCAGTCAAGTCTGAACCCTTCCCTTAAGTTAACCCCACCCTGTGTGTGTGTGTGTGTGTGTGTGTGTGTGTGTGTGCTCATGTGTCTGTGTGTACATAGGTCTGCCCTTTGCTGCTCTGGTTCTTGAGCTGTCCTAAGGGAGTGTTCTGTTCTTGGGTGGGTGCCTGGCACCTGGGGAAGAGGCATCTCCTTTGACCAGAAACTAGAAAACTGAACTGGTGAGCCCGAGGGTACCGGGACTATGTTCTTAAGCAAGACCTTGTCATAGCATTGTCAAGGCAGCCCCCATCCTGAGCACATAGTCAGGAATTGGTGGCTATGGTGGGTGGAAAAAAATGGTCCCCCAAAGATGTCCACATCCCAAACCTGCGAATGTGTTACATCAGATGACAAAGGGCATTGCATGTGATCTGGCTAAGGAGCTTGAGATGAACTGGGTGGGCCCAATGTAAGCACAATAGTTACAAGGAAAAGAGGGAGACAGGAGAGTCAGAGAAGGAGATACACAAGAGAAGCAGAGGGCAAGGTGAGGTGATACCGACTTTGAAGAAGGAAGTGGTGATGAGCCACAGAATGCAGACAGCTTCTAGATACTAGAAAAGGCAAGGAAAAGATTTACCTTGCTTTGTAGCTATTAAAATATACAGTAAAGCTATTAGAGGGCTTCCCAGGTGGCACAGTGGTAAAGAACCTACCTGCCAATGCAGGAGACACAGGAGATGTGGTTTTGATCCCTGGGTTGAGGCGATCCCCTGAAAGAAGAAACAGCAACTCACTCCAGTATTCTTACCTGAGAAATCCCATGGACAGAGGAGCCTGGCAGGCTACAGTCTACAGGGTTGCCAAAGAGTAGGTCACAACTTAGCAACAAACAGCAACAAAGCTACTATAATCTGATAGTATGGTAATGACATAGGATTATTGCATTGACAGAAAGCTTTGGAACAGAATAAAGAGTCCAGAAATATATCCCACTATATGTAAGAATTTAATACATAATAAATGTTTCACTCGCAGTGAGAAAAAATAAAATTAATTGATAAATGATGCTGGATGGAAAAAAGCACCTATCGAAGTAAGAAAATAGAGTTGGAGCCTCACCTCACACCATATAATAAATTAAAACCAAATTGATTAATAAGGCTTAAATGAAAACATAGAATATAAAAGTCTTTGGGGGAATTTTAGGTGAATATATGTGTAATTCCTTGCTGGTGGCTCACTGGTAAAGAATCCACCTGTCAATGCAGAAAACCTGGGCAATCCCTGGGTCGGGAAGATCCCCTGGATAAGGAAATGGTAACCCATTCCAGTACACTTACTTGGGAAATCCCATGGACAGAGGAGCCTGGTGGACTACAGTCCATGGGGTCACAAAGAGTTGGACATGACTTAATGACTAAACAACAATGTGTAATTCAGGGATTGTAGGCCAGTAGGGATGGAGAAGAGTGCATTTTTATCTGTAACAGGAAATACAGAGTCTATTTAAAAGGAAGATAATCATCTTTTATTATGTAAAATTTAATTTCACCCAGCTAATATTTTAATTTTAGATATTATATGTCTTGGTTCTAGAATCCTCATTCACTTATTCTGATAGTTTATTTCTCTGCTGAGGTATTCTATTTAATCACTTGTTCCTAGTATATTTTCTTTCATGTCCTTGAACATAGTTATCATAGCTGCTTTAAAATTCTTGTCTCTGTATTCCAAGATCTGGGTCACCTTGAGACTGGTGTCAATGATTGCCTTTTCTCTTGAATATGGTTCACATTTTCCTATTTCCTCCCATGTCTGGTAATTTTGGATTATATCCTGAATAACTGTATTAGTGACTCTGGGTTTTTTTTATATTGCTCTGAAAGAGTGTTGTTTTTCTATTTCACCAGGCAGTTCACTTGACTGAACTCAAACTCCAAACTCTGAAATCTGTTCAGTTATTTTAGCCACAGTCAGACTTCTAGGAGTTTCCCCACTGCATTCATAGTTTAAAAAAGGCTTGGATGAAGTTTATAAGCAGAATCAGAACACCCTCTCCATGAATTTCTCTTTCTGGGATTTCCTCCTTCACGTTCCAACTACTATGGAAGCCTCAGTTTTGTCCTTTGATGCCTTGTCAAGTTAAAAAAAATATTAAATAAGACCCTGATGCTGGGAAAAACTGAAGGCAGAAGGAGGAGAGGGCAGCAGTGGATGAGATGGTTGGCTGGCATCACTGATTCAGTGGACATGGACTTGGGCAAACTCCGGAAGGTGGTGAGGGACAGGGAAGCCTGGCATGCTGCAGTCCATGGGGTCACAAAGAGTCAGACACGACTTGGCGACTGAATGACAACAAGTAAAAATGCAGCTCTCTATCCAATTTTTAGCCAACTCATGTGGCACTGCCTGGGGCCTGCTCTTAGGCACAAAGATGTTAAAATGAGAAATTCATTTACTGTTGTCCCTTTCTTTCAAGTGTCAAACTGTGCAGTTTCTGCCAGACTTTGATTGTTTTCAGTGCCTTTACATAGCCTTTTAAATATTTTGCCCAGAATTTATCATCATTGTCTGTCAGATTATCTTTTACAGGGTATTCTGTCATTGTCAGATGTGAAACTTTCTGACCACATAAAATTTAAACTTTTTTAGATGGATAAAGATACTAATAAACAAAGTTAAAAGACACACAGTAAGTTGGAAAGAATATATTTACCGTGTCCATGACAGATAGAGTTAATTTCTAGTTCTTACAAATTGGTAAGAAAAAGACAAAGCAGCCAATAGAAAAATGTTCCCAGGGTATGAATAGGCTCAGAGAAGATAAACCCAAATGGCCAATAAACATGTGACTGAATCTCCCAATACTCAGGAAAATGCAAATTAAAGTAACTTCTCACCCATCAGATTGGCAAAAATTCAAAAGGATGTTAATGTCTACTACTGATGGGAGTGCAAGGAGAAGTATGTTTTCATATGTAACTGGTAAAAAAGAGAATTGGTATTGTCTTTTTGGAAAGCAATATAAAAAACATTAAAAAAAAAATCATGTCCTTCAACCCAGCGATCTCACTCATAAGAATTTGTCTCATGGAACTAAAAGAGTGCATTCATACATAGAAATGTATAAAGGTGTTTAGTGTTGCAATATTTGTAGAGGCCAAAGAACCAGAAAGAGTCCATCAATGGGAGTGTCTGAATCAAAACACTTCATTCCATGGGTAAAGATGTTGCCATTAAAAAGAATGAATTTACTTGCAAATATTTCCACAATATTATTAATTGAGAAATTCAAGAAATATATGTAATATGATCCATTTTGTCAAACAATCATGATCAAGATTAGCAAACCCTATATATGTATATAACTATATGTGCTATAGTTTGGGCTTCACTGGTGACTCAGAGGTTAAAGCATCTGCCTGCAATGCAGGAGACCTGGGTTCGATCCCTGAGTCGGGAAGATCCCCTGGAGAAGGAAATGGCAACCCACTCCAGTATTCTTGCCTGGAGAATCCCATGGAGGGAGGAGCCTGATAAGCTACAGTCCATAGGGTCGCAAAGAGTTGGACACGACTGAGCGACTTCACTCACTCACTCCCATAGTGTGCTAAGTCATTTCAGTCGCATCCAACTCTATGTGACCCTATGGACTGTAGCCTGCCAGGCTCCTCTGTCCCTGGGATTCTCCAGGCAAGGATACTGGAGTGGGTTGCCATGCCCTCCTCCAGGGGATCTTCCTGACCCAGGGATTTAACCTGCATCTCTTAAATCTCCTGCTCTGGCAGATGGGTTCTTTACCACTAGCGCCACCTGGGAAGCCTAATATAACTATGTGAGCATTTAAAAAGAATATGGAAGGGGGCTTCCCTTGTGGTCCTGTGGTTATGACTCCATGCGTCCTATGCAGGGGCCACAGCTTTGATCCCTGGTTGGGGAGCTAAGATCCCACATGCCACCAGGCAGGGGAAAAAAAAATAGAAAGAGAGAAAATATGGAAAGATTAATACCAGATTTTAACGTTGGTTGTTGAAATGTTAGGGAAGGAGTAAATTTTACAAAAATTAAAAGGAAAACTTTTAAATTGACTTTCTAAAATAGTATGCAATTAAAAGCAAACATTTTGCAACTTAATCTCAGAGACAATAGGTATTTTTACTGTAATAGACCACATCTCTCATCATCACCACCATAATTATCAAAATATTATTACTAGATGTGTTTCTTCAGATAAGTCTTTTATAATTTCCAATAACTTCTCACATTTTTGCTTAATTACAATAAGTGAGATAGATTGTTTAAAAATAAAGGAGACAAGCAAATTTGAATATGGATTGCATATTAAAAACTGTTAATTTTGTAAGCTGGGATAATGACATGGTTGGCACAAAAAACATACTCTTTCAACTAGCAATGCATAATGAAGTATTTATGTGTGAAATAAGATAATGTCTGAAATTTGCTTACAAGATTGGAAAAATATGGATAATTCTTGAAGCTGGTTAATACGTTCATGAGAATTTATTATACTTTTTCTCTTCTGTATGCTTTAGATTTTTCACAAGAAAATTTTTTTAAATGTCCCAAAAATGCCTGTGGAAAAAAACATGTATGATACATTTATGTACAAACATACATATGAAAGAAGAATAACAGTCAGGTATTTGAGGCATGATCATCAAAATGTGAATGGTGAGGTTTTAAAGGATTATAATTTGTTCTTTATACCTTCACATTTAAAAACTTCTTTTAATCATACAAGAGAGAAATTAAAGCTGTTTTGATCACAAATAAAAGATTTTAAACTGTAGAAGTTGACTTCTTCCCTAGGTGATGTTATCCAGCCCACAGCTACCTATATGTCAGTGACCTTGAATTTCCATCTCATCTCTAATCATGGTTGTGAACTACAAGTCCATAGACCAGGATTGCCTACTCAGCAGTTGCATCTATATGGGGATTTCGAGCTGGACAGAGCCTGCCTGGATGGCTTCATTCTCTCCCTTCCAGAGGGCTCTTGGTCCAGTCTTTCCCATCACAGTAAATGCTAACACCATTTAACAGGTTGTTGTTGCTGATGTTTAATCACTAAGTCATGTCTGACTCTTTGTGACCCCATGGGCTGCAGCACACCAGGCCTCCCTGTCCTGGAGTTAGTCCAAGTTCATGTCCATTGAATCGATGATGCCATCCAACCATCTCATCCTCTGCCATGCTCTTCTCCTTCTGCCTTCAGTCTTTCCCAGGATCAGGGTCTTTTCTAATGAGATGAAAAAGGTATTGGAGCCTCAGCTTCAGCCTCAATCCTTCCAATAAGTATTCAGGGTTGATTTCCCTTAGGGTTGACTGATTTGATCTCTTTGCTGTCCAAGGGACTCTCAATAATTTTCTCCAGCACCACAATTTGAAAGCAGCAGTTCTTCAGTGTTCGTTGATTGAGCCCCAAATCTGGAAGTTAACCCTGATTCTTCTCTCTCTAATCCCTCATTCAATTCAAGGGCAATCCCATGTCAGGTCAATATTCAAAACCTATCCTATATCCTGCAATCCTCAATGCTATGTCTGATCCCTTGGATAAGGGGATGTCTGCCAGAGTCTGTCTTTGTAAAGGGAACATTTCCTACTTGACATGTAAAATTAATCTGTTGGATGATACTTTGAAGTTATGTGAATATTCTCTGTCAAGGTTTTATCCAATGGTTTTTAGCATCCATTAGTGAGCCTTGTTTGAGTCAATAATTATACTGGTGATTGCAAAGCAGTGATTTTTATAATTTTATTATTTCCTCTATTTTCTAACTGTTCTATGAAGTGAAGTAAAAGTCACTCAGTTGTGTCCGACTCTTCGCGACCCCAAGGACTACACAGCCCATGGACTTCTCCAGGCCAGAATAGTAGAGTGGGTAACCTTTACTTTCTCCAGGGCATCTTCCCAACCAAGGAATTGAACCCAGGTCTCCTGCATTGCAGGTAGATTCTTTACCAGCTAAGCCACAAGGGAACCCCATTTGTTCTATAAAGAACTTTTTTTCCCTGTCTTCTCCTTGAGTACTGGTATAAATGCATGGGTTATTCAATTCAAAGTGCTCTAACTCATTACTGTCATTCTTTTTTATGCTCAAATTGTTCAGAATTGGGCCAACTCCATCAAGCCATTTTCTGTATCCTTTTGACATGTCCCCACCAGTCTTGCAAAATACCCTTGTTTTCTGGCACAACAGATTAGAGATAATTGGAGAAATTAAAACATAAACTTTATATTAGATATTATTTTATCAGTGTTAAACTCTGACATGTGATCATGGTGTTATAGTTACGAAGGAGAATGTCCTTGCTCTTAGAAGATATTCTAATGTCTCTCAGGGTAAAATGTTGTGATGTTTGCAAGTGACTCTCAAATGCAGGAAGAGGGGAGTAAACAAATGTTGCAAAAATTTAACCATTCGTGAAGCTAGCTCTTATAAAATCTATATCTTTCCTTCAACTTTTTTTGTGGGGTTGAACTTTTTCAAAATAAAAGCTGTGGGAAAGATTTGTCCAGTATCCAGGCACCGGTCAAGCCCTTCATGGCTTCCATGCGGATTCTACCACTAAAGTTACTCACCTGCACTCCATACTGGTCCTGGCTTCTCCCCTCCCCCTGCAGTCGTTGCTCATGGTGCTGCCAAAGTGAGTGTCTCAAGCCTTAAGTCAGAACTTGCCATTCCCTTGCCGAAGCTCTCCTTGACTCCTGAAATAAAACCCACATTCCACACCAAGATCTTGAAGGCCTTCTATGGTCTGGCCTTACCTGCTTGCTTTCCTCACCTCTCATGCCTTGCTCACTTACCCTCCTCCAGCTTAAAGTCATCCACACATATGTTCCCTCTGTCTGAATACTCTTCCCCCAGATTTTTACATTTTCTTTTTCTCATCATTCACACTTCTGCTTACACTTTTGTCCCCTCTAAAAGCCCCGCCTGCCCACTGTTATTAAATAGGTTCCCCATTCCCACCCAAACGCTGTCCTTGACCCAACTTAATTTTCTTCTTGGTGCTTATTTGTTGTCTCTCTCCCTGCTGGAATGAAACAAGCTCCCAAAGCAGAGACTTTCTCTATTCAATGTTGTATCTTTTGTACTGAGAACAAAGCTTAGCACATAGTAGGTACATAATAAATACTTACAGAATAAAACAATGTAGTAATTCACTGGTATAGGTACATGTACATAGATGTGCTGGTACCCCCAAAGGCACACACACAAATGCTTACTGAGGTACATGTAAAGAAACAGAGTCACAGAGAAATTCTGTGAACAGACATACAGTTATACAGTTCCTACAGACACAGACACACATACACACAGTCATACAGACATACAAAGACACACTCACACAATAACCCACACGTATCTATAGACCTTTATCCACTGGTCCGTATACATTCAAACACTGACCTGCATAGGGACAAACATGCTCACACAACCACACACATGCACGGAGACACAGACATTTAGGCGCAGGAGCATAAATGAACACCTGCACACACTCCTGTATGTATATATATGCATGCACACACTTCGCCTTAGCCCGACTGGGCCTTTCATGTACTTGCTAAGCCTGGCCTGGGAGTGCCACAAACCTCCTGGCAAAGCTCCCCTCCCAGGACAGGGGATCTGGGAGGGGGTGGGGGCTGCTGGAGAGGTGTCCCCTGATTTATGGCTGCTCCAAGGCCGCCATGTGGAGCAGCAATGTCACCAAGGCCATTAGCTGTCTGGGCAGAGCTGTAAACCATGCCTGGCTCGGTGCCCTGTGCTCCAGCCGCATTTGCCTCTGTAGTCACCTGTCTCTCTGGGCAGCACCCGGACACCAGGGGCAGCAGCCTCTCATAGCCACACACACAGGAAACCAGGGCAGCAAGGAGAGCTCTGAGATGTCCACCTACATGGCTGCATGGTGGGGGGGGGTACCCTGTGGGGAGGGGGCAGATGGAGGGTAGTGGTCCTCAGCAATGCCAGGCACACTGGCATACTTTCCGCCCACTTACAGCTGGAGCAAGTGGGGCTGGGGTGTGGAGAGAGCTCTGGCTACCAGGGGATGGGCTGAGATGGCAGCTGCACCCCCCAGGTGGGCTCTGCTGGTGCCAGGAACTGCCAGGGCACACTTGGTGCCAGACTGGGGAGCAGACCCGCTCCAGGAGAAGCTGGGGCAGCCCCAGGCTGCACAGGACTCCAGTCTGAGCTCAAGAAGTCTTCAGAGGACTGGACTTCTTCTTCACTCCAGACACCTGGGATGGGGAGACCCTGGGGACACCTCTGGGCTCCTGTTCATATGGGACCTTTGGGTGACACCCTCCGCTGGGCTCAAGGGATACAGTTTGTTCCAGGACTCTTCAACATAGTTATGAACAAGGACTGGCACAGTGGGGGGCTGAGGTGGGAGAGGCGTGCCCCAGGCTTGAGAAAAACCCAGGCCAGCTGGAAAAGAGAGAGTGAGGACATGCACAGGGGATGGGAGGCCAGGGAGCAGGTGGAGGCCACACATTGAAGCCCTGAGATAAGGATTTGGGGCTTGAACCCAAAGTACTGGGGAGCCACAGATAGGTCTATAGTAGAAGTGATGTGATCTGGTTTGACGCAGTATCCCTTGCCATCTCATACAGCACAGGTTGTTGTGTAGTCGCTAAGTCATGTCCGACTCTCTTGCCACTCCGGGGACTGTAGCCTGCCAGGCTTCTCTGTCCATGGGATTTCCTAGGCAAGAATACTGGAGTGGTTTGCCATTTCCTTCTCCAGGGATCTTCCTGACCCAAGCATTGAACCCACATCTCCTGCAATGCAGGTGGATTCTTTACCTCTGAGCCACCAGGGAACCCCCTTACAGCACGGGGCTATCATTTTATTACAGAAGTGCAAGGGTGGACCAGATAAGGAAAGAGAGGGAAGATGTTTCACAGTGTCGAGGACTGCGCACCAGTCCCCTGTTTTTACCTATAAAAGGACTGCTTGCAACCAGTGTTCAAACAAAAGGCAGGTTTCTTCTCTTCACTCATGCATTTGTGCATTTATACACTTACCCATCATCATATAGGCTCATAAGAGAAATAAACCAGGTCTTTCCTCTGGGGGTGTCCAGCCCAGGAGAGGAAGAGAAAAGGAAAGGGGCAGAAGCTGGGGTCAGCATTTATGGAGTGCCATTTGTATGCCACCACTGAGCTGAGCATCTGACATGCATGATCTCCTTTTGGCTTCAGAATCACCCAGTGTGGCAGGTGCTTCCCACCCCATTTTACAGGCTAGAAAACTGAGACTCAGGGAGTGAAGCCACCCGCCTAAGTCCTCACAAAAGGCTCTAGCCTCCAACAGGAAATCTTCAGAGAGTGATAGAGAACAGCCCGAGGCACTTCAAGGGTAATTTTCATCCTTGTCTTCAGGCCTGGCGAGGTTCTGAAGTTCCCAGAAAGGATGAGACCCTGGGGGATTGGACCAGGGGCCCTGCGCTGCCTCCCCCTCTGCCTGTGATTAATGCCTGACAGTCCCTCCCCTCGCAGGGAACTCATCAGACTAATATTTCCTGATGTGAACTCCATGTCGCCCTCGAATGAGAAATCCCAGCCCCCTTGCATTCCGTGCCCCAGATGAATGGGCTCCCGTCCTGGGGCCGGTGAGTGATGCGGCCTGTGCCTGCAGAGAGAGGTCGATAAAGGCCCTTCATCAGCAGAACCGTGGCCTCTCCCTGCTGGCCAGTGGGCCTGCCTCCCCTCACCATGCCGCTCCCCCGGGGCTGGGCCTGGCCTGCCCATCAGAGACGCGTAGGCAAGGTCAGTGCCCAGCAGATGGTGGGCGGGGCTTGTGAACAGAGGGACAGGCCTTCCCCAGTCCTGCACAGAAGTCAGGGCCCTTGGAGATCAAAGGGAAGTGGCAGTATCTGCCTACACTTTACCTTGACTTTGAAGCTCCAGTGAGCCCAAAGGAGAGTGTAAGCATGTAGTCCAAGGCCATGAGAATGCCTCTATAAGGAAACCTGGGACCTGAAAAGAGGCCCCCACTTGCTGTAACCTAGTAATTCTGGGAATAGAAATACCAGCGGTTGTTGCTGTAATAAGATAAACTGGAAACAATAACTGGTACCATCTATCAAGTGCTTATGATGTGCCAGGCGTGGAGCCAAACATTGATGTGCATTATTGCACTCGGTCCTCACAAAGCCTCATAGAGTAAGGTAGTATTAGCCCATTTTACAGAGGAGAAAAGTGAGGCCGAGGGCAGTTGAATGATACTGTAAGTAGTGGTGTCAGGATTAAACCCTAGATTTTTCTACCTTGAAACCTGGGCTTTCAGCCATACATTATCCATCCATTCAGCGGGTATTTGTGAATGACATGTTTATATCAGGCTCTGAGTGGGTGCTGGAAACATGCTTCATACCTGCCCCCGTGGAGCTTGCCGTCCTGTGAGAACCAATGCCAGGCAAGGTGTCTGTGGTGCTTGGCTCAGAATGTGGCTGGGAGTGGGGTGCTCAGGAAGGTCTTTCGCAGAGGAGGGCACATGTCTTGTCTTGTCCTTTCACAGGAAGAAACCAGTCCACCCCCTGAGGACAAGTTCTCCTTGAGGTGCCAAAAGTGGAAAGAATCCAGGGCCAGAGGTCAAAGCCTTGGAGGCAAAGGCAGGGCAAAGCACGGCCCTCCTGTGAAGCAGGCACTAATGACAGAGGGGCCTGGCGTGCTCCAGTCTGTGGGGTTGCAAAGAGTCGCACATGACTTAGTGACTAAACAACAGCAACGGGCTGTAGCAGAAGGCGGCATCAGGACGCGGGTGACCGGAAGGAGGTAGGCGTCCCCTTTGTGAAGGAGGCAGCCATCATGATCTGAGTGGTGTGGTCCCGGGGAAGGGTGACATCTGGCCAGCTTAAAGGTGGAGCTCGAGAAGGACAGTTCTTCACACCTGCGAGGGTGGAAAGGACATCCTCCAGAGGGTGTCTTTCAACAGCAAGAGCTACTTAGAGTCAGATACACAGCCGCACCAAAGTGATCCGTTCATGCCAGGTCCCCACCCAGCCAGGAAGCTCGGGGAGCATTTGGAGGGGAGACTTTGGAGGACGGGAGTTGGCGTAGTTTATGCAGGGGGTTCGAAGCCCAGACCAGCAGGATGGGTTCAGGGCCGAGTTCGAAGGCCAGCAGCCTTCGAGGAGGCTGAGGGTGGAGGCCAGAGCTCAGCCGATCCCGAGGCCGCCTGATGGTGGGGCTGTGGCCGCCAACCTGCTTCCCACCCTGGCAGCCTGGGAAGGGTGGAGAGGGCTCCTCCCGGCAGAGGCAGGGAGGCTGAGCCACCCCAGGCCTGGGGCTGCCAGGGTCCGTGAGGAGGGGCAGGGCGGCAGCCTCAGTCCTGCTGCAAAGAGCTTGTCTCCCGTCTGCGTTTTGTTAGCACTTCGGCCCCAAGACTTGAGTTTGAGCAAGCTCCAGAAGACGGTGAAGGACAGGGAAGTCTGCAGTCCATGGGGTCACAAAGAGTCGGATGCAACTGAGCAACTGAACAACAGTCTCAAGACGCCAGGTTCAGCTTCGTGTGTTGCAGAGTGTGGGCCTCTTAGACTCTCTTACCCCATACCGCCCTGAGGCCCTCCTAGTCAAGCCTCCATCCCGTTGCTGAGCCTGCCCTGATCCTTGACCCTCAATTTATCCTTGACACTTACCTGTCCCTGACTCGCTCTCCTCCTCCACCCTCCATTCGGTTCTCCCCCGTCTCTGAGTCCTGCCCCACCGCTGCCATTTCACACTCAACCCAGATCCCTCCTGCCCATCTTGCTTCTGGAATGGGGTCAAGACCCTGTGCGAGATTCTAGGAGGAGAGAAGGGGTATCTGTTGCTTGTATTCCTTATAAAGTATTTTAAAGCCGTGCGCGTGCATGCTAAGTCACTTCAGTCATGTCCGACCCTTGGCAACCCCACGGACTGTAGCCCGCCAGGCTCCTCTGTCCATGGGATTCTCCAGGCAAGAATACTGGAGCGGGTTGCCATGCCCTCCTCCAGGGGATCTTCCTGACCCAGGGATCAAACCCATGTCTCTTATGTCTCCTGCACTGGCAAGTGGGTTCTTTACCACTAACACTACCTGAAAAGCCCCATTTTAAAGCTGAGAGGTCCCTACTTTCTTCGAAACCAAAAATCGGTGGGAATTTCAAGATGACCTCATGCCATGTACAAAATCAGTCCACAGTTTGAGACATCAGAAGAGTGTCCCCCCTCCTGGTGGAAGATGGGGGCAGAGGGTCGAGAGAGGGCAGAAGGGGCTGTTTGTATGTTTCTGTCCTGTTCTTTGATCTGTGTGTTGGGTAGACCGGTGTGTTCACTTGGTGACCTTAAATCAAGCAACGAGATTTGTGCATTTAGTTGCGTCTATGTTATGCTTCAATAGAAAGCTTTTTTAAAAATTCATTCTGAGCATTTCAGGCCCTCAGGGCAGTAGAGCTAGCGTAGGGTTCCTGTAGCAGTTGGGACATGACTGCCTAGAAGGCTGGTTGGGCTGATTCTGCCTTAAACGAGCCCTTGGAAAAGCATGATCAGGCTCTCAGTGTTCCCAGGACAAGCTTTCACCCCAACGGGATGCTGACAACAAGCCCCCACCCCCGCCATACACCCCCTGTCCGCCGGGACCCTGCCTCGGTGCCAGCTGCCTTTCCTAGCCTAACAGCTGTATTTTTCAGGTACAATATGACAGGCTCAATCTATTCCTGTTATATATTTCCCAGTAAATGGACAAGGTGAAAACAGTGTCAGTTCAAATCACTATCATGACACTTAATTCTGATTTACTGTACCTTTTGCTGCAATCTTGAAAGTGCCCGCGACTGTGCTGAGCTGGATCGCCCAGCCGGGCCCCACGGGGTCGACGTTAAGATCAGCTTCAATAAAAGAATTTAGGGTAAGGCAGCCCCCGGTGGGCAGGGGGCAAGCCGGAGCCCAGAGGACGAGCCAGCAGAGATGCTGGAGCCTGGCTCTCCCACACCTCCCTCCCGCCGACTCTTTGTCCCAGCCCTGTGTTTGCAGCAGCTGGGAAATTTATGGAGGCTCCATAAACGGGTTTTACAGACAGCTGTTAGAGCGTGCGGAGCAAGGCTTGGCTGTCGGGGGACCTAGTCGTAGGCTTACAGCCAAGACACTTAAATATTATGGCCCCACATATATAAAAATTGTGCTGTGCGTCCTTGCTCCCTCCCTCCTCCTGACCCAGGAGCATGGGGTATGGCCAGAGAACAGCATCGCTCCCAGTTGCCAGCTATCCAGAAACCAAATGCTTGCAAACTCTCACTCCAGTCCCCGCCTCCCAGTCCAAGAGCCTCTGGCTGGGCAGACAGCGTGCATGAAGGGAGACTCATCCAGACAGCAGTGCCAGGCGAGTGCTGTCCTGCCCCCCTGACCCACTGTGCCCAGCCTCAGCTCAGCAAATTCCTTTAGCCTCAGGACCTAGCTCCAGCTCATTTCTCTGCCTTGAAAGCTCCCTGCCCACCCTCAATCTTTTCTTGCCCTGGTTGGTCCCTATCAACCAGAACTCAGCTGAAATCTTGCTTTCTCAGAGGCGACATCACTACCTTTTCGAATCAGATACCCTGTTATAAATGCTCACATCCCCCTGGACTTCTTCATAACATTCATAACAATTGTAATTAACTAATTATTGGTGTCATTATCTGTTTAATGTCTATGTCCCCCACTGGACAATAAACTCTGTGGAAGCAGGGACTCTACTTGAATGTATCCCTAGTGCCTTACACAGGGCCTGGAAATAAATACTGAACGAATGAACGAACAAATGAAGAAGCAGACACAAATCTCAGACCTAGTACAAGACAAAAGGTGCTCAGATCCTAAGAGCAGGTGAAAGGTCTGTGGGGGTTCAGTAAAGAGAAACCACTTTGACAAGGGGCAACTAGGAAAGGCTTGCAGGAAGAGGTGCCATGGGATCTCTTTCATTCAGAAGTCCCTGCTGTGAAACTTAAGATGTGAGTCAGAGGGCTATTTCTTAGTCTTTTTGGACCTCAGCTTCCCTGTCTTTAAAATGGGGCTAATGATAGTAACACTGAAAGCTCGACCTCTCTGCACCTGTGCTGAATCAAATCTCAGAGCAGAATTTAGGGCAAAGTAGAAAACAATAGCTTTATTGCTTTGCCAGGCAAAGGGGAACACAGCAAGCTCCTGCCCTTGAAAACTGTGTCCCAACCCACGGTGTTTGGTGAGGAGTTTTATGGCAATGGTTCAAGGGAGGGGGCTGCTGATAAGGGTCAGGTGTGTGCAGGGCCTGCGCTCCTTTAATCTGGCCTCAGGTAATCTTCTTGATGAGCTTCTCTGGTTCCTTTAGCCTCAGGTGGTCTTCTCCAGTATGAAGAAAGCTGACATCTTCCATTTGCTGGGTTTTAATTCTATAAAGAATCTGCCTGCAATGCAGGAGATGTTGGTTCGACCCCTCGGTCAGGAAGATCCCCTGGAGAAGGAAATGGCAACCCACTCCAGTCTTCTTGCCTGGAGAATTCCACGGACAGAGGACCTTGGTGGGCTACAGTCCATGGGGTCGCAAAGAGTCAGACATGACTGAGCAACTGTCACACACAACTCTATAAAGGGCTTAAAGACCCTGTTATGTGTATCCTTTGCTGTAGAACCAGGACCCTGCCCCAAGGCTGCACTTAACGGCTGCTCCTCTGTTCTCTTTGCATTCCATCCTGTCCCTTCCTGGGTTAGCAACTGTTCAAATCTGCCGTTTGGAACTTAGGGAAGGTCATGGAAGTTGGAGTCAGGGAACAGGGTCAGAGAGACTTTCTGCTCCGGAGCCCCACAGGGTCCCGCTTGGTTTCAGTAGGGTCTGCGTCATATGCTTGTTGCAAAGATTAACTATTCATAGCACAGCTTGTGGAATAAGTGTTCCTTAACATACATGACGTTAAGGGAACCAAGGGAAATATACCAAGGGAATATTTCATGCAAAGACAGGCTCGATAAAGGACAGAAATGGTAGGGACCTAACGGAAGCAGAAGATATTAAGAAGAGGTGGCAAGAATACACAGAAGAACTGTACAAAAAAAGATCTTCACGATCCAGATAATCACGATGGTGTGATCACTCACCTAGAGCCACATCCTGGAATGTGAAGTCAAGTGGGCCTTAGGAAGCATCACTACGAACAAAGCTAGTGGAGGTGATGGAATTCCAGTTGAGCTATTTCAAATCCTGAAAGATGATGCTGTGAAAGTGCTGCACTCAATATGCCAGCATATTTGGAAAACTCAGCAGTGGCCACAGGACTGGAAAAGGTCAGTTTTCATTCCAGTCCCAAAGAAAGGCAATGCCAAAGAATGCTCATACTACTGCACAATTGCACTCATCTCACACACCAGTAAAGTAATGCTCAAAATTCTCCAAGCCAGACTTCAGCAGCATGTGAACCGTGAACTTTCAGATGTTCAAGCTGGTTTTAGAAAAGGCAGAGGAACCAGAGATCAAATTGCTAACATCCGCTGGATCATCGAAAAAGCAAGAGAATTCCAGAAAAACATCTATTTTTGCTTTATTGACTATGCCAAAGCCTTTAACTGTGTGGATCACAATAAACTGGGGAAAATTCTCAAAGAGATGGGAATACCAGACCACCTGGCCTGCCTCTTGAGAAACCTATATGCAGGTCAGGGAGCAACAGTTAGAACTGGACATGGAACAACAGACTGGTTCCAAATAGGAAAAGGAGTACGTCAAGGCTGTATATTGTCACCCTGCTTATTTAACTTATATGCAGAGTACATCATGAGAAATGCTGGGTTGGAAGAAGCACAAGCTGGAATCAAGATTGCCGGGAGAAATATCAACAACCTCAGTTATGCAGATGATACCACCCTTATGGCAGAAAGTGAAGAGGAACTAAAAAGCCTCTTGATGAAAGTGAGAGAGGAGAGTGAAGAAGTTGGCTTAAAGCTCAACATTCAGAAAACTAAGATCATGGCATCTGGTCCCATCACTTCATGGCAAATAGATGGGGAAACAGTGAAACAGTGTCAGACTTTATTTTGGGGGGCTCCAAAATCACTGCAGATGGTGATTACAGCCATGAAATTAAAAGACGCTTACTCCTTGGAAGGAAAGTTATGACCAACCTGGATAGCATATTAAAAAGCAGAGACATTATTTTGCCAACAAAGGTCCGTCTAGTCAAGGCTATGGTTTTTCCAGTGGTCTTGTATGGATGTGAGTTGGACTGTGAAGGAAGCTTAGTGCCAAAGAATTGATGCTTTTGAACTGTGGTGTTGGAGAAGACTCTTGAGAGTCCCTTGGGCTGCAAGGAGATCCAGCCAGTCCATCCTAAAGGAGATCAGTCCTGAGTGTTCATTGGAAGGACTGATGCTGAAGCTGAAACTCCAATACTTTGGCCACCTCATGCGAAGAGTTGACTCATTGGAAAAGACCCTGATGCTGCGAGGGTTTGGGGGCAGGAGGAGAAGGGGATGACAGAGGATGAGATGGCTGGATGGCATCACCAACTCGATGGACATGAGTTTGGGTAAACTCCGGCTGCTGGTGATGGACCAGGAGGCCTGTCGTGCTGCGATTCACAGGGTCGCAAAGAGTCGGACATGACTGAGTGACTGAACTGAACTAATCTGAACATACATGACTTCTGGAAATATATAGCCAGAACTTGGTAATTCCAGGCAAAGGGAACAGCATGTGTGAAGATATTTATGAGGGATAAAAATCATTCACATTGATGCCCTGTGGCTGAGAAGTCATATTTTGTGTCTCATAACCTTTTACAGAACAGGGCTTGTGAGCCATCTTAAAACGAAATATTAAAAAAGCTAAGATCATGGCCTCTGGCCCCATTACTTCATGGTGAATAGAGGGGGGAAATGTGGAAGTAGTGACAGATTTCCTCTTCTTGGACTCTAAAATCACTGCGGATTGCAGCCATGATATCAGAAGACATTTGCTTTTTGGCAGGAAAGCAATGACAAACCTAGACAGTGTATTGAAAAGCAGAGACATTACTGACAAAGGTCTGTATAGTCAAGGCTGTGGTCTTCCCAGTGGTCATATATGATTATGAGAGCTGCACCATAATGAAGGTGGAACACCGAAGAACTGATACCTTCAAACTGTGATGCCGGAGAAGACTCCCGAGAGCCCCGTGCACAGCAAGATCAAACCAGTCAATCTTAAGGGAAATCAACCCTGAATACTCATTGGAAGGACTGATGCTGAAGCTGAAACTCCAGTGTTTTGGTTATCTGATGCAAACAGAGGACTCATAGGAAAAGTCCCTGATGCTGGGAAAGATTGAAGGCAGAAGAAGAGGACATCAGAGGATGAGATGGCTGGATGACATCACTGAGGCAATGGACATGAACTAGGGCAAACTTTGGGAGATGGTTAAGGGACAGAGAGGCCTGGTGTGCTGTAGTCCATGGAGTCAGACATGACTAGGTGACTGAACAACAACAAACATTAGCCTGAGCAACTTGACAAGGGGAGAGTGTCTGACCAAATAAGAGCCAGTCACAGGTTCACCAGTGACCTGTGACCTGACATAGAAGACATGGAAGAATTGGCAGGAGAGCCAAAGCTGAAAGTTCCATGATGAAAATATTGCACAACAAAGTGGAAATTATAAATAAAGCGTGCAGAATCAGGAAGATGCCTCCTATGCCTCAGATTCCTCAGCTCCCAGCCTATCTGTAGCCTTATGATAGAAGTTGCTTTCTTTGTTTTGTTTTTTTCTGTTTGAAGAGGAAGCGCAATTAAAATTTGGCTTCTCACTCAAAGATGTATTAGCTGTGTGACCTTGGACAAAGTACTTAACCTCTCTGATCTTCAATTGCCTTGTCCGTAAAAAAGAGATCATAAAAGCATTTATCTCAGAAACTTGTGCTATGGATTCAGTGAGATGATGAAGTAGATAGTGCTGACTTTAAAAAATATGCACAACATAGACAGTTGTGAGTTAAGTTTTACTTCAGGCAAAACGAAAGCTATAGCCCAGGAGACAGCATTGCAGATAGCTCTGAGAAACTGCTCCAAAAAGGTAGAGGGAAGGTCAGTATATATATGTGATTTTGGTGAAAGCAGAATACATGTACTCAAGCACATTATTTTTTCATAAGGTTTCTGCTAGTCACAAGGAGCAGATGTCACCATGAAGGAATTTAGTGCTTTTCTAGATATGAGGAGATGCAAGAATTGGGCTCATAAAATCAGCTCCTGAAAATATCTAACTATCTGAAGACCTGTTCTGCCAGTTTCTCCAGAGAGCAGAAGGCCTCATTCTTCTCTCCACTCTGAACTCCCTTCAGGGGTGTTGAAGGTCAGCAGCTGCAGCAGCACCTGATTTAATCCTTCTAGAGGTAGATGGCGAGTGCCTGTGGCAAGTACCAATTTGTAGTTGACAATAGTGTTACTCTTCCACCGATATTGTCCTCATTAAGAACAACCAGCCTGGTGTAAAAGAGATTGTGACTGATTAACCCCACCCTTTGGGCTCCAATCTTTTGTGGAAAGAAAAAAGGCAGAGAAGTCTGCTCAACCCCCCAAACTAGGCATTATTCTCCAGTGCTTTCATCATAACATGGAAGAGGAAAGGTTTAGTCGTATGAAATTGTCAATGTTCAATTCAATGTTTTACAGACATCTTGGTCCATAAAAGTGGATTTCCATGTGGTTCAACCTCAAAAAAGGGAGAACCCCCTAAAAGCCAAGAGCCACAGGGATTACTGGACCCACACATTTCTCCCAGGAATTGGAATTGGGGCCTAATCAAGGTCTCTTCCCCAGGCCCCAGGAAGAGACTCCTGGAAATGTGTGTGCCCAGAATGATTTCAGAATCTACAGGGCTGTGACTGCCATGTCTCCTTTTCTTGTCCCTTCAGAATGGAAATGTTTCTCTTGGGCTCCCCCGTCCCATTTCACCACATATAGTGTACCTGTGGTGGCAGGTAGCTAGCTGCTTTGGTTCACAGATCTCTGAATCAAAACAAGTCAGTTCCATCTTCTCTGCTGACGAGAGTTCCAGGCATCACACAGGTATCTTGGGCTTGGAGCTTGAGCCAATGGCTTGCTTGCCTAGAGGAAAGTAGGTTCTACAAGTTGGGGTGGGTGGGTGATGGAGGGGAGCAGTATTGAATATATGATGACCAGAAGGGCAGACTAGGGTAGAGTATTTTATTGGTCATCAATGTCCCAGCCCCTTGAAGTTAGTCCTGGCCAGACAGCTTACTTTTAGCTAATGAAACGTGAGTGAAACTGACACGTCATTCTAGGCAGAAACTCTAAGAGCTAGTTTGTGCTTTGCCACATTCTTTCCTGCTGAAGTGACAACTACAACCAGACAGAAGAGGCTCCAGAAGCCTAGGTCCTGGAAAAATGAAAACATGTTCCCAAGCCATGACCAGTGGACCTCATGCAGGTAGCATGAGTGGGAAATAGACTTTGACCATTATAAGACCCTGGAATTTTGAAAGTGTGTGTTACTGCAATGTAGCGGGCCTATCCTGACTGATGAGATGGTACACAAAAGGTTTAGCACAGAACCTAGCTCAGAATAAGTGCCATCATGATTTTTCTTCTATCTCTTGAAAGCCAAGGGATCATATTATTAATAAAAGGCCTGGAGGCAGAAGGCATGATTTTGATTTGGTAAAGAATTTGACATAATGGAGTGAAGGGTACATGAAGGAGAGTAGTTATCAATGAACGTGAAAAAGGGGAGGCCAGATCATGGAGAACTTGGACTAGAAACCATATGTCTGGCTTAACTAGCATAGAGGATACAAAATAAAGTCACCTTTTAACATTCCAGTGACTCTCAGACCCCGTCTGCCCAGAACAGAAAGAGTGTCTTTCTTCACTTCTGAGACTTACCCCATAGTCTCCCCACTCACCCCAAGTTAAGTCTGAAATCTTCAGCAAGCATCCATTGGAGTTACTGTTATCTCACAAAGATCAGAAAAGTGAATCTGTCCACCAGAGGGAGGGCCTGGGTTTCCCTGCCTCACAGTCTCACTGCTGCAAACAGACTGGCCAAGAGGAAGCAGTGTGAAATCAACAATTGACAGAGCTCACTATACTAAAATGTAAACCTTCCAAATGACAACAGACACCATAAACAAACTAAAAACAAGCAATAGCCTGGGAGAAAATATTTGCAATTTATATAAGAGATAAGGGATTAGCATCCAGAATATATAAAGTATTCTAACCAATCAATAAGAAAAAGACAAATGGCCCAATAGAGCACTCGGCAAATGATAAAAAAAAAAGCAAAAACAAAAAACAGTTGATTTATGGAAAAGGAAATTCAAATGGCCAATAAACTTGAAGAATGTTCAATTTCAGTAGTAATCAAGGAAATAAAACATTAAACTACCATGAACTATATTTTACTCATCAGACTAGGGAAAAAAATTAAGTTTGATATTAAGTGTTAGTGAGGGTGTGTGGATATGGGACCTCTTGAATAACGTTCATGACAGTTCAAATTGGCACAACCACTTCAAAGGCCAACAAAGTTTTAGTCTCTCCCCCAGAGAAAATGTCTGCACGTGTGCACGAGAAGGCCTATGTTAGGTTGTTTACTGCAGTATAGTTTGGAAGAAGGAAAAACTGGAGAAAACCTAAATGTCCACCAACAAGGAATTAGCTAAATAAACTATAGCATGGCCATCCTATGAGGTACTGAGACAGGAAGGGGGCAGGGGCACAACCATTAAAAGAATGATATAGCCTGGAGACCATAAACTGATTGGAACTACATTGGCCCAAGATGGCAGGTGAATCAATTTCCATTAGACTTTGAGCCTCAGTATACGCTGAGCGCAGAAGAATTGATGCTTTTGAACTGTGGTGTTGGAGAAGACTCTTGAGAGTCCCTTGGACTGCAAGGAGATCCAACCAGTCCATCCTAAAAGAAATCAGTCCTGGGTGTTCATTGGAAGGACTGATGCTGAAGCTGAAACTCCAATATTTTGGCAACCTGATGCGAAGAGCTGACTCGTTTGAAAAGACTCTGATGTTGGGAAAGATTGAAGGCAGGAGGAGAAGAGGACAACAGAGGATGAGATGGTTGGATGGCATCACCAACTCAGTGGACATGAGTTTGAGTAAACTCCGGGAGTTGGTGATGGACAGGGAGGCCTGGCATGCTGTGGTTCATGGGGTTGCAGAGTCGGACACAACTGAGCGACTGAACTGAACTGATAATACTCCTTGTAACACATTAGCATGTTTTCCTTGGAAGGAAAGCTATGACAGACCTAGACAGCACAGTAAAAAGAAGAGACATCATTTTGCTGACAAAGTTCCGTGTAGTTAAAGCTGTGGTTTTTCCAGTAGTCATGTACGGATGTGAGAGTTGGACTGTAAAGAAGGCTGAGCACCAAAAAATTGATGCTTCTGGATTGTGGTGCTGGAGAAGACTCTTGAGAGTCCCTTGGTCTGCAAAGAGATCAAACCAGTCAATCCTAAAGGAAATCAACCCTGAATACTCACTGGAAGGACTTCTGCTAAAGTTGAAGCTCCATATTTTGGTCATCTGATGCGAAAAGCTGACTCACTGGAAAAGACCCTGGTGCTGGGAAAGATTGAAGGCAAAAGGAGAACGGAGTAGCAGAGGATGAGATGGTTGGATGGCATCACTGAGTCAGGGGACAAGAGTTTGAGCAAACTCCAGGAGATGGCGAAGGACAGGGAGCCTAGAAAGCTGCAGTCCATGGGGTCGCAAAAAGTTGGACACAACCAGTGAACAACAACAGCAACAAGCAAGCAAACTAAATGACAGACCATGACAGTTCCAAGGCCACCCATAAAAGTCACAAAGTGGGCGGCGGCCCAGTTCCCAGTAATCCCCACTCCTTCCCCAAGTAGCTGGAATACTCCTCTCACTCCTTAGCCTGTGAAATTACCCAGCCCAATAAAGCTGACAACCCCATACCCTATGGGGCCTCTCTTCCCTTCCAAGGTGGCTGGTACTCTGTCTAGGGAGTGTGTTTCCTCCCTGAGTAAACCTTTCACTTCACTATGTTTTGCTCTTGAATTCTTTCCTGTGAGAAACCAAGAACCCACACTTGGCGGCTGTCCCAGGGACTCAGATGTGACCTGGAATGTGACCATTTTCTCAAGCTGCACCCTCTTCCCCGCAACAGTACTCTGCGACCGGTTATGGGAATGAGATAAATATATGACGTAACATGAAAGGATGCTGTTGGGTGAATAAAACGAGTGGCAAAAATACATAAAGCAGGAAACTTTTTAATGTAGAGACAGGAATAAATACACATGATAATTTTTAATAGATATAAATGCATAAAATATCTGCGAGGGTGATTCAAAGGGGAATGAGTAGCAGCTGCGGGAAAGGCCATCGTGTGGTGGTGATGGGAAGGTGTAGACACACGGTGGTAATGGGAAGGCGTCAAAGGGGACTTGAACTTTATTGTCAATAGTTCTGTGTTTCTTATGGAAGAGAAAGAGCAGAAGGCATTTATGGACTGCTTGTGTGATTAACTGTGAATCATTTATAAAGGGAAAAACCAGCTATGTGGCTCGTGAACCCCCTCCCCAGTGGCATTCCCACTGGCAGAAAGACAGGAGGCAGGAGCACACATATCACCACCACTGACAGGCACTAATAATGGGTGTCTTCAGGTGCCTGTCTCGAGAAGGGGGTGAGGAACTGTGGAACCCTCAGGAGGTCACTGTGATAACTGCCACCACCACCATCTCAGTGCTTCAACACCACAGAAGTTAACTTCTCACTTAAGTCACAGCTCAGTGCACATGGGGAGCGGGGAGGGGAAGCTCTGTTCCACACAGGTGCTTGGCAACCCAGGCCCCTTTCATGTTGTGGTGCCTTGTCTTCCTCTGCAGTTGGCTGCTGACCCAAGAAACAGAGTGGAGGACTGCTCAGGAGACTTGTAGGGGTCAGGCCCGGAGTGACCATATCTCACATCCTACTGGCTGGAAATTAGTCATGTGGCCCCATCTGACTACTAGGGACAGTGACTGCAGCCATGAAATTAAAAGCTGCCTACTCCTTGGAAGGAAAGGTATGACAAACCTAGACAGCATATTGAAAAGCTGGTGTGCTACCATCCACGGGGTGGCAAAGAGTCCGCAGGGTCGCAAAGCGCTGCTCACGACTTAGCACCTGAACAGCAACAAAACTACTCGGGAAGCTGCAAACTGTAGGCTTGGTGATCACAGAGCAGTGTCTGCTTCACACCAGCTCCCGTTTACATAGATGTTTTGGGACACACCTTGGCCTGCCTCTGGCAATACTTCCCCCCACTCCCCTGCCCCTCCCACTGCCAGCTGAGGAGGGGTTTCCATCTCTGACCATCCTCTGAGTCTAGACACACCCTCTGCCCTCACCTCAATGTCTTGGCCCTGGAGAGAGGTCCCTCCCCAACCCCATGTCCAAATGCCCATCCTATTCTTAGTCCAGTGGGATGATGGGGTATACAGGTGAGCAGAGGAGACACATACAATATTTATGAACCCCATTCTTTGCCCCCCCCCCCCCCCCCGCCGTAGATGCATAGTATTTGCAACACCACTTAAGCACAGATTTCTGGTGAACCCACTTCATGCAATTAGAAGCTGCCCATAGCCCCAAGTGGTCACACTTTTCCTTCGAGTAAGAATTTGCTTGGAACATAGAAAGAAGGCAGTTGTGTTCTAAGTAGTAATATGAACTACCAAGCAACCCTGTCACATCCTTTGGTATTCAAGCTCCTTTCCGGTATTAGCCCACCACTTAGGTTGTAAGCAGTGACTGGAAGGAAAAGATAGAGCAACTACAGTTCCTCTTCTTCTCCGTACTTCCTGCTTCCTCAGTAGGCTCAGGGTGGATGGTGCTAGCAGAATGTGCATATCAAGAAGTAAATGAGAAGCAAAACCAGTTGAGTTTGTTTTGTGCAGCGTCCCTATTATTCTGGTAAGAAGAAATTCATCAGTCTACGGCCAAATATGTGTGTTGTTGTTCAGCTGTTGTTCAGTTGCTCAGTCATGTCCGACACTTTGGGACCCTATGGACTGCAGGACACCAGGCTTCCCTGTCCTTCACTCTCTCCTGGAGTTTGCTCAAAGTCCATTGAGTCAGTTATGCATCCAACCATCTCATCCTCTGTCACCCTGTTCTCCTCCTGCATCCAGTCTTTCCAGCATTAGGATCTCGTCCAGTGAGTCACCTCTCTACAACAGGTGGCCAAAGTATTGCAGCCTCAGCTTCAGCATCAGTCCATCCAATGAATATTCAGGATTGATTTCCTTTAGGGTTGACTGGTCTGATCTTGTTATCCAAGAGACTCTCAAGAGTTTTCTTCAGCACCACGGTTCAAAAGCATCAATTCTTCAGCGTTCAGCCTTCTTTATGGTCCAACTTTCACATCCATAAATGACTACTGGAAAAACCATAGCTTGGACTATATGGGCCTTTGCTGGCAAAGTGATGTCTTTGCTTTTTAATACACTGTCTAGGTTTGTTCATAGCTTTTCTTCCAAGCAGCAAGCGTCTTTTAATTTCATGACTGCACTCATTGTTCACAGTGATTTTGGAGCCCACGAAAATAAAATCTGTCACTTTTTCCCTGTCTATTTGCCATGAAGTGATGGGACCAGATGCCATGATCTTCATTTTTTGAATGTTGAGTTTTAAGCCAGCTTTTTCACTCTCTTCTTTCACCTTCATCAAGAGACTCTTTAGTTCCTCTTTGCTTTCTTCCGTTAAAGTGTTATCATCTGCATATCTGAGGTTGTTGATTCTGCCTATGAGTTAATGCTCTTATATATGCATTACAAAATATAAAGTAAAATTCATGCTAGTAACTTTAATTGTGTTATTTCTTTACCTAGAGCAGCATTAACTAGCAAATAAAAATATTAAAAGTCAAGAGAGATCCCACTGAAGAAAGAAAAAAGCTGTGTATTTTAATATTTTTTACTGCTCTTTCCCCCTGTTTTTGGAATAAGGGGCCCAGGTTTTCATTTTGCACTCACCCCTGCAAATTATTTTGCCAGCCCTAAGGGCAGAATTGTGCTTTGGGCCTCAAGACCCGGGAAAGTGTGTGCTCTGGGGGAGGCATTTGGGCTCACTTGCTTCTTGACCAGGTGGTCCAGCTCTTGCGTAATTTGACCCTGTCTCTGACTCTGGAGGTAGATTCCCCCACAGTTCAGATAGGCTTGAGCCAGTCTGCTCCAGTTCAGAGCCCAACTCTGCTACTTTTGCTGGCTGTGTGATCTCAGGCAAGTTACTTGATGTCTTTGTGCCAGCTCTTTCTTGAATGAGGATTATGATAGCAGTACTCACCTCAAAGAATTGTTGAGAAAGTTAGGCAAGTTAATACCAGCAACATGTTTGGTATAGCACATGGAACCTACAATTGAGACTCAGTTTATGTGAACTATTATTATTACACTGTTTTCCATGATTTTGCAAGCCCATGGAGGAAGTCTCTGGGTGCCCTCTCCTCCTGTGTCTTGGTGATGCTGAAAGATGGGACCAAACTCAGTCCCCGTGCTGAGGAAGTGGACTCACCAACAGGAAGTGGGCTTCTGGTCTGTGCATGTGGGATGTGCTGATGAGCTCTGAGCAAGGCTGTGAAGGCAGCAGTGGGCCTGGGGTGGTGTTTGGGGGCTGCCGGAGGTCGCTTGATCTCTCCATGTTTATCTCTAGGTCTGCCATAACAAAATACTACAAACTGGGTAGCTTATGGCAGAAATTTATTTTCTCAGAGTCTGGAGGCAAAATGTCTGAGACTAGGGAGTGGTGGGGTTGGTTTCTTCTGAGGCCTCTGTCTTTGTCTTCCCAACGGCTGTGTTCTCCCTGTGTTCACGTGGTCTTCCCTCTGTGTGCATCTGTGTTCAGATCCTCTCTTATAAAGACACCAGTCCACACTGGATTAGGGCTCATCTGGGGACTTTAGTTGACCTTAGTTACCCCTCTAAAGCTCTGGTTGCAAATACAGTCACATTCTGAGTTCCTGGGGGTCAGGATTTCAACACGTGGATTTGGTGAGGGACACAGTTTAGCCTGTAATAATGTCTGTGAATGCGTGGCGGTTCTGTGGGTCCCTCTCATCACGTGACTGCACACCTGTGGCCCTGTGTCAGTGTCTGTGTGTCTGTCTGAGTGTCTGTCCTTCAGAGACTGTCCGTGTGCCTCTGTGAGGCTGGGTCTTGGTGGGCCAGACCTGGTTGACTCTGATGGCATTCCTCATCAGCCTGCTGGTGTTGTGTGTCCTCCACGAGTTGGTCTGTACGTAATCTGTAGTTACAGAGTAGGTCTGTAATCCAGGGTGTCATAGGTCCGAGGGGCGGGGGTGAGGATGTGGGAGCTCCCGGGCGGGGAGCTGGATCTCCTCATCTCTGGGTCTCTGTGCAGGTGAGTTCTAATATGTGTGTGTGTGTGTGTTTGTGTGTCTGTATGTGTGTGTGTGGGTGTGGGTGTGTGTGTGTGGAATGCCTAGGGAACTAGATCTTCTCATCTCTGGGTCTCTGTGCAGGTGAGCCCTATCATGTGTGTGTGTGTTTGTGTGTCTGTGTGTGTGAGTGTGGGTGTGTGTGGAATGCCTAGGGAACTAGATCTTCTCATCTCTGGGTCTCTGTGCAGGTGAGTCCTATTATGTGTGTGTGTGTTTGTGTGTCTGTGTGTGTGAGTGTGTGTGTGTGTGGGTGTGGGTGTATGTGGAATGCCTGGGGAACTGGATCTTCTCACCTCTGGGTCTCTGTGCAGGTAAATCCTATGGCGCACACCTGTGTGTATGTGTGTCTGTGAATCTGAAATCTGACCAGGCATGCGGCTGGCAGGCAGGATTTGAAAGGAGGGCGGAAGGATCGTATTAATTTGAGATTTGGAAGAAGACAGTGTGTTTACAGAAGCGGGAGAACAGCGGGTTAAACATATGTTGGCGATCACGGTGAGACAACGGCAGCTGAGGCTGGGCTGGCTCCGGTGTGAATTCCGTGGCATGCTGGCGTCTTTAAAACTGTCACAAAACCAGACACGGAAGGGAACAGTGAGACTGAGCTGACTCCGTGGGGGGGGGGGCAGGGAGTAGGAAGCCGAGGCATCTGGGAGGTGGGGTCCCCGTGAGGCCACTTCATCTCCACCTCCACACCAGCCGCAGACGGAGGGTGAGGGATGGGGGTGGGGGCACTCACTCTCCCCCCACTGCTTTCTAGCTGAACGGAGTCTGCTCCTGGAGCCCTGGAGCCCTGGAGCGGGTGGGACCCTCCCATACAGAGCCCCCACTCAGGCCGTGCTGTGCTTTCCACTCCTCACTACAGGCCTGCAAGGGAGTAATGATTATTTCCATCTGAGAGCTAGGAACCTGTGTCCTGGAGAGACACAAGTCCTTGGTCAGGGCTTTAGGGACCAGAATCTGAACTGTTCAGTTCAGTTCAGTTCAGTCACTCAGTCGTGACTGACTTTGCAACCCCATGGACTGCAGCATACCAGGCCTCCCTGTCCATCACCAACTCCCAGAGCTGGCTCAAACTCATGTCCATCGAGTCAGTGATGCCATCCAATCATCTCATCCTCTGTCTTCCCCTCTCCTCCCACCTTCAATCTTTCCCAGCATCAGGGTTTTTTCCAATGAGTCAGTTCATCACATCAGGTGGCCAAAGTATTGGAGTTTCAGCTTCAGCATCAGTCCTTCCAATGAACTGAGATCTGTCTAATTGCTCCCAGAATTTCTGGATGGTGTTTTGTTAAGAAATAATGAATGAATGAATGAAGACATGCCTGAGAGAGAGAAAGGAGGGAGGGAGGAAGGGAGAAGGAAGGGAGGAAAGAAATGATAAAACAGTCCCTATACTTTGAGGTGGAATCCATGTCCAGGCGCTAGTTCATGCCTTGAAGGGCAGTAACCAACCCATATTTTCTCCATCACACCCATCAATCCTGTAATAAATGGGGTTAAGCACTTTGATCTATTCTTTTGGAAAAATCAGTAGCAGTCGAGACAGTGGACCCTGGTGTCTTCTTGCCCAGGGAGCAGCCTTTTTCTTGGGAAACAAACAGGAAGGAGACGGTCTGAACAGAGATTCTTTTGTTCCCCACCCTTCCCCCAACATGCAGTCACCAAGTGCCAGCCTTGGTTTCACTCAGCTGTGGCCCCGGGTTTGAGTATGAGCTCTGCCACACACTAGCCTGTTCGTTCTCCTCTCTCTCCTCTTCTTACCCTTCCACGCCCTCCTTTATTTCACTGAGCAGGCTTCATGCACAGGGCTCTCAGGTTTTCTCATCACCAGGGCTTTGAGGGACAAATGTGTCCCCTGGATGTACTGCCTGGGTCTTCCTCTTGATGGCTTGATTCCTTGTGTGATTTGTAATTGTCATCTGTACACTTACACTAAGCTTGTGTCCCGTGGGTGTGCCTCGTGCCCTGGGTGGTAGCTGTAGACCAATGGGAAGCTTGCCTCCACTGGGGATCCAAGGCTTTCTTCTGGCCCCAGGTGAGGTCATTTATTAATTTTCCAGGATGTCTCCACGGCTCCAGGCTTTCTACAGGAGCATGCTGCCGCCCTGGGCTCCCATTTCCTCTTCCACTCCTGACACAGGTGGAGGGCAAGGCTTTTTGCTTCTTTCACAGGCCAGTGGGCAGAAAATTTTCCCTATAAATTAAAAAAAAAGCAGTATTTAGGTGTAATTGCTTTACAGTGTTGTGTTAATTTCTGCTGTATGGAAAAGGGACTCAGTTATAGATATACATATTCTTTTCCATTGTGGTTTATTACAGGATGCTGTACAGTAGGACCTTGTTGTTTATCCACCCTATATATATAGTTTGCATCTGCAAATCTCAGACTCACAGTCCACCCCCACACCCTTGGTGACCACAAGTCTATTCTCTATGTCTGTGAGTCTGTCTCATAGGCAAGTTCATTTGTGTCCTATTTTAGATTCCACACACAAGTGATAATCATATGATATTTGTATTTCTCTTTCTGACTTCTTCGCTTAGTATGATAATCTCTAAGTATATGTGCATGCTCAGTCACTCAGTCGCTCAGTCATGGCTGACTCTTTGCGACCTCATGGACTATAGACCACCAGGCTCCTCTGTCCATAGGATTTCCCAGGCAAAAATACTGGAGTGGGTTGCCATTTCCTTCTTCAGGGGGTCCTCCAAACCCAGGGATCAAACCTTCATCTCCTGCATCACCTGTCTTGGCAAGTGGATTCTTTACCACTGAGCCACCTGGGAAATGCCCTGGCTCCACCCAAGTTTCTGCAAGTGGCTTTATTTCATTCTTTGTGATGGCTGGGTGATATTCCATTGTGTGTGGTGGGGGGTAGGGTGTGTGTGTGTGAGTGTCTGTGTGTAGGAGGGTGTGTGTGTGTGTGTGTGTGTGTGTGTGAGTGTGTGT
Source organism: Odocoileus virginianus (assembly GCF_023699985.2). Classification (NCBI taxonomy): domain Eukaryota; kingdom Metazoa; phylum Chordata; class Mammalia; order Artiodactyla; family Cervidae; genus Odocoileus; species Odocoileus virginianus. The sequence continues at coordinate 92,375,948 of NC_069675.1, forward strand.
GGGTGTGGGTGCAGGTGTGTGTGTGTGTGTATGTGTAGTGTATAAATATGTGTGGGGGGTGTGTGTGGGGGGGGAGGTGTGTGTGTGTGTGTATGTGTGGTGTATATATATATGTGGTGTGTGTGTGGGGGGGGTGTGTGTGTGTGAGTGTGTGTGTGGGGTGTGTGTGTGGGGGAGGTGTGTGTGGGGGGGGGGAGGTGTGTGTGTGTGTGTGGGGGTGTGGTGTATCTATCTATGTGGGGGTGGTGTGTGTGTGTGGTGTATATATATGTGTGTGTGGGGGTGTGTGTGTGTGTGTGGTGTATATATATGTGTGTAGGGAGGTGTGGGTGTGGGTGTGTGGGGGTGTATGTGTGGGGTGTGTGTGGGGGGGTGTGAGTGAGTGTGTGTGTGTGGGTGAGTGTGTGTGGGGGGGGTGTGGGTGAGTGTGTGTGTGGGTGTGTGTGGGGGGTGTGAGTGAGTGTGAGTGTGTGTGTGTGAGTGTGTGTGGGGGGTGTGAGTGAGTGTGTGTGTGGGTGTGTGTGGGGGGGTGTGTGTGTGTGGGGTGTGTGTGGGGGGGGTGTGTGAGTGTGTGTGGGGGGGTGTGAGTGAGTGTGTGTGTGGGTGTGTGTGTGGGGTGTGAGTGAGTGTGAGTGTGTGTGTGTGTGTGTGTGGGGGGGGTGTGAGTGTGTGTGTGTGTGTGAGTGTGTGTGTGTGGGGTGTGTGTGTGTGAGTGTGTGTGTGTGGGGGGTGTCTGTGGGGGGGAGGTATGTGTGTGTGGTGTATATATGTGTGTGTGTGTGTGTGTGTAGTGTATATATATGTGGTGTGTGTGTGTGTGGTGTATATATATATGTGGGGGGTGTGGTTGTGGGTGTGTGTGGGGTGTGTGTGGATGTGTGTGTGGGGTGTGTGTGTGGGGGGGGAGGTGTGTGTGTGGGTGTGGGTGTGTGGTGTATATATATATGTGGGGTGTGTGTGTGTGTGTGGTGTATATATATATGTGTGGGGAGGTGTGGGTGTATGTGTGGGGTGTGTGTGTGGGTGTGTGTGTGTGTGTGTGTGTGAGTATGTATGTGGGGGGTGTGAGTGAGTGTGTGTGTGGGTGTGTGGGGGGTGTGTGGGGGGGAGGTGTGTGTGTGTGTGTGTGTGTGTGTGTGTGTGTGTACACACCACATCCTCTTTATCCATTCGTCTCTCAGTGGACATTTAGGTTGTTTTGCTTCCATGTCCGCTACTGCAAACAGTGCTGCTCTGAGTGTAGAGGGGCACCTATAAGTTTTGATAGGTAGAGTTTCTGTCCTTGTTTACTTGTAAGTGTGGCCCTTTCTGATTTCCATGACAGTGTCTTCTTGGACCCATCATAATATGGAAATGACTTGGCAACTAGATCCTTTTTTCCTTTACAGTTCGCGTGTTTGAACTGTCATCATATGTTGCTTTATCTGTGGCTTGATTCTTCCACCACAAATTTCTTTGAGGGTAAAAGTTCCCTTCTAACCTTGGGCTTTGGTTCCAATCTACAAGTTTTGAGAAAAAGTGTTCTCCAGCTCAAGCAATCTAACAGTCGTTGCAATTTCATCTTTGATCTTCCCTGGATTTTTAAGTGCTTTGTTTACTTCCCAAGGTTTCTTTTCTCTTCTTTATCTTCTGTCAGTTCTAACAGACTTTTAGAGTGGATTCTAACTAGAAAAGACAACAATAACACTATATGCAAAACAGAAAGAGACACAGATGTACAGAACAGACTTTGGGGCTCTGTGGGAGAAGGCGAGGGTGGGATGTTCTGAGAGAATAGCATTGAAACAAGTATACTATCAAGGGTGAAACAGATCACCAGCCCAGGTTGGATGCATGAGACAAGTGCTCAGGGCTGGTGCACCGGGAAGACCCAGAGGGATGGGATGGGGAGGGAGGTGGGAGGGGGGATCGGGATGGGGAACACATGTAAATCCATGGCTGATTCTTGTCAATGTATGGCAAAAACCACTACAATATTGTAATTAGCCTCCAACTAATAAAAATAAATGAAAAAAGAAAGAAAGAAAGGACAACTAGAGAGACGTCTAGAGATGGTTTATTTAAGTTGAATGTTTAAATAAACTGACAGTGCCTGATGGTCAGTACACAAGATGGGAATCCAGTGGCCAAGCTGGAACCTCTGCTCCAGGCCTGACTTAGTCATGTCACTTGGGTGATCCAGCTCCGCAAAGGTCTCAGGACCTCTGGCTGTTCATCAGGAACTTGGTGACAGAGAGCCCTGGGCAGGGCGATCGTGGTATCTCTTTCTCTTAGCAAATACTTGCCTGTGGCTCCTGGCTTTATGGCAGTAGCTCAGTTCCTGCCCATTGTGTTCAGATGGCCCAAGGCTCCCACCAGCCCCTTCCGCAGGGAGCCCCTCAAACTCAGGTCCTGCTCACTATCCCAACCCCAAATTCCCTCTTTATCTAGTCCCTGGGGTCTCCTCTTTTACTGGCTTTGAACTCAGCTGGGCATTTACATTTTGGGGGGTTATAATATAGCAAGCATTTTAATGTGTGTAGAAAAGAAGAGGGGATTTTCCATATTGACCCAATGTATGACATTAACTAGAAGTTTCTGGCATGATTGACTTTGTATCTTTGAGCAAGACACTTAACTTCCCTGATACTGTCTTTCCATCTATAAAATAAGTATGTCCTATGATAGTAATATCTACAAAATGGGTTGTTATAAGAATTATGTGAGATGGGCATGTAAAGAATTAAGCATATATGGTGCCTAGAATATAGTCAATGTCCTATAAATGGTAGGTGTGATTATCATTTCTGCTCCCGTTTTACATATAAAGATCTTGAACTCGAAGAGATGAACTTGCCTGAAGTCACTCATCTGGTCAATGGATTAAACCTCAAATGTCTGAGTTTTGTCATCCCAGGAGCTAAGCGTATGAGTGAAGTGGCCTTTAGAATGACTGGTGACCAAGTCACCATCTGAATATACCCTCATAAGGGTCCCGCAGTGAAAACTGCCTAGCAGAAGACAGGCAGTCCCCCAGATTCATGAGCAAAGTAAACAATGGCTGTTATTGTGAGTCATTGTGTGGGGAACAGTGGTCACACAGCAGTAGACAGCATGAACACTGTCTTGTTGCTTACTAGGCACAGTTAAGTCCTGGGCAGACATCATGGCATCATTTGTTCATCTGTCCATTTACTCAAACAGAGGTTGAGTCTCGTCTATGCCACAGGCTCTTTGCTAGGCATGGAGGACTCAGTGGTAAATAAGACAGGCAAGATAGGATACAGACAAATAAATAAAAAAGGAAAATACCTGGTAGTGATAAATGCCAGGATGAAAATAAGGCTTAATGAGACAGAGTGACAGATGGAGTCTTTTCAACCTAAGCGATCGGGGAAGTTTCCTCGGAGGCATTTAAGGTAAGATGAAGGTCAGGAGGGAGTAAGAGCTGGCAGCAGAACATGCCAGGCAGAAAGAATTGCCAGTGGAACGGCCCTACAGTGGGAGTGAGCTTGGCATCCTTCAGAGGCTGGCATGGCCACAGTGCAGGGAATGTGGGAGCAAGAGGCAGGAGAGGAATGCCAAGAGGTGTGCAGGGGCATAGCATGCAGTGCTCTGTAGACCAAGGAGAAGATTTCAGATTTTCTTCCAAATGCAATGAGAAGGCACTGGTAGGTATTTTAGCAGGGTGATGTGTCAGTAAGAATCAGTTGATGATGCTGCAATAGCAAATAAACCCCCAGATCTCAGTGGCTTCCCACAATAGAAGTTTATTTTCTTCTTACATTTAGTCTATAGTGTGTCTACAGGATCTCATCTACTTGGCACCTTAGAAGCTCAGGCTGCCTCCCGTCTTGTGACTCCAGCATCTTGTAGCTTCAAGGTCAATGTGATGTCATCTACCCAGGGACAGGTAGAAGGAGAAGAAGGGATGGGAAAGGCACACCAGATACTTATCTCCCTTAACCTGAACTAGTATAAATCACTTTGCTCATATCCCATTGGCCAGAACTAGTCACATGACCAAGCTAACCATCAGGGAGGCTGGGAATGTGAAAAAGCATACAGATCTATCTAAGAGCTCCAAATATTCTCCACCACAGGTAGTAATTTATATTGCAAGTTGGCATTCTGGTTGCTACGAAAAAAATGTGAATCATGAGTAGTGGGGAGCCAAGCTATGGTTAGATTCTGAAATGGTAGATTAACTTCTTTCCCTTTGAACTTGTCACTTGTGGCCTTAAATGCTGAGCAAAGTTTACCTCCTTGAACAAAATATACACTAAAAATTGTGCCCTGTAGGAATGTTCAGATCAAAGCTGCAGTCTGGAGTGCAAACCCAAATGTTTAGCTCACACCAGTTAGGATGGCCATCATCAAAAATCTACAAATAACAAATGCTGGAGAGAGAGTGTCTCTGTGTGTGTGTGTGTGTGTGTGCATGTGTGTATGATGTGTGTGCATGTATGATCTGTGTAAAGTTGTTGTCTTTTGTAGTATTGTTCTGTATTGTGCTATTATTTCCTTCCCATTTATAAATATTAAGATGCCTTTTTAAAATGAAATGATGGTGACACTATCTACTTAAGAGGCAAAATAACTCTTTGTTGGTTTCCAAATTAGTTGTGGAATTTACCAATCCAGGACCCCAAATTCTGGGAATCAGGGCCTTCCTGATGAAACATTTGGAATTTGTTTTGGCTTTTTATTGGAGTATAGTTGATTTACAATGTTGTGTTAGTTTTAGGTGTACAGCAAGGTGAGTCAGTTTTATGTATATATTAAATATTTTTAGAGCCTTTTCTGTTAGAGTTTATTACAAGATATTGAATATAGTTCCCTTTGCTATATAGTAGGTCCTTGTTGCTTATCTGTTTTTATATAGTAGTGTGTATCTATTAATCCCAAACTTCTAATGTGTCCCATTTCCACCCCTCCCCCACTTTCCCCTTTGATAAACATACGTTTGTTTTCTAAGTCTGTGAATCTGTTTTGTAAATAAGTGTATTTGTGTTATTCTTTTAGATTCCACATGTAAGTTATATTATATATTTGTCTGTGCATATTTGGTATTGGTGTGCTTTCTGAATTGCCTGTGAGAATCTTTTATCATCATCCAATAAGGGAGATATTCAGAGTTGCCTGTGTGAGAAGCTGCTTGAGGCAACTTACCCCTTTTCATTCAAAGAGTCATCCTCAAAACTTTCAATTTGGGAGTCACAGTTGAAGTCACCTTGGTCTTCTTTTACGGTGATACGTTAATCTCATGTCACATGCCTCTCCATGGGTCACTTGACAGGCCTCTTCTTATAAAAACTGCCACCCAGTGTGAGGCCTTTCTTCTTAGGGCTCCCAGCGTGACTTCTGTGCTCACCACGTAGCTTAAACCTGAAGCCAGAGCTTTCCAGACTCTGCACTCACATTCATTAGGTCCAGCCATGTTCCTGGGATTCGGTAACAAACAGGCAGAAATGTAATTCTGCTTATCTGATGCCACATTGGCCTTACTTTTCTCATTTCCCCATTTGCATTTCTTGTCTCATTGACAAGCACTGGCCCATGAACTATATTTGGAGGCAGCAGGCCTGGGTGAACAACAGCAGCCAAGGTCCAGAGCCAAACACAGAGGTTCAGGAACCAGGATGCCAAGAGCCAAGGGCGACCACGTAGGCCAAGGGCAGGAGTCTGGGTGGCTACAGGAGGGTTGGACACATGTCTTGGGGATTGGTGACAGGCCACAGCAGGCCTACAGGGTGAGCTGGGGGGCTCAGTGAATGCTTGTCGGGCCCTGCAGGAGCTGGCAGGACTCCACACTCTTCTCCTGCCTTCCCTCCTGTGGCGGTCTCCAGGCAGACTGACCCCCTGGTCACCCACACACCAGACCTCCTTCTGCTATTTCTGTGCTCCCTGTCCTTTCTGCCCGGTACACCCCCTTTCTGTGCCCCGACCCCACCATTTCCTGCCTGGCCAACTTGTATGCCTCCTTCAAACGGAACACGCTCTGTCTTCTTCCACACAGATAGAAACTCGGCACACCGGTGAGGCACCTCCTTTACTGCCTTAGCCTTGAGGCTCACACAATAGATGTGAGATAGGAGAGAGGACCAGGGGGCAAAGATGGCTCCCAGGTTTCTGTCGGAACAACTGGAAAGGTAGTGTTTCCAGCAGTTGAGCCGGGAAGGGGCGGGTTGGGAAGCGACCGTCAGGGATGGGGTTTCAGATGTGGTACATTTGATTAAGATGGTAACTTTTTTTTTTTTTTTGCCAAGTCATGAGGCATGCAGGATCTTAGTTCCCCAACCAGAAATCAAACCCATGTCCCCTGCATTGGGAGCACAGAGTCCTAACCACTGGATTGCCAGGAAAGTCCCTAGATGTGGTCCATTTGAGATGCTTGCTAGGCCTTCAAGTGGTTATGTTGGATACCCTTTTGGATACACATGTTTGGAGTTCAGACAGCAGGGCCAGGTCTGGGACATAAATTTCAGCATCATCAGCATAAGGCTGATATTTACAGTCATTTTTTGCATGCACTTTATGTGGAATGTGGCTTCCAGAGGCCCTCAGCCTGGCACATCAGAGCCTTCCAGCTGGCCTTGGGCATCACTTAACCCCACTGTTGCCCCTCCATCCATGTGCCCTTCATAGCAGCTCCAGCAGCACCACTCCTCTGTATATGTCCATAGCTCTCCTTTTTCACCTGTCACTGATGGCTCCATATTCTTCAAAGACCAACACATCCATCTTTTTTCTTGCTACTTTTTTTTGAAGAATGAATATTTCTATTCTCACTGTTACAACAACACTTTGACTATGTGTATTGAAACCCTAGGGCAAATTACTTCATACTGCATTACTAATATAATACCTGTGTCATTGATAAACATTTTGAAATATTACCCAAGGTGTTTTCTCCTTTAGCATATCAACCTGAGCCTCTTTCCTCTTTAAAACATCTTCTCTGAGGCTCAATAGCTCAGAGAAGTAATACAAAACAAAATCAACAACAAACAAACAAAATAGCAAAAAAAAAAAAAAAAAGAATAAAAAATAAATAAAAAAGAATTAACTTCTTGATTTTGAGTTTTCACGTTTCACATTTAAAAAATCCATAGCATCAAGGGAATAAGAGAAAAAGCCACAAATTGGGGGAAAATATTTGCAGATGACAGGGCCTGACCCGTGGAAGTAGGTCAATAGATATGAGCCTGCCCTGTGCCCTAAGTTATTGGGTTCAGGGTAGACCTGACCATTATTGGGTCTTTCAGATTCCTGCCCTCCCACCCCCACTGCTGCCCTTACATTGGAATTGGGGCTTAGACATGCTTGTTCATGTCTGCAGGTCACTGGAACTAATATGATAACAGTTCAATTCAGGTCAGTCACTCAGTCATGTCTGACTCTTTGCAACCCCATGGACTGCAGCACGCCAGGCTTCCCTGTCCATCACCACCTCCTGAAGCTTGCTAAAACTCATGTCCATCAAGTCAGTAATGCCATCCAACCATCTCATCCTCTGTCATCCCCTTCTCCTGCCTTCAATCTCTCCCAGCATCAGGGTCTTTTCCAATGAGTCAGTTTTTCACATCAGGTGGCCAAAGTGTAGCATCAGTCCTTCCAATGAATATTCAGGACTGATCTCCTTTAGGATGGACTTATTTGATCTCCTTGCAGTCCCAGGGACTCTCGAGAGTCTCTCCAACACCACAGTTCAGAAGCATCAATTCTTCGGCACTCAGCTTTCTTTGCAGTCTAAATCTCACATCCATATGTAACTACTGGAAAAACCATAGCCTTGACTGGACGGACCTTTGTTGGCAAAGTAATGCCTCTGCTTTTTAATATGCTGTCTAGCTTGGTCATAACTTTCCTTACAAGGAGCAAGCGTCTTTTAATTTCATGGGTGCAGACACCATATGCAGTGATTTTGGAGCCCAAGAAAATAAAGTCTGTCACTGTTTCCATTGTTTCCCCACCTATTTGCCATAAAGTGATGGGACTGGATGTCATGATCTTCACTTTTTGAATGTTGAGTTTTAAGCCAGCTTTTTCACTCTCCTCTTCTAGTTTCATCAAGAGGCTCTTTAGTTCCTCTTCACTTTCTGCCATAAGGTTGGTGTCATCTGTGTATCTGAGGTTATTGATATTTCTCCCAGCAATCTAATATAATGTAATATACACAGGCTATATGGTAACATCACAGCAGCCTGAACAGGGAGGAGAGAAAAGATGAGAGGCAGACACAGGAAGAAGGAGTAACAGAAGGAAACATGACTCTGGAATTGCCTGCCTTGTCACTGCAGCCTTGAGAATCCCCATTTGTTTCATGACTTCTCTTTTTTGCCGAGGCTGGCTTTAGTGCATTTCTGTTACTGATGGCCAAATGGTTGTTGACCGGCAGTAACTGAATCCTCTCTAGACTGTGAGCCTTTCAAGGGCAACACTGCCTCTGTTCATCTCTCTAAATCCAGAAGCTGGCCAGGACTCCCAGTGAGGGATTGAAGGAACAACCATTATTTATAGAGTAGCAGGGCTCTGTCCATCAGAATGTTCTCCAGGGCTCTAGGAATCCTGTTGGAGAGTTTTGTACAGTAAAGTTACAAGCATTTGATTTGGAGTTTGGCTTCCAACCCTCCTACTTACTGCAATGTGACTTAGGAAGCCCGAGTTTCCACAGCTTTAACATGCAAATCCCAGTTCCTGGTTCACAGCCTCGATATTGGTATGGAGTGAAATAATTTCTGCAAAAGTACCTAGCCCCATGCCTGGCACAAAGGAAATGCCCTGTGAATGGAAACTGGCATGATGTATAACTGCTATCGAGAACTGACCTTATCCATTCAAGAAATATTTGTTGAGTACATGCTGTGCCCTGGAGCAGTGAAGACAGAGACAAGATCCTTGAGATGTGCGCTCTCATAAAGGTTACAGTCAAAAGAAAAGGAAGTGGCTTTTCTTCATTGCCTTCTGTGTTCCGGTGCTCCAGGTCAGGCTCCTCTTGATCAGGGAGGGTATTGAAAGACTCACACTTTGGATCTGTCATGATGCGGTGCCTCTGTGTAATGAAAGCAGTTCTGCACGTGGTTATGGTTTCTTAGTTTCAACAGCACCGTTTGTGGTTATGCCATGTTTATTTTTCACATCCTTCCAGTTAAACTCTTGTGAGAGACGTTTATACACCTGTCCCACAAATGTGTTCCTCCCACCTGCCTGTCTTCTGCTCCCACAAGCATCTGGGTTCAGTCTGAGAGTGCCGATCAGATTAAACACTGTGCAGATCAGGGGAGAGGTCTGTTTAGCTAGCGAGACTGGTAACTGAGGAGAGGTTACCCTCCCTCCCTCAAGGCCGAATCGATCCATTCTAGTTCCCACGGACCCATACCAGAGAACAGCCTTCGGAGCAATGATGTGTTCATTAACTGAAAGAACACTTAAGGAGGGCCAAAAAGGATAAAAGTGATCGGTGGTGATCTCAGGTTCAGGGTGCTGGCTACTTGGTCTCCGACCTGCATGGGCTTGGCTGGCAAGCAGATACTGCCAAGCTGTTCCTGGTACTCTGCTCAGCTCTCTCAGAATTAATACTTTTTGTGATATTGACCACCCTTAGGGATCTCATCACATCTGAAATACACTGACCATGTTGTTTCCCCTGACAATAAAGGTTATATATGTTCATTATTAAAATTAAAAAAAATCTTCATGGCCTTCCTCCCTAATAAGGAAACAGTGATTATTTTTATTTTATTTTTTCCTCAGCTTTTGTTGTTGTTCAGTCACTAAGTCATGTCCAACTCTTTGTGACCCCATGGACTGTAGCGCACCAGGCTTCCCTGTCCTTCACTGTCTCTTGGCGTTTGCTCAAACTCATGTCCATTGAATCAGTGATGCCATCCAACCAAACATGATAATTTGATAGATGTATATATTGTGCAGTGACTACCACAATTACCACAACGGCACATCTGTCACCTTATACGGTTATCATTTTGTGTCTGTGACATGAGAACTTATAAGGTCTACCCTCTTAGCATCTTTCTAGTATATAATACAGTATGGTTAACTGTAGTCACTATTCTATACATTAGATGCCTAGTACTTACTCATCTTACAACTAAAAGTTTAAATCCTCCTACCCTGCCCCTGGCAACAACCAATCCACTCTCTGTTTCTATGAAATGTCTTTTTATATTCCACCTATAAGTGAGCTCAGACAATACCTGTCTTTGTCTGTCTGACTTACTTCATTGAGCATGATATCCTCAAGTTTCATCCACGTTGTCACAGATGGTAGGATTTCCTTCATTTTATGGCTGAATAATATTCCATTTTACATATCTATGTCTATATCTATCTCATACTTTCTTTATCCATTTGTCCATCACAGGCATTTAGGCTTTTCCCATGTCCTGGCTCTTGTGGATAATGCTGCAATGAACATGGGAGTGCAGATAACCTCTTTGAGAACTTGTTTTCATGTCTTTTGGATATCTGTCCAGAAATGGGATTATGTGTAGCTCTCTTTTTAATTTTCTGAGGAATCTCCATATTGTTTGCCAACGGAATAGTGATTTTTATTGGCCAGGCAAAATGGGCAACCTCAATGACTGACAAAACCAGTTCCCTAGCTTCCTTTACAGTTAGGAATAGCCAAGTGACCCATTTCTGACCCTTTGGATCACAGCAGATCTGCTAGGGAGTTTCTGGGAAAGATTTTGCTATTCACCCCATCCCCCATCCTGCCATGAAAGAAGAGGCCACGACACCTGAGGCTGGAGGAGCCACTTTGTGCCCACGAGGCAACAAACATGAGTGTAAAAGATGACCACTTGAGGAGGTCTCAAAGCATGGAAGGACATGTGTTCTTTTTTTTTTTTAATTTTTAGCTGTGCTGGGTCTTTGCAGCGAGTGAGAGTTACTCTTCATTGCAACTCATGGGCTCCCTATTGCAAAGGCGTCCCTTGTTGCAGGCTCTACAGAGTAGGCTCAATAGTTGTGGCACATGGGCTTAGTTGCCCTGCAGCATTTGGAATCTTCCCGGACCAGGGATTGAACTCATGTCCCTGGCATTGGCAAGTGCATTCTTAATCACTGGGCCACCAGGGAAGTCTAGGACATGGATTCTTATTGTCTTCATTTTCCTGTAACAAGAAGACTGGAGGTAGATACTCCTGGCCAGTAAAAATAAATGCTTATTATTCAAGCTCCTGTTGGTTGGGTGTTCTATTTTTTGCACCCAGATTCCTAAATATGCCAAAATATAGACATACAGATGTTCCTTGACTTGTGGTTCAGCTTAACAATTTTTCAACTTTATGGTGATGCAAAAGTGATCTGCATTCAGTAGAAACCGTGGGCTTCCCAGGTAAAGAATATGCCTGCCAATGTAGGAGGAGCAGGAAATGCGGGTTCGATCCCTGGGTTGGGAAGATCCTCTGGAGTAGGAAATGGCAACCCACTTCAGTGTTCTTGCCTGGAAAATTCCATGGACAGAGGAATCTGGTGGGCTACAGTCTATGGGGTCACCAAGAGTCAGTCACAACTGAGCACACACTCATACAGTCATTCAGTAAAAACCGTACTTAAGATTTCAAATTTTGCTCTTGTTCCAGGCTAGTGACGTGTGGTAGGATACTCCCTTGTGATGCTAGGCAGTGGCAGTGAATCCCCACTCTGTCAGCCACTGGATCACAAGGGTAAACGACTAGTATACTTACAGCCATTCTATAATCATACAATGGTTCTGTTTTTCACTTTCCGTACAGTGTTCAGTAATTTACATGAGCTATTCAACAGTTTTTTTAAATAAAATGGGCTTTGTGTTAAATGATTTTGCCCAATTATAGACTAATGGAAGTGTTATGAGCACTTTAAGGTAGGCTGGGCTAAGTTTTGATGTTCGGTGATATATTAAATGCATTTTTGACTTATGATATTTTCAATTTATGGATTTAAAAATTTTTTTTTATTTTAAAAAAATATTTATCTATTTGACCGCGCTAGGTCTTAATGGTGGCACACGGGATCTTCGATCTTTGTTGTGGCACTCAGGTTTTTTAGCTTTCAAACTCTTAGTTGTGGCATGTAGGATCTAGTTCTCTAACCAGGGATAGAACCCAGACCCCCTGCATTGGGAGTGTGGAGTCTTAGCCTCTGGACCACCAGGGAAGTTCCTCAACTTATGGTGGATTTATCAGGGTGTTTTATGATGTACCCCATCATAAGACAAAGAAATCTGTATTTGTTTGTTTGTTTTGCTGCCCAGCTTGTGGGATCTTAGTTCCTTGATCAGGGATTGAACCACTGCCCACAGCAATGAAAGCGTGGAATCCAAACCACTGGACTGCCAGGGAATTGCCAAGGATGATCTGCAGACACAAAAAACAGAAGAGGAAAGTCTGTTCTTGCTCCAGATGCAGACACTGTTAAAGTTTGGGAGAGATTTTTCTAAGTATTGTTTGCATATATTAGTACATATAAATAATCACAAATACATATAAAATTAATGCACTCATAGAATAAATGCATTCTGTTTTATAACCTGCTTTTTTTATTAACAAAATACCATGGCTTATTTCTGTCAGTACTGCTTTTTTATTTTAGCAACTTAATCTTCTATTGCTACACATTTAGGATGTATCCAATATTTTCTCATTATAAGCAATGCTGAAACAATTATCCTTGAACATGCATTATTAGATATGGACAAAGGGTATGCACATAGTAAATGTTGATTTATCTATCTATTAAATGTTTATTGAAAGACTAGTATATATGGCACATTTATGCTTGATGAACAGGTACTTCGGTGAGGTTTTTAGTCTGGGGGGGGGGAGACTGACAGTTGAATAAGTAAACAGACTTGTTGTTTAGTTGCTAAGTCATGTCTGATTCTTTGCGACCACATGGACTATAACCCATCAGGCCCCTCTGTTCATGGGATTTCCCAGGCAAGAATACTGGAGTGGGTTGCCATTTCTTCCTCTGGGCGATCTTCCCGACCCAAAGATTAAACCTGTGTCTCCTGAATTGGCAGGTGGAGTCTTTACCACTGAGCCACAAGGGAAATCCAAACAACTAGTAAATAGTTACAAATTGTGATAAGTGACAAGCAGGAAATGAACTGATATGGTATGAAAACACTGGGGACCTAACTTGAGTAGATGACCAGTGAAGGCCTCCAAGGAGGTGACATTTAAGCTCAGAGTTTAAGGATGAGAAGAGCCTAGGAGGACTGCTCTAGGTGAAATCCCCCAGAGAAGAAAGAACTTTGATGTTTAAGGATCTAAAAGGCAATGGATGTGACTAGAACACCTGAGAAGGAGATGAAGGGGAGGCAAGGTCTAGACCAGATGAGATCATGTAGGTCATGTTGAAGTATTTGAATTTATTTTATGGAAACTCACTGGAGAGATTTAAGAGAGGGAGTGACTTGTTATATTTTATTGTTATTATTATTTAATGATCACTCTGGTTGCTATTTTCCTTTGTTTGGATGGAGTCAAAGCCAGATCAGTAAAAAGTTCATTGAAGTGGTCTAAGCAAGATAATATGATTTGGAGTGGAATATTAGAAATATGCAAATAGATCAGTGGATAGAAACAACACATTTATAAGCAGGCATTGCAGGTGGATTCTTTACCAGCTGAGCCATCAGGGAAGCTGAACTTATACTAGTGGCCCACAATTTTATGTACTGAAGTTTTACATTATATTTTAATATGTTAGAGCAGTATTTTTTACGGCTCTATGAAGTTTACTTTATATTTTATATTCATTAATAATGTTCTTATAATAATAATTTTAAATTATTATTTAGTTTTTAAAATTTCATAGACATTTTTCCATATTTATCAAGATTAGTTTTAAAATAATTTTGCTATGTTCCATTGCACCCTACCCCCAAAATCACATTGGTTCTTTGATTTGAATTACACTAAATATATAAGTTGAATTCGGGAAATATGTCATCTTTGCAATATTGAGACTTCCTGCTCAGGGATTTGTTATGTTTTTCTGTTACCTAAGAACTTAGTTTTAGGTCTTTCAGTAGGTTTTATAGTTTTCTTTCTTATGGGCCTTGACGCTTCTTGTTAAGGTATGCCAGGTATGTCATAGTATTCATTGCTAATGGAATATCTTTTTAAAAAGGCATACTTTATAAATGGAAATCACAGGTATTTAGTGTTGTGTTTAGGGGATCCTATAAGTAATACCTTTCTTCCTTTTCTGAATCTGGAAGAAACTGAGGCATAGGAGATAAAAATACTATGTTCATTACTGATAAACTTGACTGGAAAATGTAGCTTTTGACCTGTAGCCGAGTGGGCTTGCTGTATTTCCTCCTGAAATGGATAGATTTACCTCTATAGAAAGAGGTAGTTCTGGAAATAGTCCACTTACCACATGGTGGAGAGCACATGAAAATATTTTCTTTCTGCAGTCAGCCAAATCCAAAAAGAGAACTCATAAGCATCTATTCTTGTTCACTTCCTTCTCCCAAATTCACTAGTCAGGCTTCCTCTAGGGTGGAGAGAGGCCATGTCCAGTTCAGTTCAGTGGCTCAGTCGTGTCCGACTCTTTGTGACCCCTGACTGCAGCACGCCAGGCTTCCCTGTGCATCACCAACTCCCAGAGCCTGCTCAAACTCATGTCCATCAAATTGGTGATGCCATCCAATCATCTCATCCTCAGTCATCCCTTCTCCTCCTGCCCTCAATCCTGCCTAGCATCAGGGTCTTTTCAAATGAGTCAGTTCTTTGCGTCAGGTGGCCAAAGTATTGGAGTTTCAGCTTCAGCATCAGTCCTTCCAATGAACACCCAGGACTGATCTCCTTTAGGATGGACTGGTTGGATCTCCTTGCAGTCCAAGGGACTCTCAAGAGTCTTCTCCGACACCACAGTTCAAAAGCATCAATTCTTCAGCACTCAGCTTTCTTTGTGTCCAACTCTCACATCCATACACGACTACTGGAAAAATCACAGCTTTGACTAGACAGACCTTTGTTGGCAAAGTAGTGTCTCTGCTTTTTAATATGCTGTCTAGGGTGATGGTAGCTTTTCTTCCAGGGAGCAAGCATCTTTTAATTTCATGGCTACAGTCACCGTCTACAGTGATTTTGGAGCCCCCCCAAATAAAGTCTGTCACTGTTTCCATTGTTTCCCATCTATTTGCCATGAAGTGATGGGACCAGATTCCATGATCTTACTTATCTGAATGATGAGTTTTAAGTCAACTTTTTCACTCCCCTCTTTCACTTTCACCAAGAGGCTCTTTAGTTCTTCTTCACTTTCTGTCATAAGGGTGGTATCATCTGTATATCTGAGGTTATTGATATTTCTCCCTGCAATCTTGATTCCAATTTGTGCTTCATCCAGCCCAACATTTTGCATGATGTACTCTGCATATAAGTTAAATAAGCAGAGTGATCATATACAGCCTTGATGTACTCCTTTCCTGATTTAGAACCAGTCTGTTGTTCCATGTCTAGTTCTAACTGTTGCTTCTCGACCTGCATACAGATTTCTCAGGAGGCGGGTAAGGTGGTCTGGTATTCCCATCTCTTTAAGAATTTTCCACTGTTTGTTATGATCTACACAATCAAAGGCTTTGGTGTAGCTAATAAAGCCGAAGTAGATATTTTTCTGGAACACTCTTGCTTTCTCAATGATCTCAAGATCCAAAAGTGGATTTTGTCAATTTGATCTCTGGTTCCTCTGCCTTTTCTAAATCCAGCTTGACCATCTGGAACTTCACAGTTCACATACTGTTGAAGCCTGGCTTGGAGAATTTTGAGCATTACTTTGCTAGTGTGTGAGATGAGTGCAATTGTGTGGTAGTTTGAACATTCTTTGGCATTGCCTTTCTTTGGGATTGGAATAAAAACTGACCTTTTCCAGAGAGAGGCCATGAGTCTTTCTCTAATGGAAGTTTCTCTTTACGAAAAGAAGCCTTTTCCTTTAACATTTAGGAAGACCATTGATTTTGGTTTTTATCTTATAACTAGGCGCTTTACTAAAGTCTCTAAGCTTTTTAGTTGATTCCCTTCAATTTTTATGTTTAGGTATGTATTGACATCATGAACAAATAATGACAAGTTTGTCTTTTTCCATTATTTATATTTCTAATTTTTCTTATTGTATTGGCTTTGGTTTGTAGCAATTATAGTAGGCATTCTTGTTTTGTTTCTGACTAAAATGAGAATGCCATTTCACCATTAAATATGTTTAATGGTGACTTCTCATAAGTAAACTTTTTCATGTTAAGAAGCTTAAATATTCTTCCTAGTTTATTAAGGGGTTTTTAAAAAAATAAAATTAGAAGCTATTGGTGTTGAATTTATCAAATATTTTAAAAGTGTCTCTTCTGTTGATAATATCCTGTGATTTATTTTTCTTACCAATGAAATGAATTTACAGTCACTAATGTTGAATCATCCTTGTACTTTTGGAATAAATCTTGCCAATTATGGTGGATTTTGAGTTGTTTTAGAGCAAGCTGGATTCAGACTGCTAAAATTTTATTTAGTAGTTTTGCAACTACTATATACTTAAGCAGATTGGTCTATCTATAAGAGGAATGATTCACAGGTTAGAGATTAATTGGTGAACTTTGAAAAGGTGGTCCTGGCTGAGATGAGTTTGGGAAATACCAGGTTTGTTTACTCTTGGAGATCACATAGACCTTAATAATACTTACTGTGATACTTTAAAAGGTAGACTATATGTGGCATGCAGCACTTTCTCAAGTTATTTGACTGCAGAACCTCCTTTTCAAAAAAACATGTATTAAATTCTCTGGGGACTAGTGTTCTGAAACTTGCCTGTAATTCTCCTTTTTGGTATTATCTCTGTCAGTTTTGGTATCAGTTATGCTAAACTTGAGAAGTGAAATGGGAAACTTTTTTCTTCTGTGTAACAGTTTAAATAACATAGAGATTATTTGTCCCTTAATGGTTTGCTAGAACTTTCCTGTAAAACCATCTGAACCAGTGGCATTTCTGAGTGATAAAAATGCTTAGAATGCACACACTAGGAAGGCTTCCCCATAGGACATTTTCCTCAACAATCAGTTCTTCCGAACACCTTTTTCTTTTTTTTTTTAAAGGATCAAACAGCTATTTTAGAAAAGCCTAGAATGTGTGGAAATTAGACTTGAGACATTAGCAAATTGATACTAGTCAGTCCTGCATGGTCCTCACCTCTAACAAACAGCTTGCTGGCGCTGCCTCAGAGTGCCTCGCTGGGGCTGTGCGGGGCATTTTTGGTGAAGGGTGCAGAGCTGGCACCACGGACTAGCCACTCTAGCTGAAGGCCGAGCTCTGGATCCTTCTCCTCATCCAGTTCCATTTTATCTTCTGGCTTGTACCTTTTTCCAAGGACTGTAGGGCCATAGGTCAGCTTAAACTTTCAGATACTTCCCCTAAGCCAGCTCCACAGTCCTTGCTCTGGTCCTCTGTGGGTAGCATAAGAGGGAGACAGATATTGCTAGGAATTTGGGGTCAGTTTGAGAGGCCTGCATTGGTACTGGGGACTGCGGCCAGGCTAAGTTTGTGCTGGGTCAGCTGGGTGGTTGGGGTCTCCTGAACCAGAGTGAGCTGAGCTGAAAGATTGGCCTGGGGTCCCATAAAGCATAGGAGGGCTGAGTGTCCCTGCAAGACAGGGGTGGTGTGTGTGTGTGTGTGTGTGTGTGTGTGTGATGTGTAACATGTATCCCAGATTCCAAGAGGCTGGGCGTCCCTACAAGAGTTGTGTGGGTGTGTGTGGGGTGTGTGTGTGTCCCTGTCCCTGCAAGAGGCATGTGTGTGGGGTGCGTGTGGGTGTGTAACGTTTATCCCAGGTTCCAAGAGGCCTGGGGGCTTCCGGAAAAGCATAGGAGGGCTGGGTGTCCCTGCAAGAGGGTGTGTGTGTGTGTGTGTGTGTGTTCCTGTCCCTGCAAGAGGGGTGTGTGTGTGTGTATGTGTGTGTGTGTGTATCCGTGTGTCCCTGTCCCTGCAAGAGGCATGTGGGTGTGTGCGGGTGCGTGTGGGTGTGTAATGTTTATCCCAGGTTCCAAGAGGCCCGGGGGCTTCCAGGGATGTAAGGACTGGTGTAGGGTACAGTGCTATAGTGAGGCCTAGGAGAGCAGAGGGGACTGCGGGTCCCTGGAAGAGACCAGCTTGGGGGAGGGGAAAATCGGGGCCCAGGCTCCAAGAGGCCCGGGGCTCCCTGGGGTCTGGACTGCGCCGGGGGGCCGCTGCGGACTCTTTGAGAGGCCGGGTCGGCGGCGCCAGGGCCCTCCCCGGGCTAACGGGCCAGGCCGTGTGGGAGGCCGGCGGGGGAGGCGGGGTGCCGACCGGGCGGCGGCGCGGGCTCCGGACGCGAAGGCTCCCGCTCCCTCCTCCCGCCCGAGCCAGCCTCAGGCGCCCGGCGCCTCCCCCGGAGCCAGAGCCAGAGCCGGGAGGCCCGGAGCCCGGCCTGTCGCCGCGGCCCGCGGAGGGAGCCGCAGCCGCCGTTGTCGCCGCTGCAGCCGCCAGGCCGCGCCCCGCCCCTGCCGCCGCCGCCGCCGCCGCCGCCGCCGCTCCCCGGTGAGGCTCGCGCTCGAGCTGCCGGCCCCGCCACCTGGGCCCCGGGCCCGGCCCCTTCCGCGCCGCCCGGGCGATGAGAAGCTGCTTCTGCGTGAGACGGAGCCGGGACCCGCCACCGCCGCAGCCGCCGCCGCCGCCGCCGCCCCAGCGGGGAACAGTTAAGTGAGGGCGGGCGGGCCGGGCGCCGCGGAGGCTCAGCCGAGCCGGCCCTGCTCCTCCAGGGGACGGGCGGGCGGGCGCGGAACCCGGGCCGAGGGGCGGGCGGGCGGGCGGAGCCGGGCTGCGCCGAGGCCTTGCGGGCTCCGTGCCCGGCCAGCCGCGGGGACAGGCCCGGCGGCCTCTGCTCGGCCCTGCGCGCGCCGCGGCTTCGCGTCCTGGCTTGGCCTTGCCGCCGGTAGGCGGGAGGATAGCGAGGGGACCCGGGGGGCAAGCAGCGACCCCCTGGGCCGGGGCAGGTGAGGTCGCCGAGAGCCACGTCCGTCCAGTGAAAGGTGAGGCGGGCCACTTGTGCCGGGGCGCGGCGGCCACCTGCACAGACCTGGACCGTCGTTTCACTGGCGGGGCCCGGGGTCCACTCTCTGTGGTCACGTGGGTGCCAAGCAGATTGCACCTGAGCCTCGGGCATGATCTGCGGTCTCATCTGTGACCTGAGCAGAGCAGAGAGGACAGCCAAACTCCAGGGCACCTGTCTGCAGGGTGACGTGCTGGTGGAGGCACCCAGGACCCAGAGTACCATCCTTGAAGGGTGGTGAGCCTGTTGATGGTCACGGCATGGGGATTCCAGTGCCAGTGAGGCTCAGAGGCAGGGGCCAAGTGAAGAAGGCAGACCCATGAGCATCTTTGTCCTCTTTGTTACCAACACACAACTCTTGCTAGATCATCAGCCTTTCCCAGCCATTCAAAATGATTCTTGTATTCTCTACCCCTCCACAGCCTCTTCAGCCTGGCCCAGAGGAAGGCCCACTGGAGGGCAAAAAGGGAATGCCTGTTGCCCCTTCTCTGCTCCCTGCCCCCCACTCATGAACCAGCCCTGGCTCAGTTTGCTGCCACAAGCAGACAGCAAGCTGGAATCTCTTTAGAGGCCTTTGTCTCTGATGGTTCCTTCTCAATATAATCTCATTGTACATTTCTGGACAGCTGGCTGGATCTCATCTCATTTTAACAGGGCAAGAAAATCATATCAGCTGCACCAGAAAAACCTTAGAAAAGTTAGGAGATAAGCTCAGTGGAAGCCTAGACTAACTGAAAAACTCAGTGTACTCAGAAAGTTAGCGCAGGAGACAGGTGACACCTTTCTTGCTTGTGGGAAATTGAACTGGCTATTTCAAGATGTTGTGCCTTGCATAGAATATTTAAATGGGGCCTCTGAGAGATGGGCCCTCTTCTGGGACCTGGGCACCAAGACCTGTGCAAAGCAGTTGACATAGCAATTACTGGTTCACTTGAGCCCAGAATTACCTTCTCTAATCTGCATTTTTCATTCCTTCCTTCTAGCTTTTAGGCCAGACTCCTGATTTACCCTAAAGGCATTTCTCTGCTTTGCCTCCTTTCCACTGGTGAGCTTTTCCCCCATTTCTAGATGGAAGAGTACACCATGATTAAATGCAAGGATGTCAGAATTAGACCTCAGCTTATGCCTTGGCTCTCCTTATTGTGTGTTCTTACGCAAATTAGTGAACTTTTCTGAGCCTCAGTTTCCTCATCTGTAGAGTGAGGCTCATGATAGTATCTATCTCATAGGATAAGTAAGAAGTAAGAGAAATGTAAGAAGTAAGAGAAATGTAACAGAAGTGCTCAGCTCTGTGCCTGCCACAGGGCAAGTGGTCAGTAAAAATTAGTGGTTAGTATTCAGGGTTTGTTAACTGGTTAATCAGAAGAGTAGCTTCAGTATGTTTAGTGTGCTTCTCTGTTAGTGGTTGTTATTGAGGGCCACTAGGAAAGGATGGGCACAGAAGGCAATGGCACCCCACTCCAGGACTCTTGCCTGGAAAATCCCATGGATGGAGGAGCCTGGTAGGCTGTGGTCCATGGGGTCACTAAGAGTCGGACATGACTGAGCGACTTCACTTTCACTTTTCACTTTCACACATTGGAGAAGGCAATAGCAACCCACTCCTGTGTTTTTGCCTGGAGAATCCCAGGGATGGGGGAGCCTGGTGGGCTGTCATCTATGGGGTCGCAGAGAGTCGGACACGACTGAAGCGACTTAGCAGCAGCAGCAGCAGGAAAGGATGGGAGTAGAAAGAACACTGGACTTGGAATCTTGGGATATCTCCTGGAACCTAGGTAACCCTAGGCAAGTCATGGAACCTCCTGGGACCTTTCAGAATCGCCATTTGCTTATTTATTAAAGAGACCTAAACGTAAAACCTGTCCTGTAAGGCTGAACGAGCTAAGGTATGTGAATGTGTGCGACACTGTGGGGGGGGGGGGGGATCCTCACTAAATTTAAGTGGGATCTAACCCTAACCCCTAGTCAATTAACGAGGGGTCTAAGATCCTAGTTTTGTGGGTCTGCCATTTTGACAATTTGTTGTGGGTGGGAGGGGCTGGAAGAAAAACAATGGAAGAATATCTTGCCGTACATTTTACAAAACCACACGACCACATGAACACATTGTGATCTGCTCTCAGGGCCTTGGAAGGGGTGAGTGGGGGCTGGGGTGGGGCGTCTGAATCCAAGCGTCCTGGGCCCCGCTGCCACGGCAGGTTGAAAGTGCTCCCTGCCTCGTGCTCAGAGCGAGGTGTCCTTGCCACGCTGAAAAGCAATGGTGGTGCTGGAGTCAAGCATGGGAAATGTCAAAGGTGCTGTTACGACGACGAAGATAACAAACGACTGCACGGCTGGACGTGATGGGCTTCAAACACTGCGTTTAGTTGGCTGTGGCCAAGTGAGCAGGGTCTTGTTTGCTCGTTGGGTTGTGGGAGGGGAGGCCTGGGTTCCCTGAATGAGCTGCTTCTCTGCAGGCTGTCCTGGCTCCATCTGAGGCTCTCCCTGGCCTGCGGTGCCTGGCCCCACGGGCTCTCCTTGGCCTCCTGCTCTCTGGACCACCACTGGGAATTGTGGTTTCCCTGAGTTGTCTGCACTGTTTGCAGTGGAGTTGCCTGCCTCAGATCTCTTCTCCCCCGCTGCTTGGGAGGCAGGGTGTGCTTGACATTACCTCCTTGCTGGGGACATCCTGTGGGCAAGCGTTGGTTTACACGAGACACTTCTGGCGAGATGCAGAGCTTGTGTAGGCTGAAATGTGAGAGGCCTGTGGGCCCAGAGCCCAGGGGTCACATACTTGAGCTTTGTAGCTGTTCAGACTCCCCTGAAAACTGGAGGGCCATCTTGTTGGGCCTGTGGCTATGAGATTGTTCTACACATGCAGATTTTTTTTCAGGTACTGATCGGCCCAACACAATATTCAAAAGAATATCCTTTGATCCTTTATGAGAGAGAAATAAATGAATTCTTAATGAGCTAAATATCCCTAGAATGTTTATTGAAATGCAGATCCCAAAGCCTCAAACCCAGACTTTGAATCAGAGTATCTGGGGAAGGGGCCCCAGAATCTGCCTGTTGAACAAGAATCTTAGGTTGTACTTAATGCTTACTGAAATTTGAGGGCCACAGTTATAGATGCTTTTTAAAAATACAGTGAAACACACAAAATAAAATTTGCCATCCTAATTTGCTACCTAATGCATTGATGGCATTAAGTACATTCATGTTGTTGTACAACTAATGGCTGGAACTTTTTCATTTTGCAAAACTGAAACTCTGTACAGTTGACCCTTGAACAACATGCATATGAACTGCGCAGGTCCACTTACACATGGAATTTTTTCATTAATAACTGTTGCAGTACTACACTTTCCCCAGTGAGTTGAACCCCCAGTATGGGAGGGACCATGCATTTGGAGGCCCACCTATAAGGTATATTCAGGTTTCCAACGACTTGGAGAGTTGGTATTCCTAACTCCTGCATTGTTGAAGTGCCGTCTGTGCTCATTACGCAACTCCCATTTTCTCCTCCTCCAGCATCTGGCAACCACCATTCCACTTTCTATTAATTTGACCACTCTGAGTACCTCATACCTCATATAAACGGAATCATGTAGTATTTGTCTTTTTGTGACTATCTCATTTCACTTAGCATAACAACTTCAGTGTTCATCCACACTGTAGCATGTGTCAGAATTTCCTTCCTTTTTAGCAATAGTACTCCATTGTACATAAAGACCCCATTTTACTTACCCATTTATCTGTCTGTGGATACTTGGGTTACTTCCACCTTTTGGCTATCATGAATAATACTGCTGTGAACATAAACAAATATCTCTTCAATACTCTATATCCAGTTCTTTTGGGTATATATCCAGAAATGGAATTGCCAGATCATGTAGTCATTCTACTTTTAATTTTTTGAGGAATCACCATACCATTTTCCATAGTTGCTGCATCTACTTTTCCACCAAGAGTGCCCCAGGTTTCCAATTTTTCCACAGCCTCAGCTATACTAATTTTCTGGTTTTTGCTAGAAACCATCTGGAGAGCATGGCAACCCCTTCCAGTATTCTTGCATGGAGAATCCCCATGAACAGAGGAGACTGGTGGGCTATAGTTCATGGGGTCGCAAAGAGTCGGACTAAGTGACTAAGCGTAGCACAGTAACCGTCCTCATGGGTCTGAGATGATATCTCACTGTGGATTTGTTTTGCATTTCCCTAATGAGTAATGACACTGAACATCTTTTCAGATGCTTTTTGGACATCTGTATATCTCCCTTGGAGAAAAGCCTTTTCAAGTCCTTTCCCCCTTTTTTTCATTAAGTTATTTGCTTTTTGTTATTGCTCTGTTGTAGGAGTTCCTTATAGACTTGGATTTTAACCTCACATATATTCTGTTTGTTTGTTTTTCTTATTTTATTTTTGGCTGCACTGGGTCTTCATTGCTGCATGTAGACTTTCTCCAGTTTCAGTCTATGGACTTCTCATTTTGGTGCTTCTCTTGTTGCTGAGCACAGGGTCTAGAGCACAGGCTCAATAATCGTGATGCATGGGCTTAGTTGCCCCTTGGCATGTGGGATCTTAACAGACCAGGGATCAAACCCATATGCCCCATATTGCAAAGTGAAAAGTGAAAGTGAAAGTTGCTCAGTCGTGTTCAACTCTTTGCAACCCCATGGACTGTATAGTCCATGGAATTCTCCAGGCCAGAATACTGGAGTGGATAGCCTTTCCCTCCTCCAGGGGATCTTCCCAACCCAGGGATCAAACCCAGGTCTCTTGCATTGCAGGCAGATTCTTTACCAGCTGAATCACAAGAGAAGCCCAAGAATACTGGAGTGGGTAGCCTATCCCTTCTCCAGGGGATCTTCCCGATCCAGGAATTGAACCGGGATCTCCTGCATTGCAGTCAGATTCTTTACCAACTGAGCTGTCAGGGAAGCGCGCATTGCAAGGCAGATTCTTAACCACTGGACCACCGAGGAAGCCTGGATTTTTAACCTCTTATCAGATATATATGGTCTGCAAATATTTTCTCCCATTCTTTTGTTTCTTTTGATGGAAGTTCTACAAGTTCTTTATATACTTTAAAACCCTGTAAAGAAAATATTAGGCATTGTTCCAGTTTTATAGGAGTGGAAACTTAGGCCCAGTTCAGTTTGCCTGTCTGCGGTCACACAGCTGTGTCAGAGTTGCAGCTCAAGCCCTGGTTCCTCTGAGTCCAGAGCCCACACCTTTTCTATTTCTCTGCTTTACCACCCAGCCCTCCCCTGAGCTAACAGCGTAAAGAGGCCCTGCCAAGTCCACAGGAGGTGGCGATGGCTTGAGAAGTATTCAGCTTCAGGAGAGGAAATGGGAACCCAAGACTTGGGAATCTCCCTTCCGACTACTGGGGCGCTCCTTCCTATAGATCCTCATCATTACTCAGACCTTAGAGGGAGCAGAGAAGTATAGACAGGTTTTGAACGGTTTTGTCTGTTGAAGCATTTCATAAGCTTGTTTCAGAGCCCCTCTGCTACTCACAGTCTCCCAGACAGTCCGGCCCGTTCATGCCGCCGCTGTTGCCTCGTCTTCTACCCGCACTCCTCGCAGTCCTCTGCACCCTCTATCTTTCAGGAAAGCCAGCTCCCTGAGCGCACCCCCACCCCCTGCCCCAGCAGGAGGGGGTGTCCCCTTCATTTACGGTTCCTTTCTTCGAGGACATTTCCTCCAGCCCCGTGGGTGGTGGCCATGACTTATCTGTCGCCGTGCCATCCAGCACAGTGCCACTGCGCCCGAGCAATGCATTATCCAGTCTCTGCCCCAGCCCAGACCAATCAGAGCAGAACCTGGAGGGGAGCTGTAGTTTTTACAGACTTCACGGGGAGTCTTCATGGAGCCCCCTGCCAGGTCCTCATCCAGCCCACTCGCTGGATCTAAGACAGACCCACTTCTGGAACTGCCCAGAGTACCGAGGTCCCACCTCCCTTGCTTGGCAGGTGGCTCAGCCCTGGAGTTGCGGTGTTTGTCCTGCACCAGGCATCAGTGACCCCAGCGGGGCACTCTCACCATTGCTCCTACTGCTTTACGTGCCTCCTTAGTCCAATGGAACACAGACAGTTTTGAGAGAAGGACAGGGACTTCATTTATCCATCCTCCCATCCGTCCATCCATTTATCCGTAGTCTATTTATTGATGATGCAAATTTATTAAGTATTCACTATAGACTGGTACTATGATGGGCATATACCTTTGAATAGTGAATGCTCTGCTTGGGAAAGTGTTGTAACCTTCTGAGAGGCAAGACTGTGTTTCTTTGTGTGTGTGTGTGTGCATGCATGTGTGCCCATGTGCTAAGGTCATGTCCTCGGACAACATCAGGATTCTTAGTGACAGCATCTGTCTGGCTGGGCAGTGAGGAAGGTTTGGGGTGAATGGGAGATATGACCCAGAGTTTGAATGATGGGGTGGGTGCCATAGGGGAGGGACTGGGTGCTCTTGGGAAACCTGTGTTAGGGAGGGAAAGACTGAAGGACTTACTCTGAGGCTGTTTCCCATGGATTATGACCTTCAGGTTCCTTCTTCCCTTCCTCCCTCCCCACCTCAATTTCCTTCCTTCATCAAACATCCCATGAGTACCTACTGCCTTGTTCTCAGACTTTGGACTGTGGACCAGCTGTTTCAGCATCTACTGGGATCTTATTAGAAATGCAGCTTTTCAGGCACTGAGTCAGCATCTCGGGGAGTGGGTGTAGGACTCTGTTTTCATGAATTCTCTAGGTGACTCAAGCATGCTAGAGTTGGAGAACGTCGGGCTTCCCGTCTTCATCGCTGCTCCACACTCAGTACAAGAGCGTTCCACAAACATTTGTGGGCTGACTGTTGTGTACCACATCCTGTTCGGTACTAGGGATGTGGAGATGCCCCAGGGGGAGGATGGCGAGGTCAGCCAGGTTGAAGGTATCAATGGGACACGCAGGTGACAATAGCCAGCAGGGCACCAGATACACATATCTGAGTCTCAGGAGAAAAATCCCAGCCTTGGAGGTAATTTGGAAGTCATCAGCACACACAGATAGTATGATTATATGACCAAAGAAACTCTTAAGGCCCATGTGAAAGTCAAGATTGCGGGTGGTGATGAGGTGAGGTGTCTACTGACCTGAAGCCAGGTGTTCTGACAATTCTGGCCTCAGGGCCCATTTGTCCAATGTCGAGGTGACATGTTAGCATTTTTACTCAGCAGACACTTTGGCCATCAAGCTAAGACTGTGACTGTTTCCTGTCACTGAATATTAGGCAAATGGCTGGCTGGCTCTTGGGCCTCCTGGGATGGTTTCATTTGTAGGGCGTCTGCCTTCCATGGGGGTCCGCCTTCTGCCTTCTCTCCAGGGGGCACTATGGCACTGAGACCTGATGGGAGTGGGTAGGGACGACCTTCACCTGCAGTAACTGTGAGCAAGTTGGGGTGGGGCTCACAGTGTACTGGAGAATGCCCCCTCCTCCCCAGCACCAGGCTCCCTGGTTTTGCAGAGCTGGGCCTGTAGCGGCAGGCCTTTGGCCACAGCTGTGCTATAGAACTTGATCTGGATTTATTTTGGGAGAGTGTATATTGGGATCCAGCACTGCACTGTAATTCAGCTACCCAAACTCCAGGCCCACCTCACATGGTTTATGATAAATCTGTTTGGCTATCAAATGGTTAATGCCAGTCTAAGCAGAGGTCTGATGGGGTGGATGCATTTGTACACCAGATTCTTCTATTAGAAGTAACAGACTTTTACTGGAAAAAAAGGAAGTGCTCGCCATTGTTAATTCCCTGGCTGGAAAGTTCTTTGTGATCCAGAGGAGCTTAGGAAAATACTTGCTTTCATTCCCCAGTATCTTAGCAGCCTTCCCAGCAGCCTGTGGCCTGTTGCCACCAGATCGTACTCGACAGCATTTGTCAGAACAATTTGGTTTCTGACTGGTCATTCGGCTCAAATGTCCAGGCCACAGTACAGGAGGCACCAGGAGGCTATCCTGAGGTTACAGTGGCCGCCTCTCAGCCGGTGCGCTATCCCTATGGGTGGTGCTCAGAGCCGGCTGGCTGTTTGCCTGGGTGCCGCATGGACCCTGACCTCAGCCTGCAGTCTCCTGAGGAGGCAGGGCTCTGCATGCACCACGGCTGCCTGCGGAGGCCGGGTTTGGTTATTTGTGTGTGTTGTGGCTACATGGGTGAAGCCTAGCCACCGACTTCCTCCCCTGTCCTTCTGTCCCCCGCTTAAGATTTGTTAGCAGGAAGGAACCGGTAGTTATGGGGTAACAGAGACAAGCAGGGGTTCCTGCAGCCCACCGGCACCACCAAGCTGCTGGGAAGCAGGCAGAGAGCTGCCCCATGCCGGCCAGGGGCAGCTGCAGCTTTTCCTCAGGGAGCTTTGCTCTTTGGCCATTTCCCTCGGGGAGTGAAATATTTATGTACTGCTTTTCCCCAGCCCTGCAAGCTGGTAGATGTGGGCAGACAGTTTATGTCTTTTCTGCCCTTGACTTTGAATTTCAGACAATCCGATCACAAGTTCATACTTCTGTAGAGACTTAATTAACCCACTGGTTTTGTCATTTCAATTCCAGTAGCCCTATTTAACCTGCCCCGCCCCCCAATACTTTGATATTACTCTCCTCCAAAGCTGTGTGCGAGTCCCACCTTCAGACCTGGTGGGCAGCACAGGCTCTGCTTCTGAGCCGGTCTTCCTTCCTTGCCCTGGGTTCCTGCTGTGCCTCCTTTGAAGGCAGCATCCCCTGCCCCCCAGCAGTTGTTGCCTCCCCACAAAAGTGCTTTAAACTCCTCGGCTCACACCCTACCCTGCTGCTGGAAGGGCCTTGGTGGAGAGAGGTCTGAGCTCTGTTAGTTAGGTTTTGATTTCAGTACAGGAGTTGATAAAACGAGATAAACCCCAGGCTCACAGGGCCGGGGAAATTAAACAGAGATGATATCAAAGTTCCCCTGAGTTTTCAACTGTGATTCAGTAGCTTAGTTTTCTCCCAGACTGCGGCCGGGAGGCACGCCTTTGATTCTGAAACAATGTTCAGCATCAGTTAAGCCCAGCACTGCTGACTTTTAGGGATTAAGCACACTGTCGTAGTAATTCTTTGATCAGCTACAAGGGAGCCGTGTGCTGTCTGTGTGAAGGGACTTTATAGTTAAAGTTCATTTCTCTGTGAACCTGGGGTGACAGCCTTGGTGAGGTGCTGCCGTGCCCGGGGGCTGAGACCTCCCCCGGGCACTGTTTGCTGCACACGCAGGAAGCTCTTACCCAGTGTTGTTGGAGGGAACTCATTGAGCACAGCTGGAAAAAATCCTGCTGGCCTGGAAAACACACCTCACCCTAACTGGCCCCATCCAGTCCCTCAGTCCCAGGAAGTACCACACACACACACACACACACACACACACACACACTCTCTCTCTCTCTCTCTCATTCTCACACACACACTCTCTCTCTCTCATTCTCACACACACACACACACACACACACTCATCCACACACACACACACACACACACACTCTCTCTCTCTCTCATTCTCTCACACACACACACACACACACTCTCATACACACACACACACACTCTCTCTCTCTCTCATACACACACACACTCTCTCTCTCTCTCTCTCTCTCTCTCTCTCTCTCATTCTCTCTCACTCTTCATCCCAGTTCCTCAGTCCCAGGATGTACAACACACACACATACTCTCATCCTCTCGCTCGCTGTCTCTCTCTTTCTCCCCCTGCTTTGTGGAGAAATCCTCTTGGGACGGACACAGGCACAGCTGCCCAGACTGAGGCTCTGTAGCCCCCAGCCTTGGCGATGGTCCGAGTGAGGCTGGCTGCACGCGCGGGGTAGACAGGGACCGGACGCCCTGTGAGGTTACGCCAGGAGGACCAGGTCAAGGTCAGTGCTGCCGGGGTACTCTCTACTCTTCCGACCCCGCGCGATCAGAGGTGACTCCCGGGTGCTGCTACAGTGTCATTCCTTCCCCGACGTTTCCTGGAAATCCACTCAGCTTCAGGTTGGCTCCTCCCTAGAGTTCTCAGAAATCTCAGTCTTTGTTGTCTTGTCATCTAAAACACCGGGTGAACTTTCGGCTTTTCCTACAGAGACCCTCCTTGAAGCCACAGCTGAGGCAGTAGAAGTTTCCCGCTATCCCCTGCCCCCAACTCCGTTGGCCCTGCAACTTGCAGTTGATAGTGGAGGCCCCCACCACCCGTGTGCTGTTGATTGTGTTCACATCACCCCCTTCCCGCCTCTGCAGCACGCGGGTTTCCCTCATTAGGCCTAAATTTACCTCTGTCCTCCACAAACATGGCCTTAGCTCATTTTTATTGCTGTAAATTATTTATGAGGGAAATGTTGCATCTCGAAACTGAGGTGTGAGGAAAATTAATCCCATGTTACTTTTATCTCTCAATACTTTTCTCCCCCTCGCTTCATTTACTGGGTTACTGCTAGAGAAGGGAGAGCTTTGGCATTTTAAAATATAATTGGTTCTGAGAGCGCTTTCTTGATCAGGTATGGGATGGGAAGTCCGGTCTCTCTCTGCCCAGTGTGTGGAAAGTAGACCAGACTGGGGAGGGTCAGAGGCCCCTGGGGCTCTACCTTCTGCCAGCCCATGGCATCTGAGAACTCCAGGCCTCTGTTTCTTTCCTCTAAAATAGGGATTAATATGCTTCAGTCCCCTTCCTAGGTGTGGTGTGAGCATCCGTTGAGGAGCCGGAGAAAGCTTTTTTGGTAATTGCTGGGCACTGCTCAGATGCGGGGAGGTGTGTCGGTGCGTTCTGTGTGCAGCTAGAATTTGGAGCTGGAGGTGGATGCCGGGCTGGGCAAAGAGCTGAGGAGGACGCCCGTCGTTGCAAGCAGGCCTGGCATTTTCTGCTGCAGCCCAGTGTCAGCGTCTTGCGAGACAGGTTAATGGTGGTCTTAAACACCCCCCACTCCTCTGCCCCTCTCCCCAGGCAGCTCTGCTCTGCGCTCCCCCCGACTCACCCACCCCCATTAACGGCCTCTTCGCCCCTTCTCCGAGGCCTGGCCTGTGACCCGGGCAGCCGCAGTGCCATCCCTTCGGGCCGGAGGCTCCGCGCAGCCCGGGGAGCGCCGAGTGCTAGTTAATAAATGGCCTTTTGTGAGGAAGGTCAATTGAAGTGACGGTAGAGACGCTGTTAAGAGTAATTTGCAGTCAGAAAATATGTAATTCAGAGCAAGAAGCTCTGAGTGATTGCCTCTGCCATGGATATCTTGGGCGTTTCTCATTAAAAGCTTCCTTTGCTGGTGGTGGCGCTTTCTTCCGCCGCCCCAGCGAGGAGTCATTTGTCTGTATTTCACAAAGGCTGCTGGATCCCCCAGGGCACTGCCACTGGGGGGGTGTGTGTGTTGTGGGGGGTGGGGGGGAGGCGTGCATCTGAGATGCTCAGTGCTAATGCCCTGCCCGCCGCATCCTCCCAGCCTGCAGGCCCGCCGCCCGCTGCCCGCCGGCCGGCTCCTTTGTCTGCTCAGGAGGCCGCCCGCAGCCATCTTGGGGCCCAGTGCCCGGCTGCCCAGTGCATTGTGGGAGCAGCAGCGTCAGCACCACCACCCCCCGCCCCACCCCCGCAACTTGCACGCGCTGCAGATCAGAGGAGGCGGTTGGTACCTGGACCGGGATGCAGTGACCCGAGGACGGGGCATCGCTCAGCTAATAAAACATTTCTTATTTATTCCCATGCTCCCCGCCCCCCACCTCAGATAGTAGAGGCAGCACTATTTTAATAATAATAATAAAAAAACTTACCTCTCACGTTCTTTATTAAATTCACAGCATGATATTTTAGCACTGGCAGAATCGAGTGCCTTCTGTTAATGAGTTGTTAATTGCAAAGCATTTCGGTAACCAACAGCAGGTATACCAGTATTTTGCTAAGGGCAGTGATGTTATTTCCTTGTTAACCAAGAATACCGAGTTTTCCACGTGAAGTACTTTTTGATCAGTGGTTTGCTTTGGATTCCGCTGGTGCAGATAGTGAATTCTAAACCTTCCTGACTGGGGGCTTCCCTGCGGATTCATTCAGTAAATATTCACTTAGTGCCTACTGTGTGCAGGAAGCACTGAGCCCTGTGCTTTATGCAGATAAACTCTCCTGGTAAATGAGATCTGAAAATAGAAAACGATTCAGTGATGCAGTGTGATGTTCTGCCCCCCTGCCCTTTACTTCCAGATGCTTATTTTCAGTAGAATTAAGTAAAGCTTAACTTAGTTTGACTTTTGTCATAAACAGAAGCTGAGAGTGTGGCTGCTGCCAGGCGCCTCCTAGCCTTGATCAGGGAATTAGCTCCCTGGCACTGACGAGCCTGTTTCCGGAGCCTTTCGTGGGTTCCAGGGAATGCTGGTTACACAGTGACTTGCATACCGCCCTCTGGTTGTTTCTACCTAGGAGGCTGTAGTCCTTTTTAATGGCCTCTGCCTTTTCTGATTCTAGGCTGAGAACTTAAAATATTCCTACTGGCTGCCTAGTTAGACAAGAGTGTTTGGTTTGCTTTAGCAGCAGTAACCAGCCTTGAGAGATCTGACAGACCCACAGCCAGTGGAATGTAATCGCTGCAGAAGGAGGTAGAATTTAACTTGCTGTTTTCCACTGCTGGTCCTTTTAAAAAGCTCTAGAAGTTATTTACATAAGGTGTTACCATTTTATATGCTTTCTGCTACACTGCCACTCGAGCTGCCCAGACCCACTGCTCTCTATATTCTGCTGGTCTCCTCTGGTCACATCAGGAGGCAGGCAGCAGCAGAATAATAATTTCATTTCCCTCCCTTTCTCCCAGTGTCCAACAAGAATTACAGTCATTGTTAGTGTTTAGCTTTGAGTAAGTGTCCACATGACCCTAGGATTAAACACAACAAAGGGACCCACCAGTCCTCTTGGGAACAGCAGTAACCACGTTTCTGGCCGATTACACTGGACCTTTGTGTCCGTCACCCACCCTTCTCATCTGCTTTTCGTTGAGGGCCTACTGTGTGCCAGGGGACCTCTCCAGGCCCTTCGTTTCCGGGATTCCCTTAGTTCTCACAGCATCACTGCAGCTGTCAGCGTCCTGAACCTTTGCTTGCCTGCTCACCAGCTATAAGTCATGGAGCCTGGACTCCATTGCCTGCTGTGGCCTCCATGGCCAGAGCACTTTCCTCTATGTGTTCACAAAGCTCTGCCTCCGCAACAGCCCACCCTTGGATGTAGTCATGGCTGTGGATTTGGAGGACTGTTCTTCCGCCAGGAGATGCTGTGAGGGGGAGAGATGGAAGGTGTTGCTAGATTTAACCATGTCTGATTTATCCTTAGAGAAGCTGCTGGTGTCTGTGTGGAAGTCAGAAAGCAGGGCGGGAGAGTGTTCAAAACTAACTTGAGAAGAGCAGGGGCTGGAGGTGACTTGAATTCTTTTTTTTAAAAAATAGAATATTGGTTTATATATTTGGCTGTGCCAGGTCTTAGTTGGGGCACATGGGATCTTTGGTCTTTGTTGAAGCATGTGAACTCTTAGTTGTGGCATGCGGGATCTAGTTCCCTGACCAGGGATCAAATCCAGGCCCCCTAGCATTGGGAGCGCAGAGTTTTAGCCACTGAACCACCAGGGAAATCCCTACTTGAATTCTTAATCTGAGGAAAGGGTTGGGTAAAGCCAGGGCTCCCTTAGCTGGTCCAGGTATGTGAAGTTGAATTCAGGATATTTGCCCCAAGATTCTGGTTCTGTTTGAGACTCTGTATCGCTCACTTTAAATGCTCCATTAGAATTTTGTACTTTCTTTTTCCTTTTCGGAATCAGGAGGAAGCCACCATGCCTGAAGTCAAAGACCTTTCAGAAGCCTTGCCAGAGACGTCAATGGATCCCATCACAGGAGTCGGGGTGGTGGCTTCTCGGAACCGAGCCCCAACAGGCTACGACGTGGTGAGTCAATATTCACTGATTTGGCAAATATTTGTTTCCGGTGTTCAAGACCCTCTGAACCTTGTGTGTAAGATGTGTTTCTGCCTTCTAGGAACTTAAACAGGGAGGGAAAGCATCACCAACGGCAAGGTGCGGGAAGTGTCCTGGCTGGGGAGCAGATGACCTGAGCTCATCTGGGCTGTTGCTCAGCCTTAGCTGAGTCACTTGACCTCCGTGATGGTCACCTTCACATCTATAAAATTAAGGGGTTGGATTAGTTGACTTCCAGAGTCATTTCTAGCTGTGACATTTCATGAAAAGAATCCAAGCATCTGAAAGACCCTTGGTTGTCATACATTGTCTTGTATAAATGTTATAAATATGTTGACATGAGTTTATATAGCTTCTTACAGTTTACAAAGCAGTTTTTCACACCCATGAACTCAGCTGGCTCTCACAATTCCCTGGAGGCTGGGAGGGCCAGTTGCCTTCCGTCCACTGTGCTGATCAGGAGAACACAAGCTCCGAGAAGGGAAGTAATGGAGGCCCAGTGCTTAGGAGTGGTGAATCAGGTGACTCAGGTCCGGGGCTGTGATGACCGCATCACCACAGTTTAGTAGAGAATTGGCTTTGCTTTTCAGCACACTTCTGTGGTGGTGTTCAGTAGTACCAATGGCTTGAATTGATTATAGTGTTTTTTCAGTAGATAAATTCCAACTTGGTTGGGGCTTAAAATGTGCAGAGGAACTATTGGGAGGTTTTAGCTAACAGTGACTGTTGTCATGTGTTCTGAACTTCTAAGGTGGACTTAAAAATAAATTATTTCTTTATTTTTGGTTGTGCTCAATCTACATTTCCATGTGAAGGCTTGCTCTAGTTGTGGTGAGCAGGGACCACTATCTAGTTGTGGTGTGAGGGTGTCTCACTGTAGTGGCTTCTCTTGTAGCAGAGCTCAGGCTCTCGGGCACACGGGCTTCAGTCGTTGCGGTACATGGGCTTAGTTGCTCCGTGGCCTGTGGGATCTTCCTGGATCAGGGCTCGAACCTGTGTCTCCTGCATTGGCGGGTAGATTCTTTACCACTGAGCCACCAGGGAAGCCCCTAAAGTGGTCTTATTTTTCACTTTCCTTATTTTGTTTGACGACAGAGGATGAGATGGTTGGATGGCATCACCGGCTCAATGAACATGGGTTTGGGTGGACTCCGGGAGTTGGTGATGGACAGGGAGGCCTGGCATGCTACGGTTCATGGGGTTGCAAGGAGTCGGACATGACTGAGTGACTGAACTGAACTGATTTTGTTTGGGATGATGTTTTATTCTTGCTCATTGAAAATGTATACCCAGAATAAATAAAAGAATGTAAGTCTCATTCTTCAGCACTGAAAACCTGGCACAGTGATAAAATCAGTGTCTGATGTGAGGTGTGAGTTTGGGGGGGGATGCCATGCCCAGTCCAGAAGAAGCCCTAAGGCAGGGTTTCTCACCCTTGGCATTACTGACATCTTGGGCCAGATGTTCAGATAGTGGTAGCTGGCAGGGCGGTCCCATGCATGGCGGGGACAGCATCCCTGGCCTCTTGCCACTCGATGCAGATAGCCCCAGCCCCCAGGGTGTGCCAGCCAAGAATGTGTTCAGACTTGCACACGTCCCCAGGCAGAGGGGCAGGCAGGCAGAATCAGCCCCATGGTGAACAGTGCCTGTTGCGTCAGCCCATGCTGGCTCCCATGTGAGGAAGGGGGAGCCTGTTACAATTCTCCACATCACTTTCTCAGCTGCTGGAAAGCTTATAAACATTTTTAAAGTGAACGAACAGGGGAATTTTTTTTTTTTTTTAACAAAGATTGGAGCCTTACCTGCTGCCTGACTTCAAAGCACTGTTTGAGTGTATAACTTGCCATAAAATAGAGTCATTAGGTATGGCTTTGTGCCATAAAACTCTTGAGGGAGCTAATAAAAATGTTCCTGATTTGAGAAGCCCAAGTGTCTTTTGATGAATTAGATATGAAGCAGTGTGTCGTGAATCAGGGCGGGGGCTTGGTGCGTGCCTGTCTCCGGGAGGACCATCTCCAGGGTGACTCTCCGGGTGGGGGGCGGAAACCCCAGGTCTTCTGACTGTTCCCTCGTGTGGATCTGTGTCTTTAACATTCTGCGGGGCCCCTTCGGGGTCACCATGAATGCCGGGTGAGTGGGCGGCAGATGGCCTTTGATAGTCTGGTTTTCTGAAAGTCTTGGTGAGTCTGACAGGAGCAGAATCTATCCCTATCATTTTCTCCTAACGTCGAGCTCAGGGCAGAAGAGCGCGGTGTCAAATGAGTGAGATTAATAAGCACATTTCACGGTGGGGTTGCACCAGGCATCATTGTGAAAGGTGAGCAGGCCAGGAGGCTCCAGAGGGTCAGCTCGGCAATTACCCAGGCTCCTCACGCCGAGACCAAGTGTCCGAGCTCCTCCAGAAGCCCTTCTGGGGAGAGATGCGGGAGTCCTGTCTTTGTGCTGACCGCCAGACTCTTCTCAGACGAGCATCTGCTTCCTCAGAGGTCTGACCCTGAGTTCAAGGGGAATGGGGGAGGACACCCCCCCCTTCCCTTTATCCATAGTTTAGTGGGAGGTTGACATCCAAACTGTAGTGCCAGGCTTTTGACGGTGGCCGGGCTGCAGAGATGCCGAGACAGAAGTGCGATGGCGGAAGGAGGCTCTGCTGCGGACCTCGGCCGGGGCCTCTCCGGCATCTGCTGGAGGCTTAATCCCCCCGTGCGCTCAGAGCACGCTAAGTACCGTGACACGCAGACCTGAGAGTGGATGCCAGATGGACCGCTGACCCTCGGTGGCACAACCATTTTAAAATGAGCAGAGGCCCTGGTGCTGCTGGAAGTAAAAGATGCCAAGTGTTTGTTTATAAATATTGAATTTGACAACTTCTCTGCCGGTCAGGGGATGGTTCCTCAGGTAGGGGCTGGGGATCACTTGCTAAACTTCTCAGTTTACCGTCCCTGTTTCTGCAGCCGCCTCTGAAATAGCCTCCCCTCCCTGCTCGGCAGCCACAGGCTCAGATCTTGAACGTTGCTGCCAAGGCCCAGGTCCGTCCTCTGGCCCTTCCGTGCCTGGCCTCTGCCCCCTCCTGGCTGCCTTCATTCTCCCTGACGGCGGCGTTTAGAACTGCCAGGTGTGGGGGCCCAGCCAAACTGAGGCTTGGCCTCCGAGAGACTTGGAGTTTTTTTGGTCTTTTTCTTCACTGTGCTTTAAGAGCTCCTTCCTTCCCTTCCTGAGAAGCCCCACGTGTGAATGGGAGTCTTTGCGGCATGGTGACCCAGAAGTGACAGTTTATCACCTAGTTCAAGGACTGTTCCCAGACGCCTGGGGCGGGGGGGCTTCTTGAGCTTTGGCGGGTCTCAGTCCTCTGGAGAACCCCACACCCCGGATTCGTGCTGCAGTAGGTCTGGGGTGGGGCTGAGAGCTTGCATTCTAACCGATTGCCCGCTGATGTCGATGCTGCTGGTTCAGGAGACACATTTGAGAACTGCTAGTCTAAGTTAAGTCATTCTTAAATAATATGCACCTGTGCACCCCACAAGTCTAACTCAGGAAGTGCTGTGCTAGCTTTTCCCATTAATTTCTGACGTGTCCTGATTTAGAGTTTAGGGGTTTTTTAAAAATACAAATGAGATGGTACCATTTACACTCTCATAACTTAAAAAATTAATTGTGGACTTAGCTCGATATCAGTCTATATAGATGTATCACCTCCTCTCAATAATGGATATTTATTGTTTGGCTGTTTCCTAGGTGGTGCTAGCAGTAAAGAAGCTGCCTGCCAATACAGGAGATATAAGAGGAGTGGGTTCAATCCCTGGGTTGGGAAGATTCCCCTGGAGAAGGGCATGGCAACCCACTCCAGTATTCTTGCCTGGAGAATCTCCTGGACAGAAGAGCCTGGCGGGCTGCAGTCCATAGTGTTGCAAAGGGTTGGACAGGACTGAAGTGACTTAGCACACTTGCACACCAAAATTTGGCTAATAATTCAATATTGAAGAATATTGAATTTGTTCCCATTTTTGTTTTTAATGCAATAAACAATACCCTTATGTCTGTATTTTAGCATGGTCATTTAGTGCCATAGAATAATTTCATAGGTTGAAATTACTGGGTCAGAGTGTTCACATTTTAAACTTGATAAGTGTTGCCTATTGCCTTCTAGAAATGTTGTTATATTTTGTGTTTCTGTTCTCAGGCAAGTGTTGAGTAAAGTGAAATTTGGGGGCTGGGGGATGAATTGATAAAGCCCCCCTCCCTCCAGACTCTGTGTCCAGTTTCCCATCACCAGTAAATCCAGGCAGACCTCCAGGGGTGAGGGCCTGGGCAGTAAGCAGTAAGTGGTAGCCATGGGTCTTCTCCCTAAGAGCGTCCTCCTCTCAGACAACCAGAGAGAGGACAGATACCCAAATCCTTCAACTTGGCACACGTGTCTTCCAGTCACTTCCTTCTACCGTCTTCTCCTCCAACCTCATCAACCTCTAGTTTCTCACATTTGAAATAAGGAGCAACTTTGTACCATATTTCAAAATTCTTGTGTTCCCACCTTTTTGGATAAAATTTTTCTCATCCTTCAGAACCCAGTTTGAAAACTCCTTGGTGAGGCTTTTCCTGATGTTATGCGTTTATTGCTTCTCACTTAGGCTTCATAGGTGTTTGTTGACCCCCTACTATTGTGCAGAAGCCCCGGGAATTCCAGTATCCTGGGAGGGGTTCCATCATGTGAAAGGGGAAAGGTGAGATGAGGTAGTGGGGGTGGATAAGGCCAGGTCGCACCAGAGCATTATAAGCTACACAAAGGCACTGGCCATTGTTCTGAGGGTGGTAGGAGTCATTAAAGGACTGTAAGAAAAAGGTTCTTATATTTGTGTTTTTAAAAGTTCCCTTGATGTGTGCAGAAGGAGGAGTAATTGGAGGGCATAGATAATGAGTCAGGGGCTCAGTTTGTAGGGTCTGTGTTGGTGTAGGGTGAGAGGGCAGAAACCTAACCCAGCAACAATGGAGGGACATGGGAACATGGGGCCTGGGGACCTACATGCATATTCTTTCACAGAAGAAAAAATAGGCCGAATGTTGGGAGATGGGTGCAGAGGTGAAGAAAGGGAAGGACCAGAGTGACACGAGGGTGTCTTGCTGAGCAGCTGAGTGGATGCTGATGCTCTCTGTTGGGACAGGAACATAGACAACCAGGTAAATTGAGGGTGGAAGGGGACCGCTGGTTCAGTTTGGATACACTGAGCTTGAGGTGCTCGTGTGATATCTGGGCAGGGATGCTGAGCAGCCCTAGGTCTGAAGTTCGGGGAGATGTCTGAGTGTTATCACATGGCAGAGCCTGTGCCGTCACGGAGGTGGTCCTGTCACCTCAGACTTCTCGTCAGAGTCCGCTGCAGCATCACCGATTAGGGGAGGGGGGACGGAGGCACTCGCGGGGCTGGGGCTGAGCATCCGGAGAGGTGGATGAAAACTGGAGGAAAATGAGTATTTCTAGAAGAGGTGGTCAGTATTAGTCAAAGCTCTATAAGGGGTAAATAAAATGAGGCTGAACTGTTTCTTTTGGGCTCAATTACAAGAAGGTGCTTGTGAACTTGGTGGTAGGCTCAGAAGACTGCCAGCCAGTGGATTTGAAGGGTCCCCTGAAGTGGGAGGTGAGGGTACAGATGCCTTTAAAGAAGGGAGGGTGGCAGCTAGATGGTGCCTTGGGATCAGGAGTCTTCTTGCCTTTGTTTAAAGGTGGGCAGGTGTTGAGTGTGTTTAGTCGGTGATAGGAAGGAACCAGCAGTGAGGACCGTTGACGATACAGGAGAGCAGGGGGCTGTCTGAGGAAGCAAGGCCCCCGAGGAGCCGAGGACTTGGTGTCCAGAGACTGGTCAGAGAAAAGCCCAGGAAATCGTGTGTTTTTAAAGTGAATTAATTTTTGCCTCTGCTAGATCTCCTTTGCTGCCCGCCAGCTTTCTCTAGTTGCGGTGAGCGGGGGCTACTCTTCATTGTGGTGTGTGGGCTTCTCATTGCGGTGGCTTCTCTTGTTGGGGAACGCAGACTCTAGAGCACAGCCTCAGTAGTTGGGGTGCACGGGCTCAGTTGCCCCTTGGCAACTGAGTGTGGGATCTTCCCAGACTAGAGGTCGAACCTGTGTCTCCTGCTTAGGCAGGCAGACTCTTATTCAGTGGGCCACCAAAGGTGTCCCAGGAGGTTGTGTTTGTGTCATTTTTGCTCCTTCCCAGGGCTGCGAGCTGGGAAGCCAGGCTCCGTCGTGGCCTCTGACCACCAAGTGGGCCCCCGAGGGCTGTGCGTGGACAGGTCCTCCCCTGGGTCTTTACTTCCCATTTCTTCTGTGCTTCCTCTTCTCCCACTTCCTTTCTCTCAACACTCCCATTTATTTCTGGGACTGATTAGGCAGCAAAACATTTCTAATAAACTGCTGGACCTGAATAGTTTACTTATTTGAGATTTCCTAAATAATGGGAAATTATTAAAAGACTCCGATGCTTAAACTGCCAAATGAGAGGGGCTTCGGGGGTGCTAGGAGTGGTAGTTCCTGCTCTGGGCCTGTGGACTGTTGTCTAGGGCCATAGAAAAGGATGAGTTTAAAGTGACGGATGAGTTTAAACCTGTAAGGGAAGTTCAACCTACGAAAGTGGAGGGAAGAAAAAAAGTAATTTGCCAAGTGCTAAAGCTAATTCAAGCACATTGGTATCTTTATATACAGCTCAAGAAATTTTAAAAAATCAGTGAAAGACATGCGAAGATGGTCACGATATCTAACTAAAAACATATGGTAGCTATCAGGTAGAATCTATGGAACATAATCACACATCTGGCCTTAGCAGAACTGTCACGTGAGTCTCCAGAAAGCTGATGTTGTGGGGAGGCCCAGGCCAGGCAGGAGGACCACCCCACTCCTCGGGGCCAGAGAACAGGAGACCCGTGCCTTCCTCCCCACCCCTGAAGCTCTGGCTCCACGAAGCAGATGCAGAAGCAGGTGCGGCAGCCTCTTCCCACTGCCCCCAGCTCCTGCCCCACGTGGCTTCGCTGCCCAGAGCCTGCTCCCAAGGGCGGAAATGACCGCAGACCCAAGTCCCACCACATGCTGGCTCATTTTCAGAACCAGAGCTAGTTTTCATAAAAGGCTCCAGGTGTTCCTCCCTTTTGTTCTGTGGGAAAAGAACATGAAACTGAGATTCACTGAAAACACAGAAGGTGACCTTATGGCCAGCCCTTGGGCCCTTGTCTCCTGTGGCCTGGATTAGCCAGCTTCGGTAACAGCGTCGTCCCTGCACCTTCTTGGGTGCCCGGCAGAGCCCTGGCCAGTGGAGCCACACCAGGGGGCTGGGCAGGGCCACTTACGTGTGCGCATGCCTGGCTTCCAGGAGGGGTGTGCGAGGCGAGCATCGCTGCTGTCAGGATGACGCTCAGAGATCCTGGCTTAAGTTGCCTCCTCCTAGGCTGCTCTCCCCCACCAAGTATGCATTTTGGTTTTGACCCAAAGACTTTATTCTCGCTAATGACTGGTTCCATAGTGGGATCAGTGGGAAAGGAGAGCGGACCTGGGGGGCACTGCAGCGTGCTGGCACTCCATCCTGCTCACTGCAACCTCCTATTCACCATTTACAAAGGCTCCTGACAAAGAAGCCTCACTTAGTGGATTAATGGGAAAGAAGAG
The DNA here is from genome assembly GCF_023699985.2 of Odocoileus virginianus. Classification (NCBI taxonomy): domain Eukaryota; kingdom Metazoa; phylum Chordata; class Mammalia; order Artiodactyla; family Cervidae; genus Odocoileus; species Odocoileus virginianus. Next base: position 92,416,579 of record NC_069675.1, read on the forward strand.
GGACTTGCCTTAATCTTTCTTTTATTTTTTTTCAGTCAAACTTTTAATTTTGAGATAATTAGATTCACATGCAGTTGTAAGACATACTACAGGGAGAGCTTGTTTTTAACCTGTTTCCCCTCAACAGTAATGTCTTGCAAACTCTGGTAGAGCATCAGAACCAGGATTTGGACAGGGATATGGTCAAAATACAGAACATTTCACTTCTAAAATGTACTACCTGGGTTTTATTTTTGTTCGGGTGTGCTGAGGCCAACAGATCAGCAGAACACTGCCATTGGAAGGAGAATTTATTCTCACAGTTCAAGAGGAGGGATCCATCCGCACCATGCAGGGCCATACAGGGAGGCACCGGGGGCTGGTCAGCAGGCAGAGGAAGGGAGGGACAGGCCTGGGCAAGAGCCTTCTTTGTGGTTTCTGTGGGGAAGGCAAGGCAAGGCAGCGTAAGCAGATTTAGGATTGTCTAGTTAAATAATTTCAGCTTGCTCTGGGCTTTAAGGGTGGCCTTAGCTATCAGATAGCTGGCCTTGGGGCAATTCAGGAAAGGGAGAGAGGGTTTCAGACTGAAGGAGGCCTGAGAAAAGAGGGCAGGTGGGCATATGGCCTCAGGATTGGTTGGTTTGCATATCAAATTGTGTTCTGTCTCTAGGAATTAACTAACTCCTCTTTAACCACTGACAACCACTAATTTGTTCTCCATTTCTATAATTTTGTCTTTTCAGCAATGTTATATGAATGGAATCATAGACTGTGTAATATTTTGCAAGTTTTTTGTTATGTTTTAAAAAACTCAGCATAACTCTCTGGAGATTTCATCTAGAAAATCTATTGCGTATGTCAATAGTTTGTTCCTTTTTATTGCTGCATAGATCTAATTGATACGACTGCAGTGCAAATTGTTTAACGATTTACCCATTGAAGGACATCTTGGTTGTTTATCCAATTTGGAGCTATCATGATTAAAGCTGCTATAAATGCTTGTGCACAGGTTTCTGTGTTAACATGCCCTTTCATTCCTCCGGGATAAATGCCTAGGAGTGTACTTGCTGGTCATATGGTAGTTGGATATTCAGTTTTTTAAGAAAATGCCAAACTGCTTTCCTGGGTGGCTGGTAACCTTTTACTTTTCTACCAGTTTTGCCACTTCTTTCCCAGCATCTTTTACTGTCAACATTTTTTGTTTTGTTTTGGTTTTAGCTATCCTGATAAGGTTGTGGTGATAACTCGTCTGGTTTTCATTTGTGTTCATCTAGTGACTAACGATGTTAGAGATCTTTTCCTGTGATTATTTGCCATCTGCATTTCTTACTCATTTTCTAATTGGATTGTTTGTTTTTTACTGTTGAGTTTTAAGAGTTCTTTGTATATTATAGATGTGAGTCTTGTTGTTTGGAAACATTTTCTTCTAGTTTTCGCTTGTCTTTTTATCTTATCAGGATCTTAGAGCAAAAGCTTTAAATTTTGATGAAATCCAGTTTATCAGTTTATCAATCATGTTTTTTGGTGTTGAGTCTTAGAACTCTCAGCCTTGCCCTGGATCCTGGAGATTTTATCTTCTATTTTTTCTACACGTTTTACATTTAAGTCTGTGTTAAATTTTGACTTCGTTTTTGTGTAAGGTGTTGGATCTAGGTCAGAGTTCTTATTTTCCTCAATGCATGAACAGCTGCTTCCGTACCGTTTGTTGAACGTTGAACTGCTTTTGAACCTTTATAAAAAAAATCAATCGGGCATATTCGTGTGACTCTCCATTCAGTTTTATTCTGTGTGTCTAGCCCTCTGCCAATACTACTCAGTATTGATTGTTGTAGCCTTATAGTAAGTTTTGAAATTGGGTAAAATGTTTTCTCCAACTTTATACTTCATTTAAGGTATTGTTTTTAGCTATTCAAGTTCCTTTGTCTTTCCATATAAATTTTAGAATAATCTTATTGGAATTTAGATGGGAATTAATATGTTAAAAGGGGCTGTGGACCAACAGGGAGGTGGTTCCCTATACCAACGACAAGCAGTGCTCAGACAACACCTGTACGTGCCCTGTAGTCGAACAGTTCTGACACTGTCTACCTGGAAAAAGCATCAGCGTCCACAGGTTAAGAGCTCAATCCCACAAGACTGCACCGCCCCCCAAACTTTGGTGCTGATCACCAGCCTAGATTGTCACCTGTGTGTCTAACCAATTGGCTGTAGTTCTGGGGTTCCAATGACCTCATTCCTAAGTTCAATTAATTTGCTAAAGTGACTTACAGAACTCAGAGAAACATTTTACTTACTAGGTCATTGGTTTATTATGAGAGGATATAACTCTGGAACAGCCAGATGGAAGAGTTTATAGAGGAAGGTATATGGAAAGGGTGAGGACCTTTCATGCTGTCTTTCCTAGCATGCAACTCTCCCCAAATCTCCTATGTTCACCAACCAGGAACCTCTCCGAACCTCATCCTTTTGGGTTTTTATGGATGTTTCCTTGCATGGGTATGACTGATTAAATTAATGCCCATTGGTAACTGATTGAACCTCTAGCCCCTCTCCCCTTCCTGGAAATCAAGGAATAGGACTAAAAGTTCCCACCCTTTATTCATGGTTGGTTTCCCAGGCAACCAGTCCCCACCTTTAGGTGCTTTCCAAAAGTTACCACAGTACCATTAACCCACTTGTGAAAAGGGACTTGTTATGAATCACAAGACACATACTTCACTTTTATGGCTCTGAAGTGACTGCAGGAACTAAGGAGAAGAGACCAAATATTCTCACAAGGGACTTCCCTGGCAGTCCGGTGGTTGAGACTCCATACTTACCCTGTAGGGGCCATGGATTTGATCCCTGGTTGCGGAACTAAGATCCTGCATGCTGCATGGCATGGCCACAATTTCTTTTTAAAATATGTGTTATAACAAAAGATGCTCCCGTTGCTCTTATTATTCAGGACATTCCAAAGGTTTGGGGAGCTGTGAGCCAGGAACTGTGGGTGAAGACCAAAGATGTATTTTTTATTATAAATCACATTATCACAACCTTAAATTTATACATAAATTTGAGGAGACTTCACATCTTTATTATGTTATGTCTTACAACTCATGAACATAGTATGTCTCTCCATTTATTTATTACTTTTAAAATTACTTTCAGCAGCATTTTGTAGATTCAAGCAGATAAGCTTTGTATGTGTTTTGGTTGATTTAAGCCTAAGTGCTTTATTTTTTTATTTTGAACAATTGTTAATGGAATTGTTAATTTTGATGTCCATGTGTTCATTGCTATTATACAGAAATATTGCAGTAAAACTGAGTTTTGTATGTTTGTTTTTGGTGAATTTTAAGACCTTGCTGAACTCACTTATTAGTGTATATTCCTTGGGATATCGCTGTAGACTATCACATCATCCTTTTTTCCTTTCTAGCTGGTATGTCTTTTATTTATCTTTCTTGCTTTGTTGTAATGTCTAGAACTTCTAGCACTATTTTGATAAGAGCGGTAAGAGTAGACATCTTTGCTTTATTCTTGATCATAGGGGGAAAGCATTCAGTCTTTCACCATTAAGTATGACATTAGCTGTGGGGTTTTATTTTTTATAGATGCTCTTTATCAAGTTGCGAAAGTTTCTTTTCCTGTTTTTCTAAGAATTTTTATTATGAATGGGTACTGAGTTTTGTCAAATGCCTTTTTTACATTGATTGATATATCATGTGATTTTTTTTTCCTTTAGCCTGTTAACATGGTGAATTACATTGATCTTTAAAGAATGAACCAGCCTTGCATCCCTTGAATAAGTCCCAATTAGTCATGGTGTATAATTATTTTTATTTATTGATGAATTTTCTTCCTAATATTTTGTTTAGGATTTTTGACTCTGTATTCATGAGGGATGTTTATCTGTAGTTTTCTTTTTGTACCATTTTTATCTGGTAATACTGGATTCATAAAATGAGTTGAAAAGTACTCTCTCCTCTTCCATTTTCTGGAAGAGATTATGTAGAGTTGGTGTTAATAAAATGTTATTGTTCAGTCACTCAGTTGTGTCCGACTCTTTGCGACCCCACGGGCTGCAGCAAGCCAGGCTTCCCTGTCCTTCATCAAGTTTGCTCAAACTCATGCCCGTTGAGTCGATGAAGCCATCCAGCCATCTCATCCTCTGTTGCCGCCTTTTCCTCCTGCTCTCAGTCTTTCCCAGCATTAGAGCCTTTTCCAGTGAGTTGGCTCCTCACATCGTTTCAGCTTTGGCTCAGCCTCTTCATTCCTTCCGCAGCTATTTTTCCACTCTTTTCCAGTAGCATATTGGGCACCTACCAACCTGGGGGGATTCATCTTTCAGTGTCATATCTTTTTGCCTTTTCATACTGTTCATGGGGTTCTCAAGGCAAGAATGCTGAAGTGGTTTGCTATTCCCTTCTCCAGTGGACCACGTTTTGTCAGAACTCTCCACCATGACCCGTCTGTCTTGGGTGGCCCTACATGGCATAGCTCATAGTTTCATTGAGTTACAGAAAGCTGTGATCCATGTGATCACTTTGGCTAGTTTTCTGTAATTGTGGTTTTCATTCCACCTACCCTCTGATGGATGAGGATAAGAGGCTTGGATAGGCTTTAAACATTAGGTCAAATTGTCTAGTGAGGTCTGGACCTGGAGATTCATTTTTTGACAGTTTTAAAATGATGAATTCTGTTTTCTTACTAGTCATAGGGCTATTCAAATAATGTATTTCATATTGGATAAGTTGTGATAGTTTGTGTTTTTCAAGGACTTGACCTATTTCATCCAAGTTACCAAATTTACGTGTGTAGAATTGTTCGTAGCATTCCTTTATTGTCCTTTTGATGTTTGCAAAGTCTATAATAATACTCTGTGTTTCTGATTTTAATAGTTTGTCTTCTCTCTTTCTTTCTTTGTCTTCCTAGATAGAAGTTTGTCAACTTTATTAACGTTTAAACCAATTTTTCTTTATTTCATTGTATTTTCTATATTGTTTTCAAATTCATTGATTTCTGCTTTTACCTTTATTATTCCTTTCCTTCTGCTTGCTTTGAGTTTATTTTGCTCTTTTTCTTGATTCTTGAGGTAGGAGCTTAGGTTATTGATTTAAGAGTCTTCCTCATTTCTAATATATGCATTTAGTGCTAAGAATTTCCCTCTCAGCACTGCTTAAGCTGTATCTCACATATTTTCATATGCTTTATGTTTGTTTTCATTCTCTCCAGTATGTTTTTTAAATTTCTCTTTACAGTTCTTTGACCCATGGATTATTTAGAATTGTGTTGTTTAGTTTCCAAGAATTTAGAGACTTTTGATAATCTTTCTGTTACTGATTTCTAGTTTGATTCCACTATGATTGGTGAACACGTGAATGATTTCAGTTCTTTTCAGTTTGTTGAGGTTTGTTTTCTAGCCCATGAAATGGCCCATTTTGGCATGTATTCATGGTTACTTGAAAAGACTGTGTAGTCTGTTACTGGGTGGAATTTTCTTTAAATATCAATTAGATCCTTTTGGTTGATAGTGCTGTTTGTGTTCCTCTGTATCCTTGCTGATTTTCTGTCCAGTTATTTTATTAATTTTTGAGAAAGGAAAGTCTCAAACTGCAATTTTGAAATTGTGATTTTTTTCCTTTCATTTGTATCAGTTTTTTTCTTATATTTTTCAGCATTGTTGTTTGGTGTACACTTACCATTTAGAATTGCTATGTCTTTTTGGTGTATTGAGCATTTTATCATTATATAATATCCCTTTCTGTCTGGTAATTTTCTTGGCTCTGAAGTCTGTTTTATCTGATATCCGTAGAGCTATTCCTGCTTCCTTTTTATTAAAGTTTTCATAATATATCTTTTTCTATACTTTTACTTTCAACTTGCCTATAGAATTAGGTTTGAAATAAGTTTCTTGTAGATGTCACATAATTGGATCAAAGGTTTAAATCCCCTTTGCCACTCTCTTTTATTGATATGGTAAGGCTTAAAGCTGCCATTTTATTTTTTATTCTCTAGGGTTTTTTTCCCCTGTCTTTTTCTCCTGACTTCCTGTGAGTTACTTGAACATTTTGTAGAATTTCATTTTTAGCTTATCTAAGTGTTTTTGGGTGTACTTCTCTGTATAGCATTTTTAGAGGTTACTCTAAGTATTTCATTTTGTTTGTGTGTATGTGTGTATCTTGTAACAGTCTCCTGGTGACATCTTTTTCCTGGTTTATATGAAATGTAGAACCTTTACTCTCTTTTATATCCTTTTATTATTATTGTTCAGTCACTAAGTCATGTCAGACTACTTGTGACCCCATGAACTGCAGCACACCAGGCTTCCCTGTCCATCACTATCTCCCTGAGCTTCCTCAAATTTATGTCTGTTGAGTCAGTGATGCCATCCAGCCGTCTCATCCTGTCTACCGCTTCTCCTCTTGCTGTCAGTTTTTCCCAGCATCAGAGTCTTTTCCGGTGAGTCAGCTCTTCACATCAGGTGGCCAAAGTATTGGAGCTTCAGCTTCAGCATCAGTCCTTCCAGGGAATATTCAGGGTTGATTTCCTTTAGGATTGACTGGTTTGATCTCCTTACAGTTTGAAAGCATCAGTTCTTCAGCACTCAGACTTCCTTATGGTCCAACTCTCACATCCATACATGACTACTTTTACTCTCCCTCATTTATAAATATGGCTATCTTAAATATTTCTTCTACATATATAAAGAACCATGTCAGCAGTGTTACAATTTTTGTTTCTAATTATCAAACATATTTTAAAAAATTCAAGAGGAGTGAAAAGTCTACTTCAATTGCTCATATTTTTGCTTGGCATATTTTTTCTTCCTACCCAGTGTTTCAGAGTTCCTTCTTTTACCATTTGTTTTCTGCTTAGTGAGTGTCCTTTAAGCCTTTGTTTTAGAGTATGTCTGCTGGAGACAGATTCATTTAGTTTTTCTTTATCTGAGAATGTCTCTATTTCTGTTCATTCCTGAAGGATATTTCACTGGATATAGGATTCTGGGTTGATAGTTCTTTTAGCACTTGAAAAAGGATATGCCGTTTCCTTCTGGCCACTATGATTACCAATGAGAAATCTGCAGTCATTCAAATTGTTCTTCCGCTTGTAAGCAAAGTGTCATTTTTTCTCCATTCTTCAAAAATTTTTCTTTGTCCTTATTTTTCAGAAGTTTGACTGTGATGTATCTTGGTGTGGATTTATTTGGATTTATTTATGTGGATTTATTCTGTTTGAAGTTTGCTTACCTTCTTGACTCTGTGGATTTATGCCTGTTGCTAAATTTAAGGAAGTTTTTAGACATTATTTTAAGTACTTTTTCAGCCTCACCCTCTTTCTTCTCTCCTGGAACTCTGATGGCAGGAATGTCATATCTTTTGTTACAGTCCCATGGGTTCCTGAAACTGTTCATTTTTTCTTCAGCCTATTTTCTCTCTGTTCCTTTTGGATAATTTCTATACTCTTTCTCAGTTCACTGATTCTTTCTTCTCTGTCTTCTATTCTGCTATTGAGCAGAATATTATATTGATTTCAGTTATTGTATGTTTCAGTCCTAAAATTTCATTTTGGTTCTTCTTTTATTTTCTATTTATTTATGAAACTTTATGTTTCTTTGCTGAGACTTTTTGTCTTTCCATCTGCTCCAAGCCTGTTCATCATTGATCCGTGGAGCATTTTCACAGTGGCTGCTTTAAAATTTTTTTCTGTTCATTCTGACATCTCTGTCATCCTGACTTTGGCATATTCATTTTTTTACTTGCATTCAGTTTGAGATCTTTCTGTTTCTTGGTGATTTTCTCTGATGAGTGAGTTTTGATAGGAAACTGGAAATTTGGGGTACTATGCTACATGACGGAGAAGGCGATGGCACCCCACTCCAGTACTCTTGCCTGGAAAATCCCATTGACGGAGGAGCCTGGTAGGCTGCAGTCCATGGGGTCGCTAAGAGTCAGACACAACTGAGCAACTTCACTTTCACTTTTCACTTTCATGCATTGGAGAAGGAAATGGCAACCCACTCCAGTGTTCTTGCCTGGAGAATCCCAGGGACGGGGGAGCCTGGTGGGCTGGCGTCTATGGGGCCACACAGAGTTGGATATGACTGAATGACTTAGCAGCGGCAGCAGCAGCATGCTACACGACTTCCGATTTTATTTAAACTATTTTACCTGGCTTCTTTTGGCACTGCTCTGATTCCTGATAGGAAGTAGTAGTCCAGTTTCTCCTCTTGGGGACACCTGAGGGCTCCTTGTTACTGCTGGATGGAGGTGGGGGTTCTAACTCCCTACTAGGCCTCGGGTAAACCTCCCTGGCAGGAGTTTCTCATTACAGCTCCCCCTGTGGCCTCCACTGACATCACAGGGCTGGGGAGGGGCCTTGGTGGATGGATGGAAGTCCTGGCTCCCTACTTGGCCTTCCCTGGCACCATCTTGAGGTGTGGGAATGTCTTGTTACAGCTTGGTGATCTTGGAAGTCTGGGCTCCCTACCTCGGTTTTGCTGGCATGAGTAGGGGTGGGGCCGCTGTATTTTACACGGTGTTTGGCTGGAATCTGTTACTGCCTGTAAGTGTCTGTCTTGCTAGGATGCCCCTCTGGCTAGAGAAAGCAGCTGGCAGGGGCGGGGGCATTTTTTGGTCTGTGTCTGTTGCTGTTTCCGGGTTGTGGGCTTCTTTAGCTCCCAAGTCAGGAATGTGTCAGGCAGAAGGAAACCCAGGAGCTCACCACCATGTTGTACCTTGGGTCCCGAGGTCCCTACCTGCTTGCATTCTTCTCTCACCTTTCAGAGTCCAATTATTGTTTGTTCCATATAATGTTCAGGGTTTTCAGTTGTACTTAGGAGGAATAGGGAAAGGTATATCCACCCCATACCCCTGGAAGTGGAAGTCCTGACTCGCTTTAATTTTGTGTTAATTCAGAGTTAACTAGAGAATCTGTTTATTTCTATGCCTGTCAGAAATCTTCCCCCTAAATTTATGATCCAGCCTTATATTACATATGTAGGCAAGATATACACTGTTGCACGCCTGTGAAATACCTGAGATAAGGGTCACTCATTAATGCCCACAAGACTCAAAATGCTTCAGGGCCACCTTTCTCAAGTTTTGTGGTCCACATTTACAGTGTTGAGAGGCTGTTTGTGTGAGGATGGTGTGTATCGGGAAGAGGAGATGTGGCTGGAGTTGAGAGCTGTGGGTGGTGAGCTGTGTTTTTGAAAGATCCAGATCACTGAAAGGGAGAGTTGGTACGATGTTTCCAGATAAGGGAGGTGAGACCTGGAGGGAGCGTCTGCACTGGTGCTTGAATCGGCAGACATCCAGGGACTCTAGCAACCAGTTATGTTAGGTAACTTGCTCATTATTTGTAAAGTATTGTTTTACCTTAATAACAGGCAACTATTGTTAACAGTTTGGTCTGTAACCTTCCAATTCTTTTTCTGTGAGTTTGCAAATACCTGTTTATATATAGAGAGAGGCTGTGTAGTCTAGTGGTCAGGAGCATAGACTCTAAGCTTCCAGCCTGGGTTCAGATCTTGGCTCCTCCACTTACTAGCTGAGTGACCTTGGTCAGGGTACTCTACCTCTTAGTGCCTCAGTTTCCTCATCTCTGAAGTGGGGATCAATAACAGAATTTTCCTCAGTTTAATCCTTTCCTGGTGCAGATTAAATGCGCTAATAATGTTCATAGAGTAGCCTGAAACAGTGCCTGAGCTATGTAGCTGTTAGTATGTTGTTGTTATTATTATTTATGTAAATGCTATACATAATATTCTTTGACTTTCCTCTTTCCTTAACAGTATGTATAAGAAATCTGTCCATGTCATGTCTGGGCAAATATATCAGTCTCATTTTTTCCAATGGCTGTTTTCCTGCTGGGTAGTAAGTAGCTTGTTAACCCCCTGCTCTGCAAATGAAAACTCAGTTTTTTTGTCTTTGTAAAGCAATGCTAAGTATCCTGGTACATACATCTCTAGGTATGAGCTGATGGATCGAAAGATATGTACATTTACAATTTTACCATCAGTAGTTACTATTAGTAGCTTTTCAAAAATACTTTACCAGTTTATCTATACTCCAGTACAATAAATGACTTACAAAAGTTTCCATTTACCCTCATCTTTATCATCATTGTTTATTATCAGTCTTCCTATTTTTATCTTTCCCAACTAGGAGTTTGTGTTATAAATTTGCAGTTCTGTAAATAAGGTTGAGCACCTTTTCATGTTTAGTGGCCATTTGTGCTTTTTCTATTAATTTCCTGTTTTTACAGTTGATTCATTTGGTTGGCTTTTTCTTATTGATTTATAGGAATCCCTCATATTTTCTGTTTATTAATTCTTTGTTATACTTGTTACATATAGTTTTCTCAGACTATCATTGTCTTTCGACTTTGTTTCTAGTATCAAACTTTGGTTGGTTCATCTTATTAGTTTTTCATTTTATGTAGTCACAACTATCAGGTTTTTTCTTTTTTAAAAAAAAAATTGGTTTATTTTTGGCTGCACTGGATCTTTCTTGCTGCATGCAGGCCTTCTCAAGTTGTGGTGAACAGAGGCTACTCTCTGAGAGAGTGCTCAGGCTTCTTATTGCCGTGACTTCTCTTGTCGTGGAGCATGGACTGTGGGCCCACTGGTCTCAGTAGTCGCAGCACGCAGGCTCGGTAGTTGTGGTTTGTGGGCTCTAGAGCTCAGGCTCAATAATTGTGGTGCATGGACTTACTTGCTCCATGCCATGCAGGATCTTCCCACAGGGATCAAACCCGTGTCCCCTGCGTTGGCAGGCAGACTCTTAACCACTGGACTACAGGGCAAGTCCTGAATTTTTGTCTTTTTGGACTTAATGGTTTATGATCTGTCTAGATGCTAAAACTAGTAGGTAGAAGTTTTAGGGGAAAAAAATGTATATTTACATAGTCTCGAAATATCCCTCACAAAATACTAATTACAAAAGAATACAAGTGGGGAAACCAAGCAGATACTACCTTAAGCAAGTCATATAAGTTAACATTACCAGTAACAAATCAATATCATGTTCTCTTGACATGGTTATAAAATATTACATATATAATAAATGTGAGAGGAGAGAAGAGAGAGAAGAGCAAATATGGTAAAATGTTAACATTTCAGGGAATCTGGGTAAAGGAAGGGTATGCAGGAATTTTTTATATTATTTTTGTAACAGCTCTAAATCTTACAAAATTAAAATTAAAGATACAAAGCACCTTCCTGTCCCAGGATTATAGAAATATTATCTTATGTTTTTTTTACTAATACTTATCTTCCCTTATTGATTTGGCTTTTTAAACATCCAGATTTTATTCTGGATAAGTGTAAGGTGTAAGGTGGAGTGTAACTTATTTTTTCCAGATGTGTAGCCACACTCTGAGCACCACCTTCTACCTATCTGATGTGCTGCTGTTGTAAGGTCCATCCTCCAGTGGGTTGTGCTTGAAAAGCTTGTTTCCTGACCCAGAGGTGGAACTCTTCTCCTTAGGGACAGGGCCCTTCTGCAAACAACACAGGATGTGAAGCAAACAAAAATATTACAGTCTCCTTCTGACCTCTGCTGACCCCCCAGCCAGACCACCAGGGTTGAGGTTATGGAGTAGGAGAGAGAGAGCTGCTCTGGTGGTTGGGGGGTGGGGGGTGGGGTGGGGGGTCCTGCAAGGAATGCTGGGTAGCCCTTGCCTATAGGGCTGGGATATGAGGTCCTTGTGCCTTGTTAGTAGGTTTAATAGCAGCTCCACTGCAGCAGGCCCAGGGCCAGAGATAATACCCCAGTTTGGTCAAATTATACCACTAACAGCAAACTGTGCCCTTAACATTCAACCCTGGCTTTTGTGCTTAAATCTAAACTACTGTATTATATCAGTATGGCAACACCTTGCTTCTAGCTGGAGGCCTGCAGCCATCAACTGATTTAGGAAGCGGTTTGTTGACCAGACTTGTCGCAGGATAGCATTTGTTGGAGTCCCAAAGAGGGGAATTTTCCAGACTGTTTCTAGGCTTGCTTCTGTTCCATTAATTTATCTAACCTATTCTACAGTAACACACTGGTTTATTATTGAAATTTTACAGTGTGTGGGTTTTTTTGAAGTCAGCAGTGCCCTGGTTTTCTAAAAATTTACATGAAATTCCTGTAACATAAAATTAACCATTTTAAAGTGAGCAGCTTAGAGGTGTTTCATGCAATCACAGTTTATGCAACCATCACCTCTGTCTAGTTCCAAAACATTCAGTCACCCCAAAAGGAAACCTTCTACCCCTGAAGAAGTCACTGCCTCCCATGTTCTGGTCTCTGGCGACCAGCACTGAGGTTCTGTCTCTATGGGTTTATCTATCCTGGGTGTTTAGTTTATTTGGAATCATATAAGTATGACATCTTTTTCTTTCACTCAGCATAAAGTTTGCAAGGTTTTCATAGCATGTGTGATATTTGATAGAGTGATTTCCTTCCTTTTTGGTCTCATTTTTCCAAAATTTTTGGTTATTACAACCTATGATCTTTTCTGAAAGGACTTGAGAATCAATTTGTCAGATTCCACAAAATATTATGTTTTCACTCTCAGTACAATTGTGCTGAGTTAAACGTTGATTTTAGAGGAATCCATATATTTATAATATTGAATTTTTCCATCTAGACACATGATTTACATTTCTCTTTATTTAGGTCTTATTTTATCAGTGTGTCCTTAAGTAAAGTTTGTGGTATTCCTCATGTGTCTTATCATTTCTAGAAGTGCTTTTCTTTGGTTTCTGTTACATATGGGTTATTTTCTAATACAGATTGTTGAGATACTTGATCCACTGCATACATCTAAAGTGTTCAGTTTGATGAATTTTGATGTAGGTATGTATACATTTGTGAAACCATCATCATGGTCAAGGTGATGAGCAGGTCAGCCAGTGCCCTAGACCATGCCCAGACCAATACTGATCTACTTCCCTTTAGTGGAGACTAGGTTGTGGTTTTTTTTGCAATTTTATGTAAATTCTTTTTGTTTTTTTTTTTTATCTGTCTCTTTTTCTCTCAGATTTTTTTTTTTTTTTTGGTCTGACTTTTTGCTCTCAGAATATTTATTCTGAGGTTCATTCATATTGTTGAGCATGTCAGTAGTTTTTATTTTCCTGTTAATGAGTAGTAAATACGTCATTGAATACTTACAGCTTGCTTGTTCCTGACTCTTGGGGTTTTTCCCAGTTTGGACTATTAAAAATTAAACTTCTGAACTTTCAGATACAAGTCTTTGTGTGCACATGTGCTTTCATTTCTCTTGGGTAAATGCCTAGGACTGGATGCTGGATTGAATGGTAGATGTATGTTTAAACTTTTAAGAAACTGCCAGACTATTTTCTAAGTTCTTATATCATTTTACATTCCTACCAGCAGGACATTAGAGTTCAGTTGTTTTTATATCCTTGTCAACACTTAATATTTTCATTCTTTTTAATTTTACTATTCTAGGGCATGTGTAGTAGCTTTAGATTATGGTTTTGGTTTGCATTTCTCTAATCACCAGTGATTTTCAGTATCTTACCTTGTACGTTTTTCCATTAGTATATCTTCTTTGGTGAAGTGTTTGCTCAAATTTTTTTTGCCTGTTTTCTTATTGGGCTGTTTGTCTCACTATTCAGTTTGAAGAGTTCTTTATATATTTGAAATGCAAGTCCTTTGTTGGATATATGTTTTACAAATAGTTTCTACCAGTCTCTAGATTACCTTTTCATTTTCTTCACAGTGTTTTTGAAACTTTTAAACTTTGATGAATTCAATTTATTAATTTTTTTTGTAGTTAGCATTTTGTATTACATTTAAGAAAACATTGCCAAGTTCAGATCAAGATTTTTCTTTATAATCCCTTCTAGAAGTTGTATGATTTTAGTTCTTAACATTTAGGTCAATGACTTCTTTCAAATTGATTTTTGAATGTGTTATAAGAATCAAGCGTCACTTTTACATATAGCTGTCAAATTGTTCTAGCACTCTTTTTTAAAAAATGATTTTCTTTTCTTCATTGAATTGCTTTGGCACTTTTGTCAAAAATCAGTTGATTTCATGTACAGGTATATCACTGGGCACTACTCTATTACTGACGATCCTTCAGTTCTGCCATCTTCCACCTCCTCTCCCTCCCCCAGTCAGTAACTCTTCTTGCCTCTTCACTTGATGCCAGCCCCTGTGTGCCAGCTCTTATACTGTACTACTGTACTTTTCAGGGTACTGTGCAGTAAGCTCTGAAATACTTTTTTCATTGTTTGTGTTTGTTTGTTTTTTATGTGTTATTTGTGTGAAAGTGTTATAAACCTATTACAGTACAGTGCTATATAGCTGATTTTGTTAGTTGAATACCTAGGCTAACTTAGTTGGACTTAACAAATGTTCACATGTAGGGAACTTGTTCACATGTAAGAAACTCACTGTCTACTTGTAAACATCTTATTTAATTCCATGTCATCAGAGAATAATTCAGTTTTATGGCCTAGCATGAGTCAGCAAGAGATGCGGGTTCCATCCCTGGGTGAGGAAGATTCCCTGGAGGAGGAAATGGCAACCCACTCCAGTATTCTTGCCTGGAGAATCCCATGGACAGAAAAGCCTGGTAGGATACAGTCCATGGAATTGCAAAGAGTCAGACATGACTGATCATGCATGCATACACATGAGTCAGCAGACTTTTTCTGTAAAGGTCCACATAGTAAATATTTTGAGTTTTGTGGGCCACATATGGTATCAGTTGCATACCGATTTGTTTAACCCTTTAAAAAACATAAAAACCATTTATAACTCACAGTCTGTACACAGTCTACAGTCTGGATTGACTTAAATGACCCCAAGCCTAAATGATGATCCATCTTGGTAAATGTTTCTTTTCTCCTGAAAGGAATGTAAATTCTGCTGTTGCTGCAGTTGACAAGTTTCTGATGATTATTAAAATTAAGTTTTTCATCTCTCCTTTTCTCTGGTACTCGGATTACATGTATGTAGACTACTTGATATTGTCCCAACTATACCTAGATGAACACATGGAAGAAAATAATACAGATATAATCAGAAATTAGAAGTAAGAAGAGAGGAGAGTTGTTAATTGAGAATCAATTCTGGCAAAACGCATAATAAACTTGGCAAATATAATAGTAAAAGAAAATATAATTATAAGCAGAACTTAGATGGCAAAGAGTAAAGTAAAAGTGTAAGGAGATTTGAAAATTATAAAAGAATTTGGTGCTTAGCTCTTATGTGTAGCCCTATACAGCTAAGATTGAAATTCTTGATGAGTTAAATCATTTCTACTGCTGTTTAAAAAGAAGGAATTTGATGTCAAACCCATATCAAGGAAAAAATTGGAAAAGTCATTATAAAATTATTTCCAACAAAAGCACTAGACTCAACTCTTTTTAAGGTAGCATTCTATAAAATTGTCAACCAAAGGTAATTCCCCCATTCTGCAAACCATCTTAAAACTTTGGAAAAAGATGGGAATCTTCTCTGTGTAGCGGAAAACTAATCTTTTAAAAATATATTTATCTTATGTTCAACAACCTCATTGAATTCTTTTATTGTTTCTACTTCCCCACCCTCTTTCTTGGCTGTTTCATGACCCTTTGGATTGTTTGGGGCTGATAAGTTTATGAGTTTTATGTGATAGGAATTACATGATTGCAGATTCTATGATGTTTGTGAAGAGGAGCAAATGAGAGGGGAGAGGTTAGCAAACGTCCAATAATTCTATTCTCCACTCTTTTTTCAGTCCTGCTGAATGGTCTCCCAGCGCCTCTCCCTAACTCCATTCTAACCTGTCATTCTCACCAGTGGAAATTTTCTGAAGATCAGATTACTCACCTGCTTAGAATTGTTCTCCAACCCTCCATTTTTAGATTCAAAGGCAAGTTCATTGATTTATTTACTACTGAATGAGTAGCTAACACTCAGGAGGTGTCTATGCAACAGGTGGACCTCACTGGAGTCTAAGACGTTTTTAGATTTGCCCCTTCCCTACCTTTCTAGCCCTCCTCCTGCCGTGGAACTCTTACTTAGTTCTCCAGACCTGCTGTTGCCATTTTTGCCTTTGTGCACACTCTCCGTTCCTCTCCCTGTGGTTTAGGTTTGGGCTCTGTGTTGTGATAGTGCCTTTGTTTTCTTCCATTGCAGCTCCTACCACTCTAGTCACAGAGGCGGCGAGCGTGCCTCTCCCTGCAGCCAGGGCCCCTGGAGGCCATACGAGGTGCCTTTCACCGGTCCTGCCTCCAGCACGGTGCTCGGGTGTCCGTGCTCCAGGAGGCATGCAGCAAGCCTTCATTGAGTTGCAGTCGCTGGCTCCTTCCTGATTGGCGTTTCTATGTCTGGGATATTGGATGCCAACCTCCAGCTAAGTTATGTTTGTGTTAAACATGAATTGAAATGCAATTACAGCTGGCAGTGTGGTTTGGGGGCTGAGTAATAGAGTAAATAAGAAGGGTGTCTTCGTCCCGAGCGCCAGTTCATCTCCTTTGCTTTCCTGCCTCCTGTCATTGAGCATGACTCATGAGCAGCACGAGTTCAGCTTGTCTCCTCTTGAATCCCATCACTTTCACTCTCCCTATCCTCCTTGCCTTGTGGGAGCTCTTGCAGGGCCCGTTTGTTAAAGCCAGTCAGAAGCCCACAAGCCAGGTCTTTGCAGTCTGGTTGGCCTCCGCGACTGGCTCCGTGGAGCCTGGGCAGAGGGGCCACTCAATAGCTCTTTCTTAATTTTTATTCTTCTTGACCTCATCTCAACTCTGGGTGCTGTTGACCAATTTCTTCCTTCCTTAATATATTCATTTTCTGAATATAGAACTAACACATGCTCACTGTAGCCAACTTGGAAGATACAGAAAAGTACAAGGGAAAAAAAAATGGCTCATAATCCTACCACTCGGAAGAAATATGCTGTTAACATTTTGAGGTGCGCCCTTTAGTTTTTTCTCCCTCTGTGTGTGTGTTAGCAATAATGGGATTCTATCATATATGCTCTTGGATAACTTGCTTATTATTGCATTGTATGTTTTTGTTATGCTATTGCAGTATTTTCTTGGGTCATTGAGTATTCTTCTGTAGCCCTTCTTTCCTGAAGCACTCTCATCCCTTAGATGTGATCTTATCTCTCTTCTCCCTTGTGTTTTCCCGATTTCCCCTTCACTTGGGGTCTCTGCCATGGTGCACACATGACCCAGCCTCCTTCACTGTGAGCCCTCCTTCAGTCTGGGGCCCAGCCACTTCCTTCCCCACCCGTCACCTGCGCCAGCTTCTCTCCTTAGCCAAGCCCACGTTTCCTGCCTGGCAGACAAGCCCATCCTTCATGAGCGGCTGACACACCCTGAATATTCCCAAATTCCGCTGTCTTCTGTGACCTCTCCCCTGCCCACCCAGGGCCCCAGCCCACAGCTGCCTCTGGCCTGAACTTCCTCCCAGGTGGAGGCCAGGTTCCTCCTGGGGCTCCTCTGCCCTCCCCCACCCCTCCCATACCCCATCTGGCAGTTTCTTGGGTTCTCCTTCTGCCTCATCTTTTGCATCATCCTTTTCTGTCTCTGCCTCCCCACAGCAGGTCCTCACCATTCTTGTTCCGGATGGTCTCTTCCAGGGGGACTCTAGTCCTTCCCTTCTCAGTGCCAGGTTTTCTCCTTTAAGCGTCACTCTTAGAATTCCAGCTCCTGCTCTGAGCTCCCCAGAGACTGTCCCTCCTACACGGGGCCAAGTCCTAACTCCTACACTTCCCCTGATACCCCAGTCCAGCCGTTCCTGTTCCTCCCACGCAGGCCTCTTATGACCCCGGTCCCTACCGTTCCTGCTCCTGTCTTTTCTGCGGCTGTGCTGTCCCTCTTCCCCTGCTCCATGCCCGGCTGTCGATGCTTTATGAGACCCCCACCTAAAGTTGCCTTGGGTTCTCCTCTCGCCCACCCCTCCCTGCATCCTGAATGTCCATGCTAAGTCTGTCTCTGTGCTAGGTGCTTCCATGGATAGTATTTACCTCCCAGAATGACCACATGAAGATACTATTATAATCTCACTTTACAAATAAGAAAACAATCTCAGAGAGCTCGAGGGCTCTTCCTAAGATCACACAACAGGTGTGGATGAGCCACAGTCAAACCCAGGGATCTCCTGCCTCTCAGCGTTGTGCGCTCCTGCTGATCCAGAGTATCTCCGGGCTTTCCTCCAAGGGAGGTTCCCCGTCTTACTCACGCTTGTAAACACTGAAGCTCGTGGTGCAATGCCTTGCTCACTGTAAGTGCTTAGTAAATATTTGCCAAAAGAAAAGTAAAGACTTGTGGCCCAAAGGGATGAATTGCAGCCGAGCGATGACTGTACCCACAGGTAGAAGTCTCTACTTAAAGCCAGGTCAGGCTGCGTACCCCAGGGCAGCAGAGGAGAGACCCAGAGCATCTCATACAATTTGAACACCAGTATTTACCGAGGAAGTGTTTTCTGTGTGCTAAGTGAAGTGAAAATGTTAGTCAGTCATGTCCGACTCTATGACCCCATGGACTATAGCCTGCTAGGCTCCTCTGTCTGTAGAATTTTCCAGGCAAGAATACTGGAGTGGGTAGCCATTCTCTTCTCCAGGGCATCTTCCCGACCCAGGGATCAGACCCGGGTCTCCCTCATTATAAGCATATTCCTTACCGTCTGAACCACCAGACTAGGTGCTGGGCAAAGCACATTACTGACACTTTAAATTATTACTGCAACTGCTTGAGATAGAACCTGTTGTCTCCATTTGCAGAGGTAGAAGCTGAGACTTAGAGAGGTCAAGGAACTCAGCCAAAGTCACACAGCTACTAAGCGACAGAGCCAGAGTTTGCATTCACATCTGTCCTGTACCATAGTCCATGGTTTTTTTAAAAATTAATTAATTTATTTTAATTGGAGGCTAATTACTTTACAACATTGTGGTGGTTTTTGCCATACATTGACATGGATCGGCCATGGGTGTACACGTGTCCCCCGTCCTGAGCCCCCTCCCCCCTGCCTCCCCACCCCACCCCTCAGGGTTGTCCCAGTGCACCAGCTTCGAGTGCCCTGTTCCATGCATTGAACTTGGACTGGTGATCTATTTCACATATGGTAATATACATGTTTCAATGCTATTCTCTCAAATCATCCCACCCTTGCCTTCTCCCACAGAGTCCAAAACTCTGTTCTTTATATCTGTGTCTCTTTTGCTGTCTTGCATATAGGGTCATTGTTACCGTCTTTTTAAATTTCACGCTGCTGCTGCTAAGTCACTTTAGTTGTGTCTCTTTGTGACTCCATAGACAGCAGCCCACAAGGCTTCTCTGTCCCGGGGATTCTCCAGGCAAGAATAGTGGAGTGGGTTGTCGTTTCCTTCTCCAAAGCATGCATTCATGCTAAGTTGCTTCAGTCATGTCCAACTCTGTGCGACCCCATGGACAGCAGCCCGCCAAGCTCCTCTGTCCAAGGGATTCTCCAGGCAAGATTATGGAAGTGGGTTGCCATTTCCTTCTCCATATATATGCATTAATATACTATATTGGTGTTTTTCTTTTTGACTTACTTCACTCTGTACAATGGGCTCCAGTTTCATCCACCTCATTAGAACTGATTCAAATGCATTCTTTTTAATAGCTGAGTAATATTCCATTGTGTATATGTACCATAGCTTTCTTATCCATTTGTCTGCTGATGGCATAGTCCATGTTTTAAGCTGCTGTGCTCTCCTGCTTCCTTGGCCTAGGAGAGAAGGTATTTGGTCTTATGAGGTCTAGGTGGTCAGCCTAGAGTCCAGCCAGAAAGGGACTTTGAAACGTTGTCCATGGTTAGCAGGGACAGAGAGGGTGGTCTTGAGGAGCTGAACTAGCCTTCAGCAGCAGCTTCTCTTTTCTTCTCTTTTCCTTCCTTCTCTGTCAGCAGACACATCCTCCATAATAAAGTTCTAACTCTCCTGATTCTGTGATAGAGGATCAGTGAGCCATGCCTTTCTTTAAATTAAAAACATCTTCATGATATTTTAAAAATAATAAAAACTCATTTCAGAAAATCCAAATCATGTAGAATTATATAAACCAAAGAGCGAAAATGCTACCTTTTCTTCCCCGTAGTCCCACGCATTTTATCAACAATTTGGAGATAGCCTGCTTGGGTTGTGTTTCCCTTCTGCAAGAAATCATATTTATTTTTAATTAAATAAGGAATACAAAAGCTTCTTATTTAAAAATATCAAACAGCACACAGCCAAAGCTCAAGCACCTTTTGACCCCACTCCTTATTTCTGTTCGTTGCCATCCTCAGTTTGGTTTTTCGTCCTTTCCCCCTTCATTTGCACATGTAAATAACTGTCAGAAATACAGCTTCATGGCTTGTTCTCTCAGTGTGACTTACATCACGCAGTGAGCTCTCACTTTGTCTCTGCCGAACGATGCACGTGTCATTTAGATCTTTCTGTATCAGCGTGTGTGTCTGACGGGTTCTCACTCTCCGGTCTGTGGTGTGTGCGTAGGCTGAGCACTCTGCTCAGGCAGCCGCCTCTCACTGCTCAGCTTCAGCTTCCTCCCAGTTTTTCACTAAACAGAGCCTCAGTAGAGGCCTCTTGTTTGGATCACCAGATTTAGCAAATAAGAATACGAGATACCCAGTTAAATGTAAAAACTTTGAAATTTTTTTAAAATTAGAAAAAAATGATTCATTGTTTACCTGAAATTCACATTTAAGTGGGTGTCTTATGTTTCCTCTGGCAACACTCCTCCTTATGCACATTTGCAAGTATTTAAAGGCCCTACTTCTTTGCTTTTAAAGTCTCTTGTCTGATTTTCTTAAATTAAAAATTGTGTTACAAGGCATTTCATATATGTACAAAAGTACAGAGAATAAAGGAGCAAATATCCATGTAATCACCATGCAGTTTTTCCAGGTCTTAATGTTTCACCAAGTTTATGTGTTTTTTTTTTTTAATAAAAGAAATAAAACATTATTGGTGCCTGTGCACATTTTAGGCCCACGTGTCCTTCCTAAGCCAGAGTAACCACTGAGTTCGGTGTTTATCATTCCTGTGTATTTGTTTCCACTTTTATATTGATGCTATCATCGTATAGAAAGCTTATCCTACTGTACATATTTTCAGCTTGCTTTTTTGCTTAACACTGTTTTTGAGATTTATCCTTGTGGGTACATGTAGCTCCAGTTCACGTGTTTTTAAAGCTCTGTGGATTTTTGTTGCGTGAATATACTGTGATGTAATTATTCACCCTTCTCTTGATGAGGATTTGCACTGCTGCCAATAATTTACTACTGTAAACGGTATTACAAGCAATACTTATGTCTTTATGCTAAGAATTTCTTCTCCAGGGAACAGTTTAGGAGTGGAATTGCTAGGTCGTTTCCCCCTTACCAAAGTTAGTAAGTGTGTTCTGCAAAGGGGCTGTGCCAGCTTTGTGCCCCACTCATTTTGGTCAGATAGTTATTATGGTTTAGTCAGTGGTTTACCACGAATGGTATAAAATTGTCATTTGAAATGTGTTCTTAGCCACTTCCCTGGTGGCTCAGTTGGTTAAAGAATCTACCTGCAGTGCAGGAGACTGGGTTTGATGCCTGGGTCCGGAAGATCCTCTGGAGAAAAAAATGGCAACCCGCTCCAGTATTCTTGCCTAGGAAATCTCATGGACAGAGGAGCCTGGTAGGCTACAGTCCATGGGGTTGCAAAGAATCAGACATGACTCAGTGGCTAAACCACCATCAGAGTGGCTGAACATTTTCTCATGTGCCTTTTACATGTTGTATGTTATTTTTCTTTTCTCTTCCTTTTTTTTCTTGTTGATTTGTAGACGTTCTTTGTTTATTTTGGACATTGTCAGCTCTGCATCGCTCACAGTATGAGACTTGTCTTTTCACTGTTTTGTGTGTATCAAAGTTTTTAGTTTTAGGTTAGTAAGTTTCAGTGAAACTATGAACCATGCCGTGTCGGGCCACCCAAGATGGACAGGTCATGTTGGAGAGTTCTGACAAAATGTGGTCCACTGGAGAAGGGAATGGTAAACCTCTTCAGTATTCTTGCCTTGAGAACCCCATGAATAGTATGAAAAGGCGAAGAGATATGACACTGAAAGATGAACTCCCCAGGTAAATAGGTGCCCAATATGCTCCTGGAGAAGAGTGGAGAAATAACTCCAGAAAGAATGAAGAGACAGAGCCAAAGTGAAAACAATGCCCAGCTGTGGATGTGGCTGGTGGTGGAAGTAAAGTCTGATGCTGTAAAGAGCACTATTGCATAGGAACCTGGAATGTTAGGTCCATGAATCAAGGTAAACTGGAAGTGGTCAAACAGGAGCTGGCAAGAGTGAACATAGACATTTTAGGAATCAGTGAACTAAAATGGATGGGAATGGGCGAATTTAATTCAGATGACCATTATATCTACTACTGTGGGCAAGAATCCTTTAAAAGGAATGGAGTAGCCCTCATAGTCAACAAAAGAGTCCAAAATGCAGTAGTACTTGGGCGCGATCTCAAAAATGACAGAATGATCTCTGTTCGTTTCCAAGGCAAACCATTCAATATCACAATAATCCAAGTCTATGCCCTAACCAGTAATGCTGAAAAAGCTGAAGTTGAATGGTTCTATGAAGACCTACAAGACCTACTAGAACTAACACCCAAAAAAGATGTCCTTTTCATCATAGGGGACTAGAATGCAAAAGTAGAAATCAAGAGATACCTGGAGTAACAGACAAAGTTGGCCTTGGAGTACAAAATGAAGCATGACAAAGGCTGATAGTTTTGCCAAGAGAATGCACTGGTCATGGCAAACACACTCTTCCAACAACACAAGAAAAGACTCTACGTATGGACATCACCAGATGATCAATACTGAAATCAGATTGATTATATTCTTTGCAGCCAAAGATGGAGAATCTCTATACAGTCAGCCAAAACAAGACCGGGAGCTGACTGTGGCTCAGATCATGAACTCCTTATTGCAAAATTCAGATTTAAATTGAAGAAAGTAGGGAAAACCCCTAGACCATTCAGGTATGACCCCAAATCAAATCCCTTACAATTATACAGTGGAAGTGACAAATAGATTCAAGGGATTAGATCTGATTCGGTGCCGAAAGAACTATGGATGGAGGTTCATGACATTGTACAGGAGACAGTGATCAAGACCATCCCCAAGAAAAAGAAATGCACAAAGGCAAAATGGTTGTCTGAGGAGGCCTTACAAATAGCTGAGAAAAGAAGAGAAGCTAAAGGCAAAGGAGAAAAGGAAAGATATACCCATTTGAATGCAGAGTTTCGTGATCGATGCAAAGAAATAGAGGAAAACAATAGATTGGGAGAGACTAGAGATCTCTTCAAGAAAATCAGAGATACCAAGGGAACATTTCATGCAAAGATGGGCACAATAATGAACAGAAATGGTATGGACCTAACAGAAGCGAAGATATTAAGAAGAGGTGGCAAGAATACACAGAAGAGCTGTACAAAAAAGATCTTCATGACCCGGATAACCAGGATGATGTGATCACTGAGCTAGACCTAGGCATCCTGGAGTGCAAAGTCAAGTGGGCCTTAGGAAGAAGCATCACTACAAACAAAGCTAGTGGAGGTGATGGAATTCCAGTTGAGCTATTTCAAATTCTAAAAGATGATGCAGTTAAAGTGCTTCACTCAATATGCCAGCAAACTTGGAAAACTCAGCAGTGGCCACAGGACTGGAAAAGGTCAGTTTTCATTCCAATCCCAAAGAAAGGCAATGCCAAAGAATGCTCAAACTACTGCACAATTGTACCCATCTCACATGCTAGTAAAGTAATGCTCAAATTCTCCAAGCCAGGCTTCAACAGTACATGAACTGTGAACTTCCAGATGTTCAAGCTGATTTTAGAAAAGGCAGAGGAACCAAAAATCAAATTGCCAACATCTCCTGAATCATAGGAAAAGCAAGAGAGTTCCAGAAAAAGATCTACTTCTGCTTTAATGGCCAAGCCAAAGCCTTTGACTATGTAGATCACAACAGACTATGGAAAATTCTTCAAGAGATGGAAATACCAGACCACCTTACCTGCCTCCTGAGTAATCTGTATGCAGGTCAGGAAGCAACAGTTAGAACTGGACATGGAGCAATAGACTGGTTCCAAATCAGGAAAGGAGTACATCAAGGCTGTATATTGTGACCCTGCTTATTTAACTTATATGCAGAGTGCATCATGTGACATGCTGGGCTGGTTGAAGCACAAGCTGGAATCAAGATTGCTGGGAGAAATATCAATAACCTCAGATATGCAGATGATACCATCCTTATGGCAGAGAGTGAAGAACTAAAGAGCCTCTTGGTGAAAGTGAAAGAGGAGAGTGAAAAAGTTGGCTTAAAGCTCAACATTCAGAAAACTAAGATCATGGCATCCAGTCCCATCACTTCATGGCAAACAGATGGGGAAACAGTGGATACAGTGACAGACTTTGTTTTCTTGAGCTCCAAAATCACTGTAGATGGTGACTGCAGCCATGAAATTAAAAGACTCTTGCTCCTTGGAAGAAAAGCTATGACCAACCTAGACAGCATATTAGGAAGCAGAAACATTACTTTGCCAACAAAGGTCCATCTAGTCAAAGCTATGGTTTTTCCAGTAGTCATGTATGGATGTGAGAGTTGGACTATAAAGAAATCTGAGCACCAAAAAATTGGTGCTTTTGAACTGTGGTGTTGGAAAACACTTTTAGAGTCCCTTGGACTGCAAGGAGATCAAACTAGTCCATCCTAAAGGAAATCAGTCCTGAATATTCATTGGAAGAACTGGTGCTGAAGCTGAAACTCCAGTACTTTGGCCACCTCATGTGAAGAACTGACTCATCTGAAAAGACCCTGATGCTGGGAAAGATTGAAGGCAGGAGGAGAAGGGGATGACAGAGGATGAGATGGTAGGATGGCATCACCAACTTGATGGACATGAGTTTGAGTAAGCTCCAGGAGTTGGGGACGGACAGGGAAGCCTGGCGTGCTGCAGTCCGTGGGGTCACAAAGAGTTGTACATACTTAGCAACTGAACTGAAGTGAAGATTCATCAGTCTTCTCTTTTATAGATTTTCTTATACACGTGTTCGTTTCTTTAATAATTCTATTAAAATTATAAAGATAGCTTACATCTTTTTTGAAAAGTTCTAAAGTTTTGCTTTTCACATGTAATCTTTAATCTATCCAGAATTTGATTTTTATGTGAGTCAGAGCTCTAATGAGTCTTTTATTCTACAGTGATTGTCACATGTCTGCATGCTGTTGTTGAGTAGTTCGTGCCTTGGCCCCTGGTGTGTCAGCGACAGCTCTGTCACAGACTGAGTGTTCGTGGCTAAGAGGGGCACACCCTCCACGTGGGTGCCCACCAGCCACGAGGAGACCCTGTGCCACTGATAACCCTCTCCAGGGGGCCTGTGGAGGAGGCCCAGGGCTGTGTCCTGGCCTGGCCATCTGGGGGTGGCAGAGGCAGAAACAGGGCTCCTGTTTTCCAGGGGTGTCTCCGGGGCCCTTTGCTTTCTCCCAGCCTCGGGAACCAGTCCTCTCTGCGCCTGCAGTAACCATGGCAGCTGGTCAGGGGTGGAACAAAGAGGGCCGTTCCGTGCAGCTCCGATGTGCTCCCTTCACTCCATGGCATTTTTCAGACTGTGTGTTCTTTTACTTGTTCACTGAGACATCTGGTCAATATCTGATTGTGTTCCACCAGCAGGGCCTTGGGCTGGGTACTCTGAAAAGCACCCAAGGAGTAAAGCAGGATCCTTACTTTAAGGAACAGAAGTAATCATAAAGAACTAACATTTTTGGAATATCTGCTACATGCCAGCTCTAAGGCCTTTTTCCAAAACACTGCTTTCTTGAAATATAATTAACCTACCATAAAACCCTCCCCCTTAATAGTGTATAGTTCAGTAGTTTTTTGTATATTCACAGAGTTGTGTAATCTTCAGTTTCAGAGTATTTTCATCACCCCAGAAAGAAATCTCAAACCCATTAGCAGTCACTCCCCATCTCCCCATGCCTCCAGCCCCTGGCAACCATGAATCTACTTTCTATCTGTGGATTTGCCTTTTCTGGACATTTCACATAAATGTACAGTATCCTTTCACTTGTCATAATGTTACCAAGGTTCATCAGTGTTGTAGCATGTGTCACGTCTTCATTCTCTTTTTATGGCCAAGTAATATTCCATGGTATGGATAGATCACATTTTGTTTATCTGTTCATCAGTTGATGGATATTTGGGTTGTTGCCACCTTTTGCCTCCAAAAACTCAAGTACTTTCCTCTGTCTTACAGTTTCCTTGATATTAGAGAAGGTTTGATGCACGAAGCTGTGAGAAGGGAAGATCCTGGAAGAAGAGAGTATAATCCTGGCTGGTGGGAGCAGGGAGACCTGGCAGTGGGCTCTGTCAGCCAGGTCCTGAGTCATGAAAGGGAACCATGGGGACAAAGCCAGGAGGTCGCCAGGTGCTTTCAGGGAAGGTGAACTTGAGGAGGGAGAGATGGGGTGTGAGTGGAGGGACCAGCCTGGAGGTGGAGGGAGCCATGGCAGGCTCGGGACGGAGCCATGCATTCATTTCTCTGGGTAAGAAATATCCGAACTTTTAGCTGAAGATTGCTGGCAGACTTGAGTCTCCATTCAGGATTCAAAACAATAAGATGATGCAAATCAGATCAGAACCAAAACCCAAGAGTTCCTGGGCTCATCACCAGATAAGTCAAAAGGCTCATTTCACTTTATCGTTTTTAGAAAGCACTTTGGTCACACCTCCTATTAGAGATCCAGAAGGATGTTGTATCCACACTGGTCTGAGTAAGGGTTTAAGTGGCTCCCTGGTTGGCCACTGTCTGACCTGGGCAAAGTGTGTGTTTCAGCAGTGAATGATCTCACACTTCAAGAGCCCTTTGAACGCAACTCTTATTTCTAGCGTCTGCCAGATATTTCCTTTGGAATGTCTGCAGAATTTCCTGGCCCTTTGACTGCTTTCTGTCTGCCAAGCACATCTTTGAATTGTGGGTGGGCTCTCTTAAAACACCAGGGTGTGAACGGGTTGACGAAACCCATGGTTAGCAGTCTTTCAATAGCTTCTCTTTGGGCAAGAGTACTTGATCCTGACATTGAAGGACCTCTGACTGTTTTAAGGATTTACTGCCAGCTTAGTTGGGGAGCTGATTTACAAAGTGTTTCTTAGGTTTAAATCCAGCAGATCGTTATTTCTCATTCCATCGAATGAAGTCTTTTAAATTGTTGTTTTTTCTTATTTTAATATTAAAATTTTTTGTTTTTCTTATTATGAAAATCATAAAAAGTTAAAAGGCACAAACTTCTAGTTATAAATAAGTGATGAGATGTCATGAACAGCACGGCAACCGTAGTTATATTTACTTGTGACTGTGTCACATATTTGAAACTTGCTCAGTGAGGGTAGGTCTTAGAAGACCTCATCACACACACACAATTCTCTAAGTACGTATCATGACAGATGGTAACTAGACTTACTGTGATCACTTCACAGTGTATAGAATATTGAATCTTATGCTGTATAACTGAAACTAATATTATGCTGTATGTCAGTTACACCTCAATAAAAATAAATTTAAAGCAATAACATTAAAGAATACCCATAATGTCAACTGTGCAGAACCAAACAGCAGTTTAATACGTTGCTTTGATTTGTTTAGATCCTTTCCTGTATAGCTAACTTTTAAAAACAAAATATAAGATTGTATTTTTAAAAAAATCATTGGAGTATGGTGGATTTACTGTGTTGTGTTAGTGTCAGATGTACAGAAAGTGAAACATTTATATATATATATATATATATGAGAAAAAGTGTTAGTTGCTCAGTTGTGTCCGACTCTTTCTGACCCCATGGATTATAGTCCACCAGGCTCCTCTGTCCATGGAATTCTCCAGGCAAAAATACTACAGTGGGTAGTCATTCCTTATCCAGGGTATCTTCCCTGCCCGATGATCGAACCCATGTCTCTCATGTCTTCTGCATTCGTAGGTGGTTACTTTATTGTCTGAGCTACCAGGGAAGCCCATATGTGTGTACACGTGTGTGTGTGTGTGTGTGTGTGTGTGTATCCATTCTTTTTCAGATTCTCTTCCCACATAGGTTATTTCAGAATATTGAGCAGAGTTCCCTGTGCTATAGTAGGTCCTTGTTAGTTGTCTCTTTTATATATAGTAGTTTGTATATGTTAATCCCAGTCTCCTAATTTATCACTTTCGCCACTTTTCCCCTTTCCCGTTGGTTTGATTTGCAGACCTGTGAGTCTGTTTTGTAAATAAGTTCATTTGTATCATTTTTTTTTATTCAATCCCAAGATTGTACTTTAGAAACCATTGTGTAACTTACTGTTTCCCTTCAACTTTCCTTGTCAGGAGATGTGTGTCCTCAGCATTGTTGGAAATGCTCCAGAGTCCTGAATTATAAGGACGTCCTTTGCTCATTAGAAGTATGTCATTCACTCCCCTCATTTGCCTCTACATTGTCGAGCTTCCTGCCTCCTACCAGTCCCCTCCTGCCAGACTTTGGCCCCAGAGCCCTCCCCTTGCCTCTGTGGCCCACCCGTCAGCCTCATCTTCCCCTCGCTGCACACAGCTCTGCCTCCAGGTCTCACAACAGCATCTTCCCATCATAGGAGTCAGCACTGAGGCCCCTCCTCAGAGAGGCCCTCCCTGGTCGCCTGTCCCCTGCCTGCCTTCCCTCAGTCACTGTCCCCCTTACTCTCCTTTAGATAAGACTCTTATTACTTCTAAAGTCATCTTACATATTTGTTTGTCTACCTGTTTGTTATGCATCTTCCCCCATCTGGAATGTCCCCTGCGGGGTCAGGGACCAAGTCCATCTTGTCCAGCCCTCTGTCCTCTGCACCTCGTCCACATCTGGCACCCAGAAGCTCAGTGTGAAGGGACAAGTGATGATCCACTCTTGTGCACAAAGCTGATGGTCCCCTCAGACTCTGTGCTCAGAAGTGAAGTTCCTTGGTCACGGGACATATATAGCTTTAAGGCTTTTAAGAGGCAGCACCAAGTTAATGGAATTTAATGCTCATTTCAGGAGTAACTGGTGTGTCCATGTCCCCCTTATATGGATTGTCTCATATGCTTTCTAGTACGAAGATCCCTGCTCCCCCGCTTAATATATTATGGACATAAATCTATACATATACATACTTTGTCCTTTCTGAGAACTGAATGTGTGTCCTTCAGTTCTGCATTGGTTCTGCACTGTTGACATTATGGGTATTTTTAATGTTATTGCTTTAAATTTATTTTTATTGAGGTATAACTGACAGGCAGCGTTATGTTAGTTTCAGTTATATAATATGTGTCCTATGTATGTCCATTATATAGACATTCCATAATTTATTTAGCCACAATCCTTTGGTTCCTCAATTTCCTCATCTATAAAATCAGCTAGTAACCGATTACTACAGTAACTCATATAGGGCTGTTGTGTTAAATGAGGTAACTTACACTAATGACTTGAGAATAAAATACTTGGGGCCAGTCCCGGCACCTAGAACGCACACAGTGAATGTGCGTTGTTGTTGGGATCCTCACAGAGTTAAGAACGCAGTGAATAGACTGGAGAGTTGGTTTGTCTGTGATGAGGGTGCAGTCTCTCACACAAGTCCCTGCATCTCTTCTCCGAGCAAGTGAACCCCAGTGTGTGCTCTTCCTGAGGCCTGCTGGCTGGGGTGCTCCCTGGTCCCCATGTGCCCACGTCCTCCACCCTCCCCTTGTGTGGGTGAGCTCGTGTTCCCGTGTCCTGCAAGCTGAAGAGCAGCGTTAGAACGCTGGGCCCTGTGTGAATGCACAGGACCTTTTAAAGTGTTCCAGTTAGTCTGTTTCCTTCTCTTCTCCTGTCATCACAGCAAAGCTCTCCAAACCCATGAGCTTCCAGAACTTCCTGAGCGCTGTCTTCTCTGCAGTGTTCAGGGGTGCCCCGTGGCATCGTCTCTACAGCATTCAGGGATGCCCTTTCCCTGTGGCACTGTTTTTAAGTGGCCTGGGTGGTTCTTTGTGTTTGGGTCAGAGAGGCCTGCCTGTGGCTTGTCACCTGTCCCCAAGGCAGGGCCCAGAGGGGCCCTGGTGTTGACCCGGAAGGTGGACCGTCCTTCCCTGGGCTGTGTGGGGGTGCTCTGCTTACTGGGTGCTGAGGGGGCAGAGTCAGAGGGCACAGAGCCCCACCTCTGCTCTGACCACAGAGTGACTTTGAGTGAGTTTATGGAAGTTCACCAAGCCTCATTTTCTCATCTGTACACTGAGGGGGAAGTAGTACCCTTTGCATCGGGTAGTTGGGAGGATTCGGTGAGACTCTGCACAGAAGCTGCCTGGACCAGAGCCCCGACAGCAGTGAGTACTCGGCCGGGATCCCTGCCCCTCCGCCTGTCCTCAAACCAGGAGGCTTTCCTGCAGTTAGGCTCAGGGGTTCCTTCCCGCGCTCCGTGGGCTCTCTGGGCTTCCTGAACACACGTTTCCTTCTGAGACCGCCTCGCGGTCGTGCAGAATGTGACCTCTGAGCTGGAGCCCGAGAAGGAAGGAAGCCAGGGGCCTGGGCTGCACGAGCCAGAGGCTGAGCCTGGACCAGGCAGGCCGCTGTACAAGGCTCCGTGTGGTTCTGCCAGGCTCGGGGGCCGCGGCCCCCCCACATGCTCCTGTCCCCTGGGCGGACTCGGCAGTGGAGAAGGCACGTGCAGCTTTCTTTGGTCGTTGACACACTCTGGGACTCACTAAGGAGATGGCCGGAGCCGGGTCACGCTGTGCCTGCAGGAACATCCCTGTGGTCCTCATAGTAACAGTTTCTCTCCAGGGAGTATCTCCCCCATCCCCCCAGCACTTTTGAGTTTTTAAAATTAAAATTCACTTTTCTTTTTTTAACAAAGTGATGCCCGCACAGTTAAATCAGAGAGTACTAAGGGACTTTAAAGAAGTACAGCCACTCCGGCCCTGTCTCTGCCTGCTCTCCCTGTTTCATTCCCCAGAGGCAGTTACTTTCAGCTCTTTTAGATTTTTTCACTTCTGGTACTTCATCTCCATATTTCTAAATAATGTGATTGTACTGTTTATTTCTTGACCTGCTATCCTGCACATGTAGTTTTCTCATGTTCTCTGCCCATCAGGCAGTATCACAGTTTTGGTACATGAGTGGGCAGTGTTTATAAAGCATAATGAGGCAGTCGTTGAGTACCACTGAATCAAGTGATGCACCAGGACTGGAGGTTCTTTCTTGTAACCTTTTCCTTTTCTTGGAATTAGTTCTTGACTTGGCTCTTTCATTTGCTTACTTGTCTAGATGCCTACCGATTTTTACGTGAGAATTTAAAGTTTTTCTTTAAAGTTTTCAAGTTAGTTACTAAGTTATGTTTTCTCGCAGAGCTTCACGCCTGTAAATGCTTGACATGTCTGTCACATGCCCGTCCACACCCCTTCCCAGGGTGCAGTCCACATTGCCTCCTCCCCCAGAGACAGCCTGCATCACTCTTCTTTCCATGACCTTCTCTCATTTCCTGAAGTCCAAGCCGTCCCCCGGCTGTCTTGTGTGGTGGCCTGTTCCTGGAGCTCTAGGTTGCTCTGTATCATTCAGTCCCCAGTCGTACTGGCGCATCTTCCTCTAGGCTCCCTAGAAAAGGCAGCGGGAGATGAACTTTGTAAGTCCTTGAACGTCTGCAAACATCTTCTTCTACCTTCATGCTTACTTGACGCTGGTTCAGGTGGAGAATTCCAGAAATCCTCAGAATTTTGAAGAGGTTGTTCACGCCTTAGTTTTCAGTGTTGCTGATGAGACGTTGGGTGCACTCTGATTCCGTTCCTCTGTACGTGGCCTGTTACTTCTCTCTGGAAGTTTTAAGGGCGGTTTTTTCATCCCAAAATTGATGGGATTCTCCATGGCAGTGCTTTGGGGTGGGACTTTTTTATTCACTGTGCTAGAACTCTCAGGACCTCTTTACTGTGGAGGCTCGCTCATCTTTTCTTCTATTTTTTATTTCCCTTTCTGGAAATTTCATTGTTGGATACTATATTGATTCTTCAGTTTTCTTAGTTTTTTTTTCCCATCTGTAGTTTCTCTCTTCACCTTTGTATTTTATTTTCTGGGAGATTTCCTCAATTTTTTCCTCCAGGGTTTTTTTTTTTTTAATTTTTAATTTTAGCTGTAAGTTTTTATGTCTAAACTCCTTGTGTTGTCTTAAATTTTTCCTTTTAAGACATTTTCCACAATATTCTATTCTTGTTTAAAAAAAAGTAAAAGTGTTAGTCGATCAGCTGTGTCCAACTCTTTGCAGCCCCATGGACTGTCCATGAAATTCTACAGGCAAGAATACTGGAGTGGGAAAGCCATTCCCTTCTCCAGGGGATCTTCCTGACTCAGGGGTCGAACCCGGGTCTCCTGCATTGCAGGCAGATTGTTTCCTGTCTGAGCCACCAAGGAAACCCAGTTCTTGCTTGGTGATGGCAATATCTTCACTTATCCCTCTGAAGATATTCATTACAGGTTTGGTTGTTTATTCTTTAGCTTTTGTTGTTTCCTCCTGTTTTCTGTGCTATTTTTAGGTTCCCTTTCTTCTAATAATTTGGACCCTGTCGTCATATTTGAGACTCCCCCCAGTGCCTGGTAATTCTTTGTTGTCAGTTAAGAGCCGAGCCCTAGCTCCTGGGGTCGGAGCCCTGTGGTAGGGGTGGGGCTCGTGCGCGCGGGAACTGGCTCTTGTAACCATAACCAGAGACCTCAGAGCCTGTGGATGCTGGTCTTCTCTCTGGTACTCTTTAATTTCTCCAGAGACTCATCCTTCAATTTGCAGCATTTAGGGGGTACACCTGGCTCCCAAGGGGCCAGAAGCAGGAAGGAGGGTAGGCCTGGAGGGGGCCGGGAAGGGCCCACCGTTCATCACTGTTCCACTCGGTGTGCAGACTTATTACCCTCTGCTCTGACTCTGGAGTTTTATTTCCTCCTTCACGTCCTTCCCCACCGAGCTGGTGTCCTGGAGCCCTGAGCCCATTTCTGCAGAAGATACTTCTGAAGCAGAGTGGGGACCTAGGAGTCTAACGGCTTTGTTCTGCCTGTCTCCAGTTCTAAGCTCACATCCCACCACCTGCAGGCCCTCCACCCTCACCGCAGTGGTGTCGGGCCCTGGGGTGTCAGTCCCCCCGCCTCTGCTGCGCCCTGGGCCTTCCACTTTCCACGTCTCCACGCGTCTGATGGCATCTGCCTCGGCTCTACTCCTCTCTTTCTCTTTATTTTAGTGGCTCCCTGCTGTCTCCACTTGGTTATCATTTCAGAAGAATATTGGTGGGCAGGAGAGGTAAACCCAGGTGTCCTGTCTGTCACTGACCACCCCTTCCTCTGCAGAGGCAGCTCCTGTGCTGGGAAGATGGGAAAAGGAGAGGGAGGGTATGAGCGTGTGCGTGTGTGTGCACGCGCATGTGAACCCCTATGACAGACACACCCGGGACACTGCAGCTAGCAGCAGCGTTGGGCATCCTCTGGTCGTTTTGGGAACACAACAGGTACAGATAAAACCGAAAAAATAAGTGGCCTCACTGTTGAAATGGGGGTTTGGCCTCTGAGTGGTGATTTTGAAGGGGACACATACACTCAGCTCAAGGGATTAAGTCCTGGAAATTTCATTTTTAAAGTTTGTATTACCTTACCCTAGTAGCTAGCAGGGTTACTTGGTTTTTCACGGTTTGCTGCAGACCTGCGGGCTGATTCGTCCGTTCACCCCTTTAGCCAGTTGCGGATGAGCCCATGTGTATCAGGCAGGATGCTGAGCACAGGGGATAAATGGCCATCGGACACTGTCCTTGTCTTGGCAGAGCTTTTGTCAGTGGCGGGACAGTAGAGCAGATAAAGGTCAGTCACACAAGTACATAGTCTGTGTTGAAGACCAGGTGTAGTCCCAGAGATGGGAAGGAACCCCAGGGACCAGAGGCTGGAGCTGAGCCCCCGTGTGACAATGCAGGGCTTCTCGAATCCTGATGTAGTATGATATCGCTTTAAAAGCATGCTTCACGTCGTCACATTTGCGTAAACCTGTCAGTTGGCTCTGGCTTCATGGGGTCCCGGGTGAGCACTGAGGCAGGTCTCATGCATTATCCCCTTTGTCCCCACAGTGCCCCCGAGAGAGGGGCTTGCTGAAGCCTGGGGTGTCAGGTTGGGGTCTGCTGTACCTAGAACCTTCTTCCTCCACACCTAGCCTGCCTCCCTGTCCCCACTCTCCCATCCTGGGACTCAAGACTGAGTTCATGGGGACAGAGTTTAGATGTGAACCTCTGCAGGGCACCCATGTAGCTACTGACCACATACTTTCCCCGTATGCTCAGTCACTTCAGTCGTGTCTGACTCCTTGTGACCCCGTGGACTGTAGCCCGCGAGGCTCCTCTGTCCATGGGATTCTCCAGGCAAGAACACTGGAGTGGGTTGCCGTTTCCTTCTCTGACTTACCTCATAGCTAGTCCAACTTGCCATGGGGAGAGTTTAGGTTGGGAAGCACCTTTACCTGCCTGGGTACTTCTCCTGCTCCAGGGAAGGCAAGCTGTGAAGGCCCAGCCTTGTTCCTCCAGGGCCACTTCCCTAGTCCTGCTGCGGAGCCAGCTCTGGGCTCCTCACGCCCCAAGCAGCCTTGGAGGTGGATCCAGCCCAGCCTGTGGGCCCCTGGCTGCAGGCACCTCTGTGCTGTGCACACCCACACCCACCCATGCACACCCCCACACACGGTTCTCTTCCTCTCACCTCCCTCCTCACCTCCCCTTGGCTGGGGTTGGAGGGCATTACACATATTCACTTCACCGCACATGGGTTGTGGCTCAGGGCAGAGCTGGGCCATGGTGGACCTTGTTGAATGGGTCTCAGGAGCAGGTTGGAGGCCTGTTAACTGCAGGGGCAGAGGGAGAGAAGGGGGCCCCTGAGGAAGGAGCAGGCCTGCTCCTGCTTCCCTCTCCCCTCTCTGCATTCCTGCACCGGCCTCTTCATCATACCAGGGTGTCTTCTCATTCAGGAAAGGGAAGATTCTAGCAGTGGGACAAGAGGAGGGAATCCTCATTTTCAAACCCTGGAAATGATGGCCTTGAATGAAGGGGCACACCACCCCACGGTGGAATTTCCAGTAGCCAGGAAAACCCTCCTGAACCCCCAGGCTTTTCCATGGAAGGCTGGACGCAGCTCTCTCTCTTCTGAGATACCGCAGCCTTTGCGTGTTCTGCAGACTCTCTGGTTTTTTTTAAAAAATTTATCAAAAATAATGCATTTATTATAGAGAAACCACATAGGCTCCCTTCTTTCTTTGTTCCCTTGGCATCTTGTCACATTTTAATGGTTCCGAAATTGCCATGCATCTGAGAAGTAGGTTTGTGCAATTTGACATGATATTTCTTTTTTTCCTAAAGGAGTGTGCTTTAAATCCACAGGTGATTCCCAAAGGCTACATCTTTGAACTGAGGAAATACAAGTACAGTTTGGGAAACAAAAATCTTTCAAACATGGAACCGATGGGAGAAAAGATCCTTGGTAGTAGAAGTTGGGGCCACTGCCTCAAATCTCAGGTTTTCTGAGGAACTTTATGTATGACCATTATGGGGCCAAGCGCGGACAAGGCCTGGTCTGTTCCGCCGTGTTCTTTCTGTGGGAGTGACATACTTGAACCAGCCTGTCCCGAGATTGTCGCCATACCCTTCCTCCTTCAGCTTTCAGGTCAAACATCTTTGCACATTCAGCATAAGGACCCTTCTTTTCGCTTTATGGCATTTATGAACTTAACAATTGTTTGGTGTGAAAGCAAGCTCTTTTCTTTTGCCAGCTGGCCTTTGGTCTTTTCAGGGGCTCTCTCGGAGAACGTGGCCGTGGGGGCTCTGGGACCCTCCTGGTGGAGTCGGCCCCCACACTCCCGGCTTCGCACGTGACAGCCTGAGCCGTGGGCCTGCTGTGCAGTGTGGACACGGGACAGGGCAGAATCAGGCCAGTTTTGTGTAAAGAACAGAGGCGCTTTCAGCAGTTTGTGAGGACAGCCTGGAGCTTGTCAGATCAAGGAAGGCTTCCATGGTCTTCCCTGGTGGCTCAGCTGGTAAACAATCTGCCTGCCAATACAGGAGACGCAAGAGATGTGGGTTCGATCCCTGGGTCAGGACGATACCCTGGAGAAGGAAATGGCAACCCACTCCAGTATTCTTGCCTGGAAAATTCCATGGACAAAGGAGCCTGGCTGGCGACAGTCCATGTGGTTGCAAAGAGTGGGACACAAATGAGCACACATGCCTCCCACAGTCTAATCTTCAGAAGGAGGAGCAGGGAGACCCCAGGGTGCACTGCAGGGGGCCGGCTGCAGAAGGTGCTGCTCCCCAAAGAGGAGCTGCTCCCAGGTCTTCCCAGAGTCCCGTCGGGGTGCAGCCAGGGTGTGGGAGGTCGATTACCCCTCTGACCTGTCGGTGCTGAGGGAAGAAGCAGCACAGAGCCTGATCGCCCCTATTGAGCATCGTGGAGAGAATAGGGAGAGCGTGTCCCGGCCAGCCGCCTTCTCTTCTCCCGTCTCCTCGTGAACTCTTCCCATTGACGGCCCCGGCCCCAGGGCCCAGGGCCCAGGTCCTGTAAGACTCACATCAAGGCTGGCTTCATCCTTGAACGCTTCTTGAAAGTGGAAGTGAAAAGTGTTAGTTGCTCAATCATGTCCGACTCTTTGTGATCCCAGGGATTATAGCCCGCCAGGCTCCTATGTCTATAGAATTCTCCAGGCGAGAATACAGGAATGGGTTGTCATTCCCTTTTGCAGAGAACTTCCCAACCCAGGGATCGAACCCAGGTCTCCCACATCGCAGGCAGATTCTTTACCACCGGAGCCACCAGGGGAGCCTTTAGGGGGAAATTTCTACAGCCATATACAAGAATATGGCTCCTCAGTGAGACTAGGAACAAGAGGCTGAGTCTTTTTTTATTTTCCTATCATGTTGGCTTTCAACCTTGAATTCCACTCACAGAACTTGTGCTGAAAAGAAACGGGGCTGGGCGAACCTCTCTGACCCCCTGCCCACCCCCGACGCCCAGTGACAGCAGCCCCTGGCCAGCCCAGTCAGTCCCGGAGCAGGAAGCCGCCCAGGCTCCTGGCAGGCGGTGCCCCCCTCAGCTGGCATTTCATGCCCCATTGGACTTCCCTCTGCACCCTGTACTGTCCCTGGAGTGACTGGTAATGAGCACCTTCATGTGCTGACTTCTCCAGTCCCTTCTTGGTCCATGACAAACAAAAGTTCCTCTTTTCTCATTAGAACCACTTTTGTCAGGCTGTCTTTAATCAATGACTTCCCCAGGGACAATATTTTTAGAAGTTGTATTTTTCACACTCTCCCTGGGCCCCTCTTGGAAAAATCTCTTCCCAGGGCCTGGTGAAGTGGACTAATGAGATGCCGCGTGAGCCTGGGCTGGAGTTAATTGGCGCAGGTACGGAAGCTCCTCACACCCGCCCTCCGTGGCCCCTGCCTCACCTGCGTCCTCTTCTCCGTCTCTTTGCTGCAGGTCGCGCAGACAGCAGATGGTGTGGATGCTGACCTCTGGAAAGACGGCTTATTTAAATCCAAGGTTACCCGATACCTGTGCTTCACAAGATCCTTTTCCAAAGAAAATGTAAGTCTAGTAGTGGCTTTCCGTTTGCTAAGTGAGGACAAGTCATTGCCATTTGTGTTTGAAATTCTGCTCACTTTTTTGGTGGTGGTTTTTCATCGCTGTGTTAATTTATCTGTGGTTTTAAGTAAACAGGGTAGGATCAGCAACCACTGCTGGGTTTCATTTATTAACAGTATTATTAACCACATACCCAAGTGTGTAGTGAATTCCATTAAAACCTGTTTTCCAGAGGAAACCCAGAGAAGATTTCTCTCACAGCTCTCATCCTGCCTGCCTTTCATCCGAGTAACAAATTGCAGGGTAGTATGATGTGAGCATCTTCCCGGGGAGCTGGCTTTAAAGCTGATCAGCAGAGGGGAGCAGAGCCAGAAGATGTCCCACGGTCACCCCTCCCCAAGACGTGGCTGTGTTGACTTTCTCCCCAGGTCTCTCTGCCACGTGACATTTCCTTTTTTCGGCGAGTAGGTATCCCCCACACATGCAGATTACTTTTACTGTGTTGTTTTAAATACTTAAGCCCATAAATTAGGAAATTTTAAAGGTACCTACTGAAGATGTTCTAATAAGTGGTTTATAAAAAAGAGAAGTGGCTCTTGTGAGTATCCTTTCCTTGTGAGGCCTGTCCTGGGCATTCTGCAAATATGCTGCCTCCATCCTCAGGCTCTTAAAGTAATAGCTTCTGATATCAGGGAGTTTGTGTGCTTGTCTGACACCTGTCTTCCCTAACCCTAATAGGGAGCAGTCAGATTTTCATTTTTAGGGGTGCCATTTTATTTTGGGCCTAAATGCAAAAAAAAAAAAAATCAGATGGGAAATATTTTTATTATTTTTATAAATCTTATGGCAACAATAAAATATGTTCATGAACAATAAAGAAAAAATAGGGTCAGACATCCCCAATCAGAAGTCTGGAAGGGGGAAAGGTCACCGTCTTTCTCTCCATCACAAGCCCCACAGCCCCGTGGTCCTGTCACAGTCCTCATGCCTCCCTGCAGCATTTTCTGACTGGGGACCGTCACATGGATCTGTGACCCACACTCTCGTCCAGCAGCCGTTCCTATTTGTTAAGTGTGTGTTAGGAAAATGATTTCTAACATACTCAGGGAGGACTTGTTGCTCTCATTTTTTCCCACTCATGATGAGAGTAATAAATGCTCACTGTAAAGGACAGAGCTCCTTATGGAGGAGGGAAGTTCCTGGCAGCTGGGCCCGTGGTGGGTCTGAGCAGGACCTTCAGGTCACAGTGCAGTGAGGAGACCCCAGGGGCAGGTCTGAATCGGGTCACAGTGCAGTGAGGAGACCCCAGGGGCAGGTCTGAATTGGGTCACAGTGCAGTGAGGAGACCCCAGGGGCAGGTCTGAATTGGGTCACAGTGCAGTGAGGAGACCCCAGGGGCAGGTCTGAATTGGGTCACAGTGCAGTGAGGAGACCCCAGGGGCAGGTCTGAGGTCGGGTCACAGAGCAGTGAGGAGACCCCAGGAGCAGGTCTGAATTGGGTCACAGTGCAGTGAGGAGACCCCAGGGGCAGGTCTGAATTGGGTCACAGTGCAGTGAGGAGACCCCAGGGGCAGGTCTGATTTGGGTCACAGTGCAGTGAGGAGACCCCAGGGGCAGGTCTGAGGTCGGGTCACAGAGCAGTGAGGAGACCCCAGGGGCAGGTCTGAATCGGGTCACAGTGCAGTGAGGAGACCCCAGGGGCAGGTCTGAGGTCGGGTCACAGAGCAGTGAGGAGACCCCAGGGGCAGGTCTGAATCGGGTCACAGTGCAGTGAGGAGACCCCAGGGGCAGGTCTGAGGTCGGGTCACAGAGCAGTGAGGAGACCCCAGGGGCAGGTCTGAATCGGGTCACAGTGCAGTGAGGAGACCCCAGGGGCAGGTCTGAGGTCGGGTCACAGAGCAGTGAGGAGACCCCAGGGGCAGTTCTGAGGTTGCATCACAGTGCAGTGAGGAGAGCCCAGGGGCAGGTCTGAATCGGGTCACAGTGCAGTGAGGAGAGCCCAGGGGCAGGTCTGAATCGGGTCACGGTGCAGTGAGGAGACCCCAGGAGCAGGTCTGAGGTTGGGTCATGGTGCAGTGAGGAGACCCCAGGGGCAGGTCTGAGGTTGGGTCACAGTGCACTGAGGAGACCGCAGGGGCAGGTCTGAGGTTGCATCACAGTGCAGTGAGGAGAGCCCAGGGGCAGGTCTGAATCGGGTCACAGTGCAGTGAGGAGAGCCCAGGGGCAGGTCTGAATTGGGTCACGGTGCAGTGAGGAGACCCCAGGGGCAGGTCTGAATTGGGTCACGGTGCAGTGAGGAGACCCCAGGGGCAGGTCTGAGGTTGGGTCACGGTGCAGTGAGGAGACCCCAGGGGCAGGTCTGAGGTTGGGTCACGGTGCAGTGAGGAGACCCCAGGGGCAGGTCTGAGGTCGGGTCACAGAGCAGTGAGGAGATCCCAGGGGCAGGTCTGAATTGGGTCACAGTGCAGTGAGGAGACCCCAGGGGCAGGTCTGAATTGGGTCACAGTGCAGTGAGGAGACCCCAGGGGCAGGTCTGAATTGGGTCACAGTGCAGTGAGGAGACCCCAGGGGCAGGTCTGAGGTCGGGTCACAGAGCAGTGAGGAGACCCCAGGAGCAGGTCTGAATTGGGTCACAGTGCAGTGAGGAGACCCCAGGGGCAGGTCTGAATTGGGTCACAGTGCAGTGAGGAGACCCCAGGGGCAGGTCTGAATTGGGTCACAGTGCAGTGAGGAGACCCCAGGGGCAGGTCTGAATTGGGTCACAGTGCAGTGAGGAGACCCCAGGGGCAGGTCTGAGGTCGGGTCACAGAGCAGTGAGGAGACCCCAGGAGCAGGTCTGAATTGGGTCACAGTGCAGTGAGGAGACCCCAGGGGCAGGTCTGAATTGGGTCACAGTGCAGTGAGGAGACCCCAGGGGCAGGTCTGAATTGGGTCACAGTGCAGTGAGGAGACCCCAGGGGCAGGTCTGAGGTCGGGTCACAGAGCAGTGAGGAGATCCCAGGGGCAGGTCTGAATCGGGTCACAGTGCAGTGAGGAGACCCCAGGGGCAGGTCTGAATTGGGTCACAGTGCAGTGAGGAGACCCCAGGGGCAGGTCTGAATTGGGTCACAGTGCAGTGAGGAGACCCCAGGAGCAGGTCTGAATTGGGTCACAGTGCAGTGAGGAGACCCCAGGGGCAGGTCTGAATCGGGTCACAGTGCAGTGAGGAGACCCCAGGGGCAGGTCTGAATTGGGTCACAGTGCAGTGAGGAGACCCCAGGGGCAGGTCTGAGGTTGGATCGCAGAGCAGTGAGGAGACCCCAGGGGCAGGTCTGAGGTTGGGTCGCAGAGCAGTGAGGAGACCCCAGGGGCAGGTCTGAATCGGGTCACAGTGCAGTGAGGAGACCCCAGGGGCAGGTCTGAATTGGGTCACAGTGCAGTGAGGAGACCCCAGGGGCAGGTCTGAGGTCGGGTCGCAGAGCAGTGAGGAGACCCCAGGGGCAGGTCTGAGGTCAGGTCACAGAGCAGTGAGGAGACCCCAGGAGAAGGTCTGAGGTTGGATCGCAGAGCAGTGAGGAGACCCCAGGGGCAGGTCTGAATCGGGTCACAGTGCAGTGAGGAGACCCCAGGGGCAGGTCTGAATCGGGTCACAGTGCAGTGAGGAGACCCCAGGGGCAGTCTGAATGCCAGGTCACCTTTCCAGATGTCAGGCCTGTGACGTTCGGGCAGTGCCCCTGGCTCCATCCCTCCATCCTGCGTCCATAAACACCTGTGGTGCTCTCTTGTCCCCTTTGCTCCTGGAGGTTACCCATACTCTTTGAAACTACCCATATTCTTAGCTTTTGTCACCTCTCTTCTGCCTCTGGCTGCCCCTTTCTGCAGGACGTCTGCGTGTTCACTGCCGCGCAGGGCTGCAGGACCAACTCCTGAGGCTTGAGCATCTCGTGTTCACACCCATGCTCTGCCCGGTGGTTTCACGTGTTCACTCTTGATCCCCACTCAGCCTCGGTACCTCCTGCTGAAGAGGAGACCGTATTTGCAGAGGGCAGCCACGATCTCACTGGCTGTTTCTG
Source organism: Odocoileus virginianus (assembly GCF_023699985.2). Classification (NCBI taxonomy): domain Eukaryota; kingdom Metazoa; phylum Chordata; class Mammalia; order Artiodactyla; family Cervidae; genus Odocoileus; species Odocoileus virginianus. The sequence goes on from NC_069675.1 coordinate 92,458,186, forward strand.
ATTTCTGTTTTTGTTGCATTTCCTTCAAGGCTGTGGGTTGTTGGTACTCTCAGCCAGAAGAGCCCCTGATCCCTTGGAGCAGGGACAATAGCAAGTTAAAAAATGAAGTCACTGGGGCTTGTTTAGTGTCATGGGTAAGTGGATGGTAGAAAATACATCGATCTAATCATTTGTCGAACATTCAGGAGGTGTGTGTTGAGTGCCTGCTTTGTATCTCTTACTCTATGAGGGCCAGGCGGGCATGGTGAGGCGTGTGTGGGAGAGGGTGTAAGACCAGGACAAGGGCAGTGGGAGAATCCTCTGCCCCCCTTTTGAAGCAGTAAGGAAATTAGGTGCATTTTATTTTCAGAAAAAGAGTGAATGGGTCCTGTAGTGAGACGCGGAGGGAAGGCAGTTCAAAGGGGCGACAGGGGCCCCCTTGCCAGCCCAGGAGTAGAGCAGGAATGAGCCATATTTTAATCTGTTACAGCCAGTCTGTCCCAGCCCCACTGTCAGAGCCAAGACTTTGCATGGCATAATTTTTTACAACTGCAAAGGAGGGATGTAGAATCTCAAGACTGGACAGATTCTTAATTAGGCGACTTGAGACTCCCTGTGTAGGAGTTTGGGGAGACTCCTCTGGAACCTGAACTCCTTTCCCCCAATAATGCTGTTAACACAGAAACCTGGCTTTGGAGTGACATTGCTTCCTGGGGAAGGATCGAGATTAATTGCACTTTTCATGCCCTGTACTTTCTGCATTACCTGTAATAATAATGTACATAGATTAGGTAGGGAGGATATTAAACAGAAGGATTTATGAACATTTGAATATTAAGTTGGTTATCTGTGGCTACCTTAAATGCAAGGTTGTCAAAAATAATTACAGTATACTAGCAAATACTGGCTACCAGAGACAATATAAATACCCTGAGTCAGTGCATATTGGGCTTTTGGCATGAATCATTTGCTCAACAAGGATTGGGAATACGTTCTTCATATTTATGAGGAGGAAATGAAAGAGAGCACAGGATGGGGGAGGGGAGAGGAACAGGCAAAATTAATGGTGTCGCAGACCTACTGTATTAAACCCGGTGCAGCGGCAGCCCCGGGCACCGAGGGACCTCACTTGGGCTGCAGGAAGCTCTGACAGTGCAACCTCCCATTCCGTGTGCACAGGAGGGGGGTCTTCATGCCTCTTTTAATGGCTGCACCACTGATGTTCTGGCTTTATGATCAGGGACATTCGTAGAGTATGGAGGGTGAGGTCGCTAAGTGGTTTGCAGTTGACTTCTGTTAAAACCCAACTTGTCAGATAGAAGATGTTGGAGAAGGATATTGATGAATGCCCATCCATCTATAGGGCAGGGAAACATACCCAGCTGTTAATTTCTCAATGCAGAAAGCAGTGACGACATGGAAAAGCAACTGCCATGAAAAAAAAAAAGTATGATTAGATCAGACGATTCTGAAAGGAGCTGATGTTTGCGAGTTGGGTTAATGGTTCAAACCCTTTCTCCATGGTCAGAGATTTATTTCATGTTAGGGTTCCACTCTCCACTTGCTGTGCTGGCCTGTGCGTTGTTTTCCCGAGACCCAGCTACCTGAAATGTAATCATTTTAAATCCTCCGCAAATACCAGCTTTTGAAAGAGACGGCTTTCTGACCACAGTGCCGAGAAAACACTGGTCATAGTTTACACTCGACACTTTAACCTTCATGGCTAAATTTCAGGAATTTATTTCATTTGTGTACTTTTGGTTTATAATGCATTTATTAAATATACTTTTAATATTTTTGTTGGCATTATTTAGATTTGTCGTCCGAGCAAGTCCATTATGATTTCTGATTCTGAGTGGCCCGCCTGGTTGAAAATGTACCCCAAAATAGTAATTTATTCAGCAGTAATTATTGAGTACCTACTGTTTGCCAAGATCTATGCTAGGCTTGGATATATAGTAGTAGCAGAGATGGTTTTGGTCCTCGTGGTTCTTAAATCCTGGTGGGGAAGCAGATGCTAAATAAAAACCTCACAAACATGCCATTAGAAACTGATACGAAGGAAAGCTGAGAGTGCCAAGAGGGAACAAAGCGTAGAGTTGAGATGATAGGAGTCCCTGCTTGGCTTTCAGTGATGGTGCTGGCACGGGGCATGACGGGCGGGGCCACAGAGACTGAGGGCTGCGCCCTTCTCTGAGCAGGCCAGGCTTGACTCTCCCGCCGTGCAGGGCAAGGTGGTGGGGTCGTCTGGGAACACAGCACAAGTAAACCGCACGTGTGCTTATGGGGGTTTGGGCATTTCTGGAAGATGGGCATGCCAAGTGCGTTGTTAGCATCCTAACAGGAGAGATTTGGGATGGGAAGGCATCATTCTTTTTCTAACTGGCTCTAACTAGAGAAGGGGGGAGCTAAGTTGTAAATGACTCTGAAGATGTTAATGAAACCTCCGAGGTGGCCCCACTTTGTTTTAAGTTGTAGGGTAGATCTCTTTAGAGCTCGTTTCCAACTTGAAATGTGGGCTGCAAGTGCCAGCGCGTTTGCAGAGAATTCTCTCTCGCAATTATGGGACAGCGTGCCATCTTCGAAGATATTTTTGCTCTGGTTATGGAAAACTGTGCACTGTGGACCCCATGCACCACCACTAAGTAGAAGCTTTAAGAGGCCCCTGTGCATGTCATTTTGGAAGATGTGTAATATTAGGCAACAGGGCTTTTCCACTCTGTGTGAGTTTACGATTCGTGGGGTTTTACAGAACATATCTAGCCACTGAAATGTGTGTCAATATGCAGAGACCAGCGATCATTGGGGTGTGGTTGATTCTCTGTTAGAGATGCAGCTCCCCTGCCTCCCAGGGCAACAGCCACCCCGGGAATGTGCTCTTCTAAACCTGCTTCCCTGAGAGCTGATGCTCAGGGCTAAGGGGCCACGTGGTCCTGGGATGTGGGTGCACAGCTGCCCTCTGCTCGGTTACATCTCGGGCATCTCCTGGGCCACTTGTCCTGCAAACCAAGGACATGTCTGAGTGGCCTTGAGGTTCTGCAGATGAAATCCTTTCCTGGGGGCCACCAGAGTCCCCGTGTAGCCGCTGGGGATCATTAACTGGCACCTACTCTAATTAACCTGCTGTCGTAAAGCTGCATGAGTCGTTGTGTTAAATATGCGTTTTGAAGCCAGAATGGCAGATCCACCACAGGCGTGTTCAGATTAATCGTCTGTATCTCCTTTCTTCCCAAGAGCCATTTAGGGAACGTGTTAGTGGACATGAAGCTCATCGACATCAAGGACACTCTGCCTGTTGGCTTCATCCCGATTCAGGAAACGGTGGACACACGTGAGTCACCCTCTGGCCCTACTCACCACAGTGAGAGTTTTCTTCCTCCAGGTGTATGTGTAGACATTTTTATGTGCAGTTTGCTTCAGAAACATTTTAGGAGGGCTTACTGCGTGCCCACAAATAAACCCTGCTGCTTTTGACATGTGTCTGACTTGGCTCTACTTTGGCATGTTCTGGGTAGAGGTGTGGAAGTGAGCAGAACTCACCCTTTTCTCTGAGAATGGGGCTCCCTGCTGAATCAGTTCACTTGGGAAACCAGTTGTAGTTTGTCCTTAGCCCATCCTCCGGTGATGCTGACGCCAAGCTTCGCACAAGACCCAGAAGCAAAAGGAAAAAACCCAAAAGACGCTCAGGGAATACAAGTGCCCTGATGTCCCCACTTTTGGTTCTTGGAGTATAGGAAAAGTCAGAACCAGAAAGACTGCATGTTAGAGTCCTCAAGATCTGAAACTGAGGGAAGACCCTGAGCGCCAGGGAGCAGGAGTGAGTGGCTGACACGCCGGAAGCTTCTTCAGGACCGCGTGGCAGCCTGAGGTTCTTGTCGTGCGTGGCGTCAGTCACTAGACAGTGCTGGAAACCTCTGGGTGGCTGAGCCGCCTCAGTTTAATGTACGCCAACTAACTTGCTTTATTTTATATTACCTAGGACCAGTGTTAGGATAGCCACAAGAGTGATGTGGCAAATAAGAAACAAATCCAGAGGATCCTTCCTTTATGACACACGATCCATCATGAAACTTTGCATCTCACTTTTTGTCACACTTACTTTGTTTTTCCCATTTTAGACCTACTTTTTTGGGGGCGGGGGGGCCTGTTTTCCTGCAAACATTTCTTATAGATCAGACTTTCCGTATCTACATGGACCCCATATAGCTATTATTTTAATGAAACAAGTGGATTCCATGGGTAGCATACTTAAGCTGTCTTCGCTTTTGGACATTGGTCTACTTCTAGTTGTTTGTTATTAACATGTATTAGCTAATAATTTCACAGCAGTCAGTATTTAGTATGTGTTTACTATGTAGCCCCTGTCATAAATGTTATATATACCTGATCGCATTTCATCTTCAGAAGACCCCTGAAGATAGGTACCTATTTGGAGATAGGTATTATTAATACATACCCATTTCACATATGAGAAAAATGAGGTTCAGTAGCAACTTAAGGATTAAAGAACTTATCCAAGGTTAAACATGGAATGCAATGGAAAGAATACATGGAGGAACTATATAAGAAAGATCTTAATGAACCAGATTACCACAACGGTGTGGTTAATCACCCAGAGCCAGACACTCTGGAGTGCGAAGTCCAATGGGCCTTAAGAAACACTGCTGTTAGTATGGTACTGGCACAAAGACAGAAATATAGATCAATGGAACAGAATAGAAAGCCCAGAGATAAATCCACAAACCTATGGACACCTTATCTTCGACAAAGGAGGCAAGGATATACAATGGAAAAAAGACAACCTCTTTAACAAGTGGTGCTGGGAAAACTGGTCAACCACTTGTAAAAGAATGAAACTAGAACACTTTCTAACACCATACACAAAAATAAACTCAAAATGGATTAAAGATCTAAATGTAAGACCAGAAACTAGAAAACTCCTAGAGGAGAACATAGGTAAAACACTCTGACATAAATCACAGCAGGATCCTCTATGACCCACCTCCCAGAATATTGGAAATAAAAGCAAAAATAAACAAATGGGACCTAATGAAACTTAAAAGCTTTTGCACAACAAAGGAAACTATAAGTAAGGTGAAAAGACAGCCCTCAGATTGGGAGAAAATAATAGCAAATGAAGCAACAGACAAAGGATTAATCTCAAAAATATACAAGCAACTCCTGAAGCTCAATTCCAGAAAAATAAATGACCCAATCAAAAAATGGGCCAAAGAACTAAACAGACACTTCTCCAAAGAAGACATACAGATGGCTAACAAACATGAAAAGATGCTCAACATCACTCATTATTAGAGAAATGCAAATCAAAACCACAATGAGGTACCATTACACGCCAGTCAGGATGGCTGCTATCCAAAAGTTTACAAGCAATAAATGCTGGAGAGGGTGTGGAGAAAAGGGAACCCTCTTACACTGTTGGTGGGAATGCAAACTAGTACAGCCACTATGGAAAACAGTGTGGAGATTTCTTAAAAAACTGGGAATAGAACTGCCATATGACCCAGCAATCCCACTTCTGGGCATACACACTGAGGAAACCAGATCTGAAAGAGACACGTGCACCCCAATGTTCATTGCAGCACTGTTTATAATAGCCAGGACATGGAAGCAACCT